>NW_010972587.1:9812226-9826809 GCF_000737465.1 Haliaeetus leucocephalus
CAACTGCTCATAAAAGGAAGACCCACTCAAAGAAAAAGTAAATAAATCTCTTAAGTCTGTCAATCTATTACTGCACTCATCTCTTACCTTTCTGCGTACTTATTGGCAAGGATAAAATTATATGGACGGAGATCAATAATTATATCTCATTACAATATATTAACATGCATAATAAAAAGCACATAACAATAGAATCAGAGATTCCTTGTTTTCCCAGGACCTTTAACCAGGTCACAAAAAAAGCACAATGAGCAGCTTTTAATTGACATAATTCTATGTCTTCATGCACTAATGATCCTATCTAATTTGAAAATAAGAAAATTAATTTCAAAAAAGAAAAAACAAACCTCAGGTCTACAAAACAACAACAAAAAAAGACTGAAAATACATACAGATTATGTGGCACTTGTCTCAATAGGATCACCTTTGTTTTTTGTAGTCTGTCAATGAGGCAGAGCTTCACTCAGAACACCTGAGCATCACTGACTCAGGTTTCTTAACCATTTTCTTTGTAGACTAAACATTTTTCTGAAATGATCTTGCTTATCTTGTATATTCTCTAAATGCAGTAATTTCCACTTGTAAGAACATTATCATGGATCACGTAAGCATGTTTTTTTAGGGCAAGTATGAATTTCCTATGAAATACCTCTGAATAAACTTCATTGCAATGATGTATTTTCTTGAGAAACTTTCAGTAATAGATTAAAGGATTAAGCTGTACACCAAACATTCATTTGGAAATGATTTGAGCATATTACAGACAAAACTTTGTCATTTTATTTTTAAGATACACAAAATGCATTTATCAATGTTATCAATATATAACACCTCAACACTTACAAACTACAAGAGAAAAAACACTCAAACCAGCATATGTTTACTAAATAATGAAATGAACAAAAGGAATTGCCAACAAACCAGATTAATTGGGAATACAAGGAAAAGTTATATAAGAACACATATTCTTGAAGATACTACTCTATTACCTACTGCTTCTTAATTTGAAGATTTTCTCTAACAGGTTACACCGCAAGAAGACACAAGCTCTTTCTCCTTACAGCATTGCAAGAGAGCAGGATGAGGACCAGCTGAACCCAAAAGCCAAATGACCATGTTGGGATGGTTATGTCTTGACTGTTCTAACTACCTCATGGAAGAAATGATTACCCAACACTAAGAAAGCCACATGGTTTTGCTTACCTTGTAGCATAGCAGGAATGGTACTACATAGATACCTATTTCTCCTAGGCTGCAAAGACCATAATGCAACTGAAGTTATAAAAAAAAAGGATCAGATGAAGCTGATATAATTGAAAAATTACAATCCAAATACTAAAACCTGAGCCCTAGTAGTTTAAAACATAGGGCCAGGATCCACAGGTGAGTCTGTGTTATATTACATTTTTTTGCAGATGGAACATAGAGGGAATATTAGAAAGTCACCCTGAATGCTCTAGATTGTAACAGTATGAGTGCAGACTATGTTTATTTAGTGCACTGAAAATGCGCTAGCACATGAGATTAAAAAAAACCCAGTGTCTGTAACTGCAGGTCAAATGGGATCCTCAATGGGAATTCTAATGGATAAACCGAAAATCAACAAATGTCACACAACGCACACTGGCAACTAGGTTTATATTTTCCTCTGGCTTGTTCCTTTACTTGAATCTGTGTGTGTGAATGTGTCTGATTTAAAAACAACTCAGCATCTCATACCATTTTCTGGCATCTGTGAACCACCTGTGGTCCACATGCTGCAAGATGAGAAATACTGGAATAACTTGAAGGCACGATCACCTGAAAGGAGAGAAGGAATAGGGACAAATATGACCGAGTATGAGATAAAGTGCTAAAGGGCAAAGTTAGGAGGAAGGGAGGAAAGGGCAGTATTAAAACATTGGTCAAGAAATGCAAGTGAAAAGAAATATGCTTAGACTAATCACGGGTTAGTGGAAACTTGTCAGCACAGAGGAAAAGCTCTATTCTCACTGCAAGGCTTAGCAGGAAAAATTGTTCTCTGCACAGAACTGATGAAGAAACTTTCCTATAGATGCGTAGCTTTTCTTTCTGAAATCATCGCCATATGAAGTGGACACTTGTGACATCATTGCTAGCTATGAGACAGATTGAAGCTTTAGGCACACCACCTCAGCAGCCAGCCTGCATATGCTAATTGGGCAGCTGGCTTCTGCCAGACACTGCACCATGATGGAGGTTTTCCTGCTTTTCTTTCAGAGTCTGCCTCCTGCAATTAGTTTGCAGAAAACTTGATGTGTTCTCATCTAAACTTTGGCTTTCTCTATTAAACTAGGTAAAAAGTTCAAAAATTATTAGGAGGTGGGGAAGGGAGTGAGCATTTGTCATAAAAAGCAGCCAACTAATACTCTCTTTGGAAAACAGAGGTGCTCTTTGAGGGGGGATATGAACTACAAATAGCTTATTTGGGGTATCTTAGATATCAATTAAATGTTTTTCATTGTTCATAACTGAATACTGACTTTGGAAAGGTAAGACAGCGTAAAGGTTGAAGTGTAAAGTATGTAGAGATGACTGAGGAAAATGAGATTCATGAATGAATAACTGATTAGTTTCAGAAAGGAGTATGTAAGTCTGTGCCTCTGGGCATGTTAAATTGAATTTAGGTACATTTCTGCTTTACACAGTTGGAAATCCACATTAGCACAAAAATTGGCATTATATAGGTGGTATTTTCAGATGAACAAATTATTTTTGTAAACCTGAAGCTATATTGTAATGATACTTGTGATGACATTGGAAGTCAATCGTAAGATTTCATCTAATATCTCATAAATCCTATCAAAACTTGCTGCTGCAAAAGTACACAGTGCAATGCTACAGAAATATGTATCCATATTACTAAAGTTGGTCCTTACTGGACCACTGAAGAGCTGTCACCTGTGCGATCTAGCACTGAACTGGAAAGAAACATCAACGAAAGTCTTCCAAGGCTGCCTGAATTACCTCACTAATCTTTACCAGATCAAATCAGAATGAAAGAAAATAAGCAGCAATAACAGCATCACCCTTATTTTTCTTTCAGCAAGTTCTTTCAAGCAAGTTCTATCAGGGTCTCATATTCATTATGTCTCTATATTATAAAACATACAATATTGTATTTACCGTTACAGTGTCTCATTAATGTTTAAATTGAGTTGCAGTTAAGAAAATAAACTATATTTACCATTGTCATCTTCTTCTTTATTATTTTCTGCATTTTAATGGACTACTTGTATTACAGAAAAATGAGGGTTTAGAAAATGTGAAGAAAATTAAATAAGGGTAGGTGAACTGTAAATTTAAGATGCGCTGGTGGGAGTGATTTGCAGTCAGTCATTGTGCAAGACAAAGGTTTGGCTTACACAGTGCTGCTCAGAGCACAAGTACTGAATGAAAGAGACATCTGTCAGATTTCTTGGCTCTGAGTGACTGCTAATCACAAGAAGAATGTTCAGTTGTGTATCAACAAATCTAAAATTTTATTGACTAAATTAGTCAATAAAACTAATAAACAGCACTTCCAGGCTGCACATGGATGTGTTCCCTGGTGAAATCTAGACACAGGGAAACCCAGGCCATGAAAGAAGCATTGGGTGTGGGGGTCATGTCCCTCATCTAAATGATCAGGGAAAGAAGATCCCTTCTCACATGTTGCCGCTGATCCATCTAGCCATTATTAGATCCGAATCTTTATGTCCAGAAAATCAACGGGCTTTATAGAACTGCAGGAGGCAGACCACAGAGCTCAAAGCTGTGTAGCTTTGAGCCACTGCCCAGAAATTCTATCAGTTTTAAGCATTCTTCACTCTCAAGAGCTTTTATTATTTTTCTAATTTATTTGGCCAAAGCAAAAAGCAACAGTGGTTCTGAGGGGTCCTCAAAAGATTAAAGATCACAAAATCACATAATGGTTCAGGTTGGAAGGGACCCCCAGAAGTCCAACCACCCTGCTCAAGCAGGGCCACTTGAAGATGGTTTCCCAGGACAATGTCCAGATGTTTTTTTAATATCTCCAAGGAGGGCGATCCACAACCGCTCTGGGCAGCGTGTGCCAGTGCTCAGTCACCCTCACAGTAAAAAAGTGTTTCCTGATGTTCAGGTGGAACCTCCTGTGTCTCAATTTGTGCCCATTGCCTCTGGTCCTGTCACTGGGCACCACCTAAAAGAAGAGCCTGGCTCTGTCCATTTTGCACCTTCCCTTCAGGTACTCATACACATTGATGAGATCCCCCCTGAGCCTTCTCTTCTCCAGGCTGAACGGTCCCAGTTCTCTTAACCTTTCCTCACAGCAGACATGCTCCAGTAGCTTAATAATCCCTGTGGCCCTTCGTTGGACTCTCTCCAGTATGTCCACGTCTCTCGTACTGAGGAGCCGAGAACTGGACACAGTACTTCAGGTGTGGCCTCACCAGTGCTGAGGATCTCCTCACAGTCCTTCCTGTTATGCTAATATTTTAGGTAAACATTTTAATCATCATTTTGTAATCAATTTAATATCTTGCAGGAATACTTGCAATAATTTGTTAATATTGTGGAACGAGTGGAAGAGCCTTTTTTTTTTTTTTTAAATTTGCATGTGTGTTTGTGATGGCTCATTAAAAGATGTCATTTTAAGACTATTAATCTCAGAGTATATCTCCTTAATCCCACAAGCTTTCATTGATGGAGGCAGAAACACTCAAGAGAATTACAGAATCAGAGTGATTTGGGTTGGAGGGAACCTTTAAAGATCATCTAGTCTAACCGCCCTGCCATGGGCAGAGACATCTTTCAATAGATCAGGCTGATCAAAGCCCTATCCAACCTGGCCTTGAACACTTCCACGGATATGGGGCACCCACAGCTTCTCTGGGCAACCTGTTTCAGTGTCTTACCACCCTTAGCATAAAGAATTTCTTCCTTATGTCCAACCTAAATCTAATCTCTTTCTCTTTAAAAATGTTACCCCATGTCCTGTCACTACAGGTCTTGGTAAAAAAGTCTCTCCACCTTTCTTATAAGCCCCCTTTAAGTATTGAAAGGCTGCAATAAGGTCTCTCTGAAGCCTTTTCTTCTCCAGCCTAAAAAACCCCAACTGTCTCAGCCTGTCTTCCAGGCTCTTCCATCCCTCTGATCATTTTTGTGGCCCTTCTCTGGACCTCCTCCAACAGGTCCATGTCTTTCCTGTACTGGGGACCCCAGAACTGGATGCGATACACAGGGAGAGAGGCTGAATCACCTCCCTCAACCTGCTAGCCATGCTTCTCTTTATGCAGCCCAGGATACGACTGGCTTTCTGGCCTGGAAATAGGCTTTTAGTCAATACAGAACCTGTACAGGAAATCAATGAGGAGTTAATAAAGTCAATTTGAGCTCTACAGTTCTCAAGAATCTGAGATTCTAAATTGGCAAAATTTGGCCACAAGAGTGCAGGGCAACAGATATTTAGGAAATGTGCGCACTGACATTGGCCAAAGCAACATGAGCCAGAGGGAAAAAGCAGTTTCGTATTGCAGACGCAGAATGTTACCTTTCATAGTCTATAACTTTAAAAAAGGTGAAGTCAGGTGAAGCAAAAGGAAAGGTTGGGTTTTTTTCCTCATACACCAGGCACCAATTTGTTTGTACCCAAAAACCTGACTACAGAGAAATATGATCCCTTTAGAAAGCATTCCCATTAGTATGTCCCCAGCCAATTTCTCATTCTGAGGAGACAAATATCTTTTAGGACATCTTTGCATTTAGCTAGGACTTACAGGCTTTTCTCTAACAATAGTCACTTAAGGAAATGTATGAGAACTAATGGTCTCTCCTGTGTGCCAAAGGCTTGTCCCTGTCCCAGTCTGCAGATGATTAGTGTAATCACAAATCTTTACCAAGCGAAAGACACCACACCAAGTACCTTCAAACTGGCTTCGTTTACTCTGTCCTTCATAGAATAACTTTATTCATTTATGTTAAGTCCTAAGGAGTAGTAAAGGAGACATACAGGTGAGGAAGAGAGCAGCGCAGGAGAACTTGATGCCAAATACACTGTTAAAAACATCTTTTTGTGATTTAAGCAAAGACTTTAAAAGTGGCATCAAAGCATTAAAAGAATGAGGAGGATTAATGTGTTCTCTGAGTAACATTTCTCATAGTGCATAAGGTCAAGACCAGACTGCTTATTTTAGGCAGCAAGTTTAGCGAGCAATGACAATTACCTATGTTAGATGCCCTATCTGTATCAGCTAAGTGTCTCTGAGTGATTGTCAAGGAAGTTTATGTGCTGAGCACAGACCCACAATCAGGCTGTCTACAAACAGCACCATGTCTACCTGTGGGGCAGATACAGTCTGTGCTTTGCACCACTGTCCTAGTTCCCAGTCATCCAGATCAGAATAGCTATTGGAGTGCACAGGGGCACCCGGTCTTTCTTTCAGAGAGGAACGAGGGATGCAGAGGTCTGGGGTTCTCATCACAAAGTGAAAAGAGAACACGGTCATGATGCACACACAAATCCAGGGAGCGCATCTGCTCTGCAGTATGCTCTCTGGAACATAACTGCCCTGGTTCTGCAGCCAACTCTCTGAATTCTCTGTATATTTTGTATTAAACAGTCACTGGATAAAATTCAGAAGTAATCCAGCATTTGTCATTCATCAGAGCACTACAAAGCTGCAATGCTACTTGATTTCCTACATAACCAGCCTGCCTATATTCTCGTATTCCTGTGGTTGCACAGTGTCCCAGATTCAACTGGCTGGGTGGGAAGAGCCCTGTGTCCCCCTGTGTCTGCTGGTCAGTGCTTATGATATGATCCTGTAAGGACAACAACATAGGTTTCAACTCCTTCAGACTGAGGATTACCTAGAACTCAAATGTTTAACGTATGACTTAATTTCAAGATTCCTGTAATCTTGTTTAATACAGGAATGGAGCTGCTTAAAAGCTTTTACCTCAAGTGCAGTATGGTCCCTGGAATGTACTAAAGAGCATACTATATGTGACAAAAAAATATACTGGAAACGGAATGCTTAATAAAAAGCCACGTTAAAAGTACGCTTGCTAATGCAAACAAATAACTGAAAATGAGTAAGGCTGTCCTGAAAGGAAGTGTGATTCTAGTATAAACACATAGATTTTTAGTCTCTGAATGCATCTAGAGGCATGGAGCAGGTGGGACATAGTCAATTATCTCCCATTATCTGTACGATTAAGTATGGTTATTCATATCAAAGATATTATAATGGTCTGTCACAGTCCTTTGATTCTTGAATTTCTGAAACTCCTAGCAAAGGCAGCCTAACCATTTCTTTTAGTGTAGCTCTCCGGGAGCTCAGAGAGCCTACTGCAGTGCCAATGTGAAACATTGCGAGGCCCAGGAGGGAATTCACTGCAAGTGTGCAAGAAACTGAAACCTCCTCTCTCTGTCACAGGAAGGAAGTTAACAAGCCCACTGAGGATTTGGGTCTGCTTATTCTCTTGTCTACTTCTAATTTAGAAGCAACCTAAAGGTCTCTGCCAGATACCAGGAAGAAACAATTGCCCAACTGGGAATGAAACATTTACCTTTCCGAAATTTTTGGTTAAACCAAACAAAGGAATTAATCTTTTTAGAGAATTACAGCCTTCAGAAGTTTTACCTGTTCTGGAAAGATTTCAATGAATTACTGACACTTCCGAGAACCCATAGAAAATTATTTGATAGGATGCTTCAATGTCTTACTAAATCATATTCATGCAAGCTAAATTAGTACATAGGAAAAACTAACTGTAAAATTTCTTAAGACATACTAGAGCTATAATTGCACATGAAATGCTTAGCATGTTTCTGGACATATTTTACAGACTGTGTCCTCATAACACAGTGTCCATGAAATGTATCATCTCTGTGGTTCATTCTATATTCTGTATTTGAGAAAATAGGCTTACTCTTCATCCCCACCCAACTTTTGAATGTAGTAGTAGACACCAAAGTTAGACATCCTGGGGACAATTCTCTAGTGCCAATTAGAGCAAAACAGAGTAACCCTCCTCTTACTCCCTGTGCTCTGGAGGAAGCTGAAAGGAGAGGCAGTGAGACAACACAGCGCTCCTGATATGCTAGTGTTGGTACTTGATTCTAACTAGTCGGCATAAGCCAGTCCTGCAGGGAGAAGAATGGCTTAATTTTACAAGCATATGGAGAGATAACAAGAAATCTTAGTATAAATCACTTAAAAAGTTAATTAATTAAGGGACATAAACCCATAGGAAATCAAGCGCTGTTTACAGAGATCATTAATATAGTTAACTCTTGCTATTGCTTATTTCCTCCCCATATTTCTATGAGAATTACAAGACAAAATAATGAGGCCAGATGCTATAATGCCTCCTGTCCATTACACATTGGTTACAGCAGCAATCACAAGGACAGTGGCATTAAACAGGCTCCTTGATAATTTGGGGGGATATTGGGCATGGTAAGATTCAGATATGCTTTCAGAGAGGGAGAAATGTCAGGGAATCTTCTAAGTATTCTAATGTTATTAACTTGAGAAGAATTCTTCCCAAAAATTGCTTTTCAAAGTACATAACCTTTTTCAGGTTCAAAAATTAAAACAAACTAGATACTACACATTTTAGTAATTGGGTTTGCAAGCAAAATGAGGACTTGGAAGTAAACTATTCCTTCTCAGAAGTGAGTCAGTGTTTCAAAAATATTTTGATAAAAATTGAAAATTGCATTTTGCTAATACAGTAACACATGGTAACTTGACTTCCATTGTTTAAAACCCATGTACAGCTGTTTCCTCTTTCATTCAGCTTTACTTTCTTGAGATGTCACTAAGCCTCCTTTCGTTTTGCCATGTGACTGCAATTGACTTTCTAGAAACCAGATCAAGATAATTTGCCCCCTTTTCTCAGAAAGAATACTGGTAAAAAAGTCCACAGACATAAAAAAAATCAACCCCATTAAAATCTTTCACCAGTGAAAGTCATGACCTCTTTGTGCTGTTATTTTCTGTCTAGTGACTGATATGTAGGATCCAGATGTCTGTTCTGCCTTTACAACTGAAAACAAGGGTAACTGAGAGAATGACTTGAACACACCCCTTGTCAGTGCTACAGACCATTAGCAATACTATAAATAGCATGATCAAATCCCAGATTGCAGATTCAGTCATAAAAGTGTCTACATTTCATGCTGATTCAGAGGGGTAGCAGCATTAACTGCAATCATCAAGGAAAGTGACATCTCCACAGTATTTTCTACAGCTCACTGGTCTGGTGACAGGACGATTGTTAAAAATTAATGGGGACCATCAGATGTGGATAAGTACAGCCTGGCAACTATGAAAGCCATACTTGCCATTTGTGAGTGATAAAGTAATATTATTCTATGATAGATTGTAATAGATTATTTAGATTATGTTTAATTCAGGACGTAGTAAGTCTTCTTACTCTTTGAAAATTTGTCCATGATATTTTATTTAATTGTTAAATTTATAAGCGAGGGAACAGGGGGAGAGAAGTACTTTCACATTGTTTTCTCATTTTTCTCTGTTGAAAGTACACTTTTGCTTTCTGTTTATCCATTATAATCATTCATCTCTCAATGAGGTAACGCTCTAAGAAAGTCGAGATCCTAAAATGCAAAGTTTATGAAGAGGTTGATTCTGATAGTTAATAAGCAAAATATCAATATGTTGTATCCAGTAATTTCCAGCTTCGTGTCTGGATTTACAAGAACTAGCACAACTTGGTTTGATACATTCTTACCATCTTATGTGTCTGTTTTTTTAAACTGCAGCAAACTATTTCAACCAAAATCACAGGCCTGATGAAGGATTTGCTGGATTAAATTCTCTGGGCTGTTTTATGCATGGGGGCAGAGTAAACTACCATACTGTTCAGAAGATCGCTTAAGAACTCCTGCATGGAGGCTGATCCAAAAGGATGGACTGACAACTGGAGGGATAGGTTGACTGCCCCATGTTCCTGTTCAAAAATTCCTGTTTACTATTATGGACACTGACCATTTGTCCTCAAATTATAGATACTAGACACCTGATGCCGTTGTCAAAGAATGAGACTAGACAAGGGACACTTCTTAGTCCATGCTCAATACTTTGAATGTCTGAGGAGTCCCTAATGGACTTGAAGACTGGCAGGAGAAACAACATGTGTGCTATCTCTGTCTTTTAGGGAGAAAAATCCAATGAAATTTAGCCAAGTTGTAATAGTTCAAAAATATGCAGCGTATATGAGCAATAGCTAGAGTCTCCAGTGATTCTGGGAGCAGGTAAACAAATGGTCAGGCATAGGAATAAGAAGAGTTTTAAGAATGGGAGACAGTGCTTGAATGAGTGTAAAAGATGGAGCATGCTTCCCCCTATTGCCAGCCGCGGATCGACGTTTCCCACGGCTTTACATTTCCTGACTGCCAGCAAATACCCGTGGAACCTCAAAGTCTTGGGCCAAGTGCTCTCGTCAACACCCCTGCCGCTGCAGAGGTGAAGGCCACAGTCCATCTATTGCAGAAATAAATAATTGTGACTCCAACGTGCAGCGGATAATGGGTATAATTGTTTGTTTGTTTATTTATTATTTATGGTACTGGTGGGATTCACTGCTACTCAGAAATCTTAAAGATCTTAATTAGACCATATTTAAAAGTCTGGAAGTTAGCCACATAATTGAAAGTATTCAGGTAGGTTGTCTATACAGACTGAATCTGACCCCTCCAGAGAGTGATTCAGCTCATCTATCAGAAATAATTATCTTAAAGATGAAATTAATCCCTTTTTAGAGATGCCTCTTTCTCTCCACAGATTATAAGAGGAACCTTCTTGACTGAAAGTAGCTAAAATTAATATTACCCTCACTAAACCATGTAGGATTGCATCTATACATTCACAGTGTCACACTCCTCTGTGGAAATAGACAATTATGGAAACAAAAAGCACCATGCTATATGTAAGCAAAAGATGTAAACAGGTTGAAAAACTACCTTAAAATCTGAGTTGTAAGTCCTTGACCATGATCTTCTTTCAGCACAATTTTTATTGTGTATGAGGGCATCCACTGGATTTCATTTAACAAACAAAACAGAAAACAAACAAAACAAAACAAAAATTTGCCAATGTCTGTACTGTGTGACAGATGTGTGATCTACATTACTGGTCTTTTAATCATCCAGACAGGTGTCCTCTCGGAGGACATTCAAGGTGGGCTCTCCATGTCTGTACATCTGGATTTCTTTCCAAAGGAAAACAATGACTTGGAGGGATGGATGCAGAGCCGCATCTCACATCTCCCACATTAGAAATAGTCTTTGTAATCTCTGTTCCCTTTAACTTTACTGACAGAGATATGAAGAAGAAAAAAAAAAAATCATCACTATATAGGTGAAAAGGATTTTTTTTTTTGGCTTGTGTAATGGAATATAAGGAGAGAAAAGATAGGGGAACAGAATAGACTCTTCAGTCTCTTTCTCTGGCACCCTTATGCATAAAGAACCTCAGTGATGGACAAGGAAGATGGTTGCAGCACAAGGTTTTGTGGCTGTTTTTATAATCTGGAAGTTCCTAGAGGAGCCTCCTTGTAATCTATCCTAGATAAAGCAAAAACCTGACCCTTGGATGAAAGCTTGGAGTATGAAGGAACTCCTCTGTCTCCTGTACTTATTGTAAACAGCATACAGAAGAGAATGTGCTATTGCAACCCTACTTTAATTTGTATTTTCTAAGGATAATTCCCCTTTGCCAGTTATAGAGGAAGAAGAATTACTTTTTAGTTCATGTTTTTACTACTGGTGATATGGATACTTTTTCAGCAATCGATGTAATTATCATATTTCTGCTTAGCTGACACCTTTACTTTAAGAAATATTAAATGCATTGAATTTTTATTTTAAAAAATCCCCTTATGTCACTTCACTCAAAATTATCTGACAAGAGGAGTGAGTATCTTGTGTAGGAGGAATGATTCAAATCTTTATTGTAAGGGTTGTTACCTGATGTCATTGTGAAAATGTATGAGTTGCCTCATTCACAGAAAATCAGACAAACAAAATGAGCTGTTCTTACAATCAAGCAACCTAATGCTAATTCTTCCTTTAATATCGTGGGCCATTGATGGAACATGGACTTCACAGAGCATGCTCTGTGGACATAATCAGCTATTCAAGCACCGGACAAGAAGGACTCTTTCCCAGACCAATGGTCAATCTGCTACGCAGTCCCTGCGCTAGCATTATCATAGTTATCTTTATTATTTTAAAGAAAAACAAAGGCTGCAACACTATATGTATCCAAGAAATACAGTTTTCTTCAATTTTTTAAGCTAAAGTTAGTTTCTGATTGAAAGTAGGCAAAAAACCCCCACCCATATTTTTCCTGTAAAATGGTCTTCTGGAAATGATTTCTCTTCCTTTTGAAAGATTAAACTAAACTAGAAAGTCTCATTTCCTGTAAGAAGTTGATTGCTATCTGTTTGGATTATCATATCATTAAGTTGCCTTGGCTTGCCTAGGTCCATGATTGCTATCTAATAAAGCAATGTACATTAGTACTTAAAAGGACTCATATATTAAAAACAGTCTTTGAATGCTTTGGATCAGAACATTGTGAGTGTGTAGGAAATCAGCATTAAATCTCTGTTATATCCATCATCCTGTATTTCAGCAGAAATAACAGATAATGTGTTCATATGTGAATTTTGGCTAAATTGAGTAGGAACAGAAATATTGTGAGATCTGATATGAAGCCTAGTAATGAAACATTGATAAATGACATGGACCTATGCAATGAGTAGATATGTAAAACTGAGGGAGAGGTTCAAATACTTTTACTTTTTAATTAAAGAAAATAAATCTAAAGGCATAGCTGCAAGGTTGGCAAAAGATAAATTTTGATTAATGTCAATAATGATTTAAGCAAGAAAGGTAAAGTAGTAAAATGTCAAATACTCCTCTCCCTTATAGGCCACGGTCATCTCACCTTTGAACTGGAATATCTGCCTTTTGCTAGCAAAGAGGCAACAAACCATACCGAAGGTTTCACCGTAACAAAAATACGTTGTTCGAACCCCATCCATATTATAGATATGGCATTTAAGAGAAGCTTGGGATTGTTTGGGAACATTAATGTCCAGAGCTGAATTAACAATGGTAAATACCAGGAGCTGCATAGACAGGACTGGACTAGTAAAAAGTACAAAAGTATAATACAGCTGAGAAACCCTACTGTCTTAACTGGTGTTCGAGCTGAAAATAACTATTGTTCATCTGATAGTGATTTAGAGCAGACCTACTCATAGCTAGATTGAATGACAATATATCTCGATTTTACAAGCACTTGTAATACTCACTGCATATATAATTATTCAAAACTTTGCATTGTGTAGTCACGGATTACTGAAATAAATGCAGAGAGTTCTTAAGTGGCCTAGGTATTTAGTGAATTCTAATCACTATAAAATAAATGTCATCAAGCTTTTAAATTAGCTGGTGCCTGATATTTATTATTTCCTATTAGGTACACTACTTGACTAGTTAAACCGGTTATTGGATTCTTCATACAGTAGCCCCTGAACTCCCTCAGTCAATTAAATCCTTTATTGCATCTGATTTGTCATTGTCAGCGTCACTTCTAATCTCTTAAATCCACACCGGTTCAGAAGCTTTAAATGTACTTATTCTGTTGCAAAATTAGGAAGTTATGCGGAGAGAATCCTTCTCTCCCTCCTCCCTGTGTGCAAACCACAAAGCTGTTAACAATGTAAAAGATAGAAACACTTCTTCAGCCTCTGTGTATGCATAGACTCATATAGCTGCAGAAGGAGACATTTTTTAATGTGAGCTACAGAATGTAAAGGAGAAAAACATACAAACAAACAGAAGACCTACTCTGGGTGGTTCGCTACCAGCATATTGCACACTGAACACTTGTAATCTTTGACTCAGTTTCTCATCACTTTAAATTATGGAAATTAGCAGAACAAAGTGACTGCAACTAATTCCAGAACGGGAAACTCGAACATCTTGGTATTAATCTTCACGGGTTTTGATTTATATCTGCGAAAGTCTCCCTGAACATTTTTCAAAGTTGGTACAACATTAAATTCCCTCTCCTTAAATCTCCCCATGTCTTTGTTCGCCAGCAAAAGCTAGATTTCAAAGGGGAAACACAGGTGTTCAAGAAAGGCAAAATGCAGGTATTAAATTGCTGTTCCGTGCGATGGTCTCGTCAGCCTAATGACTCCCCGGTTCACCTGAAGAGCCGCACGAACGTGCAGGCTCTTCATTTCCATACGGTGAAGTAGAGTTTGGCAGCCACTGACTTGTGTTCCCTTTAACGCTCCCTTTCTCCGGGCTCTCCCTCCTGCCCCCGAAAGCTGCTCCTTCCATATTCCAGCCGCGTAAACCTCCGAACCGCCAGAGCAACCCTCCTCGCAGGTCAGGCGCCTCACCTGTACCGGCAACGCGAAGGTAAAGCAGCCCCGACTCTTACCAGACCCGGGGGGGAAACCGATGGCTTCGGCTCGATCCGGCGGCGGGAGGGCGAGAGCGGGTCCCGGGGCCTCGCAGCGAGGGCCGAGCCGCGGCTCCGGGGGCAG
>NW_010972587.1:9826819-9978142 GCF_000737465.1 Haliaeetus leucocephalus
CCCTGCCCCGGCCGGGCTCCGGCGCCCCGGCCCCCGCTGATGTCAGAGCCGTCCGCCGGGCGGGCTCTCGTTGGCTTCGCTCACCTGGAATCGCGCCTTAACCCTAAACTGCCAGCCGCGGATTGAGACCTGCCCCTCTAACCGTGACACCCATACCTACGGACACACGCGGTTGGGTTGGGGCTGGGTTTTGGGTTGGGGGTTTTTTTCCCTTTTTTCCCCCCCCCCTTTTTTTTCTTTTTTTTTTTTTTTTTTTCTCTCGGTGAAAACAAGACTGTACAATAAGCTCCTGCTCTGGGGACCAGGAGTGGCAGGTGCTTGTTGCTTAGCCATCGAATGTAGCAATTAAAAAAATCCTAAAACCTAATTTGCCTACATTATTAAGCAAGACCCTCAGGTAACTGCATGCTCATAATCTGTTTACTGAATGACAGTAGTCATCAAAATATTGAACAGAAGAGGTATTAAAGGAAAGGTTAATGCATGCAGCACCCGAAGAACCACTTTTTTCCATGATTTTGCGTTGCCTTCTCTTCAGGCACGAGATTCATAAAGGTACACAGCGGAAAAAGGGTGTAAATTCAAGAACATTGCACTGTTGCAATGTCAGGTTGATTATTGTGTCTCTTTAGGTATTTAAAACTAACAGCAAAAGTAAAGAGATGCACAAATGTACATGCACACTTACTCTTTGAATGCTAAGTAGCAGCCCAGACATTCTGCAGTAAATGAGGCATGAAACACACTGCCAAATGTGTGATGTCCTAAATATAGTGGCACTAAGTATTTTGCTATATTACAGGCAATATCATAAATCACGTGAACTTTTAAATGAGTCCAAAGCAGTGCTTAAAGAATTGCTTTTTCCATAAATGAATTTTTCCATCTCTCAGCTTTAGTGACAAAAATTCCTATTGCTCTATGGAAAAACATAAAAAATCTTATCTAGCAGGCATTGTATTGGTATCTTTTGTTCTGCATCAACTTTTTTTTTTCATCCATGGAAACTATTTTTTTCTTTCAGTGGATAGGAACCTGATTCAGTATTTATTTACAGTAAATTATATACCACCCTAGTTTATGTATGGTCTGCTATCCTTTATGACAAAAAAAAAAAAGTATTATTTTTAAAAATTGTCTTACTCTGTTTGTTCTCCTGAGAAGAAAGCAAAACCAAAGAACCAACCACACCAAGCCAAACAAATAGAAAAAAAAAATAAATCAAACACAGTTTAGCTTAATGTATAAGACATGAAACATAAGATTTCTAGAATAAACTTGATAAACAGCTCTGCCATTTCCTTGTTGTTCTTTCACAAAGTTATACAGACTCAGGAGATTAAATTCTGGGGACTTAATAAACAGCAGTTCTGTGTGGGGATCTAGAGGCTAACCTATTAGTCAAAACGCACTTTAGGCCAAAATGAAAGCCTCTGTTCATTTATTTCTGCTCAGAAAACATGGGAGTTCAGATGGAAATTTATATAAAAAAAGATTCATTGCCATGCAAAGTGACAAAACTGAATTACAGATCAGAAAAGATGAATTTGGACAATGGGAATGCCGGCTTTGCTTTTGTACGATTAATGATAAAGGTAAGACATAGTAATTGCTAAGAAGATATGAGTCATGAGTAAAAGAATTATTGATGAGAGAAAATATGCTTAGATGTATCATATGTACAAGTTCTATTCTCTTGAATATTTAGTGCTATAAATAGTCTAGAACAAACAGACACACTGTTGACAAAATTCGATTACATGGGTTGATTAGGCCTGAAAAATACCCTGATTTCCCATATCTAGTTAATCTTGCCATGATGAATTAAAGTTCTACGCATTTTTTATTTTTACATAGACTACACTTTATTCTTTAACAGAGCATATCACTCACAGATGACCTGCTAGACAGTCTTTAATGGCAGAGTGCTGTACTCTTACAAAGTCTTCAGCGTTCATAAAGTATGTTATCTATGGTGATAACACAGAGCTTATGCTTTACGAACTAAGCAGTAACTTATATTAGTGGAAAATTCACTTAGAAAGGGTAGTATGAAGGCTAATTTGGAATTTTAGTGGAGAATATTTCTTAGTAAATGGCCTGTAAATTTTGACATGTTTTCTTTACAAGAAAAGTCTTTTTTTCTGCAGTAATATATGATAAATGAATGTTTTGAAATTGAATGACTTATGAATATTAGTGATGTATTATCAGTTTGTACATGCTCCTTGTTATAAGAACAAAAATTATCTGTCACCAGTGTTTTTAAAAACATGGATGGCTTTGGAGATTCAAGCTGAGCAAAGGTAACAGCTGTAGATAACAGAGCAGTTCCATGATCCTAATCAAGTCACACAGCATTTTTCACACTTCCACATGCTGTCACACACGGGTTATAACCAGTTTGAAATTAGTATTATTTGTATTACAAACAGAAAAAAGTGTCGATAGGATTTAAATCGTACCTTTTACATATGCAGTAATAGCATGCCAATTCAACAAAAAAAGTCATAAGGCCATTTCTTTAAATGAAAAATCATTTAAATAAAATAAACATAGAATAGGTTACAAGGGCTCAAAGCAGCATGTACATGACTGTGTGTGAAATCCAGGAACTCACAATTCATATATTCCTATCATTGTGCCATAAGTCTGAAGAGACTCTCTAAAGAGACTAGCTTGTTAACTCTCACGCCTGGCACAGACAACGATGGTACTGTTGCTGGTGATATTTTTTGGCATCATAGTTTCAAATACAAATCCCATGGAAAAAGAAAGAAGGAAAGAACAAGAGAATGAAAGAGAAGTGACCAACAATTTTCAGTAACTAACTGTATCATTTCTTTCTATAACATAATATTAACTGATATATGAATAATGCTGAAGAACCTAACAAGAGTGGATATTTTAGTTCTCAAGCAAAGTGAAACTCAGGTTTATTAGTATATATTTCCCATGAGTTGAAATCATTACTGCATTTAATTGCTTGACAATTATTTCTGTCACATCAATTTAATGGTTAAACCAATTATTTATATTACAAAACATAGCTCTGCACCAGACACTAATTGAAAAACACAAGCGGTTCTTCAGTGTTGCTTAACCTATACATTATTAATATTGGAAGGGCTAGGTCTAAAGATTTTGGGGAAAATTAGAACTCAGTCAGGTGATAAGAGGTTTTAGAGATTGAATGTGCAAGCTCAAAATTACAGCTCTCATAATCCTGTATATGAGCTGAATGCCAAGTCAGGTAGACCTGGTAACTATTATAAGCATTTTTTTCTTCTACATTCTGGCAACATGAGCCACCTGCTCTTAGGATGTTTTCATCCACAAGATGGCAGCTCTGTTTGCATGGTCACTACTTTTTGCAATATTCAACTTGAAAATCCTAACACAGTAAGTTTTTGCATTTTATAGCAGATATGCTTTTACACCTCATGAAGAATTTTTTAAAAATCCCCAAACAATCCCAATAGTTAACCACAATGTTGAGGTAAAACTTGCCAAATTTTTGCTGAAGGTTGGTAGATCATAAGAAGAATTTTTAACTGCACAAACACTTTAAGAGTTTTGAAAGAAATCTTCGTTCAGATCCATGTTTCCCGTGCTTCAATTTCTAGGCCATCAAACCCAGCATAGCCTTTTACAGATACAATTTAAAGAGTATAAAAAGTTCTACTGATAGTAAAGGAAATGCTTATATGCCTAAACGTAAACTTAGGTTAATAGGTTTCCTCTATAGATAATGATATCTTTTATTTTGTTCAATGCCTAAACTCATCAAGAATGCTTATTTATGTTATTAATATCTAATAGATAACCTTATTTCTAAGGTAAAAAATGCTGAGACGTTTATACGTAGGATCAACCACATACAATGAATAACTGTGCCTTGTAAAGTTAATAAAATACAAAGAAACACAAGTAACAGGCTCTAGTTCTTTTCAAGGGGATCATTCACAGCTGAAATGTTTAGCAAGAGTCTTAATTCCAGATTTGGGCCAAAGGTGTATAATAAGTGAAAGTATTTTCTTTGTCAATGAAACCCAGTAAATTAAAATGAAGCTTTAATAAAACAATGCATAATTTAACATGGAAATAGTTTGCCCATGGGATGGCCGTTTCGAAAGAATTTTTTTTGTCCTAGGGTAACCATCTGTGTGAAGTCTTTGATGCCACTTCTGCAGTGGAATCTCTGATCCTTCAGAGAGGGGTAAGGAACTCTGAGTTACCTAACATTTACCATTGACCAAGACCCTTCGTACATATCATTATAAATCAGTGGAAGGGATCCTGTAGACTGCAATAAATGCAAAAAAGATTGATGTGACTTAACACTTCACGAAAAAAGAGAAAAACTGTTCCTTAAGTAGTGTGGGGCAGAAGTGCGTATGTGAATGGTTATCATGGATCAGCTAATGGGCAGTAACTTGTTAACAAGTCAGCAAGGCAGTGATTCACAGCTTAGGGTCACATACCTGCTCTCACAGCATTCTACATAACAAAAAGTACAATTTGGGAATGTGACATTCCAGAGGACAAGAGCATGGTTGGTAACCTAGGTCACATCACCACTGACTAAGTTGAGATGTGCAGCAAAAGAGAAGTAGATAAAAAGGGTCTAAAGAAAAAAGGTGATATGATAGAAGGTAATTTGAGGTAGTTTCTACTTCTGTGAAGATAGGGCAAGCTGCCCAATGCATGACATGAGCCTGAACTCAAGTTATCTCAGAGCAGATGATTCACTACAAATTACAATCCAGCAGTGACTTGTTCATATAGCCACACTGCAACAGCACACCACTGGTCTTGTTGGAGAATTGTCGTAACAGAAGTGCTGGTCTTTCGTCAGAGAATGTCAAAATACATTAATGTCATGAAGTTACAATTCCATTCCATAAACTAAGCTGTGAAAAGTATCTTGGGAGAAAAGAGCTTCAAGTTTTCTCTGTGTGCATGTGTGTGTGGAGTCCTACATCAGGGTTTCCTAACAGCGAACAAAATGACTGTTGTATTCTGGTCTACCATGTGAGGGTCTATTTTACTACACTTTTTTAAAAATAAGCAATTTTATATGGATTAGAATGTTGCAGTAAAGGCATCTGGACTGAGAATTTGCAACATTCTTAATAAAACATACATGCAAATGTTAACTTTTTGCAACAGTGAATCTAAGAATTTTCAGATGAAATTTAAAGTTAAGATAATCTTTTCAAAAAAAGTCTACACAGTTCAGGAGGCTAAATCACTTTTTCACAAGTGACTTCAGCATTAAGTTGTGCATATCTAAGACTTGGCTTTCCTACTGCCTAAGTTCAGAGATTGCTGAGCTAGCTGTGAATGCACCAGAGTCTTCTTACAGGAAGGGTGGAACCATGAAGGTGTACTCATTGGACCTCAGACCTACCACAGAGAGCAAGTGGAGTGCCTGTCCTGTACGCTCAGTTAAGAGCAAAACCATGTTTGTTCAAAACAGAGCCTGTTTGAACTGCTGTTGCAAATCAGGAACACTGTCAGCTGACTGACCTTCATTTGAGCATGACACAGACATCATCCGGAAAGATTAAAAAAGAGGATGAAGACAACTGGAATATGGAAATATCTTCTACTTCTCTGATGATCACATTCCTGCAGTACTTCAGCTAAAAAGCTCTGCTCATAAGCATCTCCATTTTGAATGGCTACAATTTTTCCATAACTGGAACCTTCAGCGAACCATTTTACAGGTTCTGATTCCAGAGTTAGATAGTATTCATACACAAACTCTGAAGAAATTTCATTATTTGATCTCAGAGAAAAAATTTCTAAGAAAAAAATGGTAAGGACTTAGTCACACAGTTTCTGCATAAAGTAGGGACCAAACAGTCTTTTCATACTTTTGCAAATCATCCCTTAAGCATCTAACTTCCATAATTGCTTTGGAAATTCTTTGTTTATTGGTCAGTTGTGTTTTGACTAATAAATGACTTCATTATTGACTCCTATATAAGCCATTTAAAGTTTAAAAGTTAAAATGTGATTTGGTAAGTACAAACGTAAGAGAAAAGTCTCACAATCATTTCACACGCAGGAGTCAGAACATATCCTAAATTAAAAAATATGAACTTCACAGCCTTTTTTTCTAATTTCTGTTTCAATAACACTACCTCTGTGTGTAAGCTTCAGCCCAAACAGAAAGATGAGAAGCACTGCTGGAAGCTGTAACTGCTGTGTTACATAGCTTGCCCAAAGTAAGGCTCACAGGGGTAAAAGAATGAGCAGGACTACCTGAAAATAGTTTTTTCAATGCTTAATGTTCATTCCAATATCTTGACCTATAAGATAGTTTACCACCCTGGAGCAGCGTTTGCAAACACTACTACAGTGAAGAGAGCTCCATTAACATTCAAATCAGTAGGCAAAGAACAATTTTTGTTGGTCCAAGTCTGAAATATTGGTCTTTGAGAACACCTCTCATGATCACTACAAAATATGATATAAGCATCCTTCTCTTTAACTCAAGTTTTCCATTGTTGGGTGTGCCAAATGCAAATTTACAGGGGATGCTAAAGGTACCAGATATCAGTGCCAACTTGTGAAGGACACACATTACATAGTAAATGTATCACACGATATATTAGTGGCCACACAGCTGTACAACCCTTCATTCACACAGGGATTAAACTTGTTCCTGAATGTCATACTAATATGATGGGTTTTTTAGCTGTTCAGTTGAAAGTTCATCAAAAAGGCAATTATTCAGAATAAACATGTTGGTGTTTGATGTTTTATCAGGAGATTTTGAGCCAGTATAAAATGAAGAGCTTGTTTCTGCAGCTCGCATGATAGTGTACAAAACCATGTCACACTAAAAAGGCAGAGGTGACTGACTGAGGTACAGCTCTGTGCTGACTGACCAAACAACCTTTCTGATGTGTTAAATGTTAAGCTAAATTTGAATTGACAAACAGCTACATTTATGTTATTTATACACAAAAAGGTTACTTCCAAAAATATGTATAGCAATACTTAATATAGCCATCGCATTATTGAAAATGTAACACTGAAACTATAGGGAAAAAAAAAAAGTACTAGGCAAGATAGTAATCTTCAGTGTTTACTGAATGCTCAGGGAGTAAGAAAATCAAGACAAAGACCTTGAGAAGGATAACCTATTAAGTGACTTAGTCTTGAAGACACTATCTTCATTCTGACATTGTTTTGAGAACCAGAAGTGGAAAAGACAGCTTGCTGTCAGAGGTCTCTTGCTAGTGGCTGGACAGACAGATTTTAAAATTACAATTAATTACTGTTATATTTATATTAATACACAAAATTATATATGGTGTATGATACACATAGTATGTCATCAAATACATTCAGGCATATTTAAAAGTGCATTTTCTGAAGGTAGTAGTTAAAAGAAAATAACAAAAAATATTATTAATAGAAGTATTCAATTCTGTTCAATAAAATTAATTCCAGAGGGTATTAGTAGTGATAGGACAGGGAGTAATAATTTTAAACTAAAAGACAGAAGATTTAGGTTGGATATAAGGAAGAAATGCTTTACTATGAGGGTGGTAAGACACTGGAACATGTTTCCCAGAGAAGTTGTGGATGTCCCATCATTGGAAGTGTTCAAAGTCAGGTTGGATGGGTCTTTGAGCAACCCGGTCTAGTGACAGGTGTCCCTGCCCATGGCAGGGAGCTTGACTAGATGATCTTTGAAGGTCCCTTCCAACCCAAACCATTCTATGATTCTATGACAAAATTCTCCGCCGGCACAGATAACATTTTGAATGTTATAATACTGAGATGCAATATGTTTATACTTCTAAAGGGTTAACTTCTTTAGAATTAATATTCAGTAAAGTACATATACAGCTTCACATAGTTTGAAAACTATATACAAGACACAACACTAACCATTACTTTATTAAGCACAGTCTATTAAAATGATAACATCTTAGGTTTTCGAATGGTTGCAGTAATTAAAGCTGGTTGAACCATTCTGCACAAGATAAAGAGTCAGCTGAATTTTGGGGGGAATTTTCAATTAGCCTACTAGATTAAATCTGTCTTGGTTTAAATCTGTCTGGATGATTTAAAATGGTAATGCTTTGCTATACATGGGATTCAGTTTTAGATTAACACTCACAAATACAAGTGTCTACGTGTGAGCTACTATCTTATCTCACTTCCTAATCGAGGCAGAGCTAATCAATGCAATCACTGGAGACTAGAAATAAGTTCAACTCACTTTAGACTAGGTATCTATGGAGAGACACAGTTGTCTAAATACAGGAATTTTTTAATGTTATTTGAGATGGCCAAGGGTACCTGAAACATCAACATGTCAATGTAGCTGAAGACTCCTTTCTGAGAAGTGAGAGGCGGACTCAGGAGTTACAGGAGACCTGCACGCTCCTTGCCCAAGGTCTGCAGGCCAGGCAGGTTGCCCAAAGCATCACAGACAGCAAAACACTTTTGTGAATAAGTCCTTTAGTGATTCTTCAGACCAGTGGGAAAACTTCAGCTGTTTAAATATAGGAACCTATATTTGATGCTTACTATTTGAGATCCATCTGACCCAGGCCCAGAGGACAGAGGTCTCTAGTGACCTTACGACTTATCCACCATCCCTTTGCAGATGTCTCCCATACCCTAGGCCATCATCTCAAGCAGCACTGGATATTTTGGCAATTAATTTGAATCCTGTTACTGAGGTGAAGCAGCACGTTTTCGATGTTACCCAGGATTACTTGTTTCTTAGATGTAACTTCCTAAAATAAGCACTTACGTCCTTTAGTCCATCCTTGTACTGTAAGCAGAAATCTTGTTCCCTCCACAATATATACCTCAATACATAATTTCCACTCATGATCCATTCCAAACACAGAGTGAAACAATGTAATTATGTGATGAACCTCAACTAAGTAAGTGAGCCTTAACCGTATTGCGAGGGACCCCAGATTTTGTCTGATGTTCCAAAAATAAGGAACTTAAAACATGGGCCATCCTTCAACAATATCTATATTACACTGTTGGAAAAATAGTCCAGGGAAACCAGCTCTTAACAAACAACAGGACTGTGAACTATAGTCCCTATAAGGATTTGCAGTAGGAAAATACAGCTTCAGCATTGTTTTTTGAATTTATTGAAAATGTAATATTATTAGTCAGCTCAATAGAATGAATCATTTCATTCGGCAGACTGGCAGAGGGAATGAAGGAGGTAAATATCAGCACACTTTTTTACACTGTCTGGTTCTGTTACTTTATGTGCCACTATCCTATATGCCACCTAACTCAAAAGCAATTTAAAAAAAAATCCTTTGTAAAGAATGTACGTTTTACTTTTCACTTTTGACACATACTTGAAAACTAAACTCTGAACTAAAATAATCCCAGTCATTGTAATTCTAGAGAGCATGAGCATAAATTGCATATAGATCTTGAACTTGTACATGAAGCACAGGAAGAATGGTAATCAATAAAAAGTTTTATTGTCTCAATATTACCTAAGATACACCAAGGGAGAAAAAAAAAAAAGTATATAGCTATTTTCATCAGCAGGATTGTGAGAGTACGCGTGCTTTCTGAAGTGGGACTTCTCCATAATGTGTTTACTTTTCAACTGCGAGTGTTTGAGGCTGAGATTGTGATATATCTATATTTCATTTTTGTGAAACAAACATTAATATATATTTTTATTTGCTGAAGCAGACATTGGGACATCTAGAGCAGAGTTTTTGTTGATTCATTCTGCAAAAAATTGAAGTTCAATGTCCTCAAAAGAAAAATCCGTGAGAAATACCAACATGACAACATAGGAGTTGCATCCTGTGCTGGACCTTTGCCATAGGTTTTTATCTCATGTTGCTTATTTCTGAAAGCCACATCAAGAAGTTATTTTTGTACATTAGTACTATTATCACAGTATCTCACTGCAGTTGTAAATTTGTAACACTTTAATTGGTTCTATGAAATTATATAATCCACTACTTTAATATTTTTTCTATTGTGTTCCTCTTGCTTGTAATTAGTTTTTTGCAATAGCTTTTTGTTTGTTTGTTTAAAGCATATCTTTCTTGGACACAAAAAATTTTATACAGTCCTATACACATTGCTCAGTCAGTGAATTTTCTACTCTTCAGGGAAATGATATTTTACCTTTGTTAGTTATGCCACGGTGACACATGCTTTTTTCCTATTTAAGCAACACAATTGAAGAGATGCTTGAAATTATCTGGACACAGACCACTGTATTGTCATTGACTGTGATGACTTCAGATGTAGATGCTCTCCCGCTCCATATTTACTAGGCTTTTTCCCCTACACTGCTAAAATAAAATGTAGACTCACCTTTTCCTCCTTACCTTGCTTTAATCTAAATAAATTCCCAAAGGGATTCTAAAGTCTACCTTATGATATAACCTTACCTTGGCTTCAGTTAATAATTAGTCATTTTTTAAATTTTCTGCCTTACTTTAAGTTACAAAATTAAATAAATACTATCTATTCTGAGTTTCCTTATTGAAATTAATGACCCATATATTCTATTTCATCTGCTCTGGATGAAATTAATAAAGTCTGAATCCTATTTTATCTTTTCTTTTCTGAAATTAATAACCTGTATGACCTGTGTTATCTTTGACTTAAAAAAGTAATCTTCATGTCTATTTTTTCTTTCTGTGTCCTGAATTGCTGAACCCAGCTTTGTCTCCTTCATAAAATTAACAGTTTCCCTAAAACAGTTTATCTTCATTTTTATTTAAATGAGAGAATTCTTTATTACAATTTCCTTGTCATAATTCCTTGGTTTCAGTGAAGGTCTAAACCAGTAACCTGCTAAGAAACATATTACTTTAAACAATTAATTTGCTGTCTAACACATTAGTATGTAGTTTCTTCCACCTCAGTGTCCCCTTCCCATCCCATATGTCTTTGCAGTTTTTAATCATTTTATATTTTCTTTGTATTTTTGCCTTTTTTTTTTCTGTTTTGTCTCAGTAAGGTTTACCCTGAGCCTCTAGCTATGCAGTTTTCCTCCCACATGCTCTCCGTGCACAATCAAATTTGCAGTGTGGCTGTAATTCATCCCTGTGGCAAAAGGTAAGAACAAAGTCTATGAATCACCTAAGTCCAACCGAAGCCTTTAAACAGACTTTGTATTATCACTGTGCATACAAATGAGTTTTGTCATTATAGAGTTTCCCCAGTTTATTTGTGTGCAACTCTTAGATATGTACAGTCCAACAGAAGCCCCCTGCAGAAAAAAACCCCACCATAAAACAACCAAACCCATCTGACTTTTATGAACTTCCAAAGTTGATATAAATGATTTGTCTTAAAAAAAAAAAAAAAAAATCTTCACAATACTTGGCAGTATCCTTATTGACAAGACTGATTTTTTTTTTTTCATGTATTCATTTGGCATGGAATTATTAACAAGAACTAAATTTAGCAGTTAAAATAGCTTTTGTGGATACACTGAAAACTGCAGGTAAATTCTAAGTCTCTATTGTATGAGCTGGTGGAAATGTTTACTTACTTCATATTTCAGACCTCTGAGATACCATTTGGGATCTTTGGCCAACCTCTAGCCCTAAGGTCTCTTTGCCAATCCTTTTGTCAGTTGCCATGTGATCCCTGTTTATAAGATATCCTCCTAAAATTGGTAGAAAATGTCATTGCTGGCATGACAGAAATCTAAACTGTGATTAAGATGGCTCCTGACTAGAAGAGAATAGAAAATTCTACATGGTAAATGGATATTGTGAAAAAGAAGTTAGAAAGAAGCCCTACCAAATGAAGGCCTGGTCCTATATCTATTGAACTACTGGAAAAATTCCCAATGATTTTATTGAGCTTTGCCTCAAGGTGATAAAGAACACATAATCAATAACAAACTGTCAGTTATTATCTTACAAGTTACATGAGGCTGGATCTTCAGCAGATTTAAACTGGTGCAGCTCTATTTGTTTAAGTTCAGTTTTGTCTTTGCAGATCAAATCAGACTATGTCAGATTTTAGTTTAAAGCTTTCACAGCTTACCAAAACATCTCTTATGAGTGAAATGTCCCTGTAGGTTAATTTAAGGTCATTTAGAAGAAATATGAAAGATGGATAAAACATTTCTAAATTTTTTGATCATTAAAAATATTTTAATGAAATTATCCTGTTCATTAAGAAAAGTTCTTTAGAAAGAAATCAGGGAGGGGTAACTACTTTTAATTACAACACCTTTCTAGTCTGAATAATTTAACTACAGAGTATTTTGCCTGCAATGTGTTACAATGGGTCATTGATGCTGCCTATGATCCCTTGTTCTCTCATGCAGCTCTTTCAAACCCCTTGCCCTCATTCCCCTTCTGTATTATTCACCACCTTGAAGTGCTAGTTAAAGACACTCATAACGTAGCAGTGATTACACTTCAAAAACTTAAAATGAAAGGATTCCTACATGATATTTTCTTCATTTCTGTTACAAAATACTGTTTTGGACTTGGAACTGGCCATGGTTCATATTCAAAGAAATGTCCATCAAGATTATACATATTCAAGGATTATATTCTCTGGGCATACTGCCTCTCCATGACAAGTAATTTTTTTCAGCTGCTTTCAGGAACCCCACTCCCAGACACCCAGGAAAACAGCAATACACTGTGATGGTCAGGACTGAACAATGCTGATACCGACACAGGAAACATGTTCCAGCTCTGAGTATCTTTTAAAATGAAAAACATCTTCCTTGCAGTCCCCTATTGGTTAAACAGAATGACTGTTTACTCAGAGATGACTGCACATGAGGAGAGATGTTATTGCTTAGATAGGGTCTCTCAGTAAAGAGATGAAAATGCTGTCATTTTTTGAATAAATAATTTGAAACATTTAAGAGCGTGTTGCTTGGTGGTTTGGTTTTTTTAATTCCTTGAGCCAAATTTCAGCTTCTTTCTCACTCAGAATAAAAACAATTTGCATGACTGAAAACAGAAATCAGAACATTCATTTCCTTCAAAAATTCTCTTAGAATATATATGCTATTTTCCCACAAATATAATTTCATGCAGTGCGTCTTTCAGATAGACAGCACTGAGGGACAGCTGCTGAGAGGAAACATATTCATTTTCCATTGTAAAACCTGATTTTAGATCTAGCTAGAGCATATTTCTCTTAGTTATGTCAAGTCCTCCTCGACTTGTTAGCCTCCGTGTAGCTGCAGGGAAGGCAAATGTTGAAAATTCACAGTGAACTTTCTTTAAGCACAAGTCAAACCCGAGAAAATAAATTTTCTAATAAAAAGAGGTCATTTCTACCTTCCCAGTTTAAAAAAAAAAAAGAAAAGAAAATATAAAAAAATTTATCTCCATCAGTCTTTTTTTGTTCTCAGAAGAGCTAAGTAAGTCTTAGAGATGTGATTATAAGAGACTACCTAGAAATAATTAATAATAAGGTCTGTAGAAACTGTCATATGTACATATGATGCCCTTAAATTAATAGAGGTTTAGATTGCCTACATTGTTTTCCACAAAGAGTGCTGTTCCATTCTATTTGACCTTAATTAGTATAATTGATAGTAGTTTTAGAGCTGCACAACATTTTAATCATGTAGTTACAGCTTTCACGACAGAAGAAAAATGAAGTAGCAGCTGGGAGTTATCTATTAATAGTGAGGGAACAGAAAGGAAAAGGAAAGACTCTTCTCTTCCAGGACTTCAGGGCTTTTATGGCGTTAGTAATGAATGACTAATGTATTATAAGAGGAGCACGCTGATCTCCAAGGATGTAATGAAGGGCAGCAGGAGGTAGGATCAATGTGAGTTAGAAATTTGATATCATTAGGAAATCATGTGGCTACAAGAGTATATAGATAGGCCAGAAAAAATATCAAAGCTTGAGAATATACACCATGTGGATGCATGCATGTATGAATGGGATTACCTGGGCATGTGTGTTAGGTGTTCAGACTCTGACATACACAGTACTTTAAAGTTTCCTGGAAAAGTATGCAGCGCTACCACAGGTCATGAGGTTCAAGTAAGAATGGCAGGACAATCAAAATTTATTTGGATATACAATTATTTGGAACGGATTTGAAAGAAGCCAGGGTACAATAAAAAAAGAATAAACAAAAGAGCTTCTAAGCTGTGAGCAAAACATCCTAAATGAGTAAACTTGTTCATTAGCTTCAGTTGGTAATTCTTGAAGGTTTCTCCTATCATTGTTAATGACACTCAGAGTTTCTGATGTTGGGAAGCTTTACAAGAAAAGAAAACTTGTTCTACTGTCTTTTTCTCACAGATCTAGTTAAAAAAACCCTGACAAAACAAACCAAAAAACCCTTTTACCAGTGGCACTTACTGCATACCATACTGGGAGAAAGAAGCATGTCAAAGTAACCTTAGTTTAAATCTGTACTGCACTAAGTTCCTCTGTGGCATGACAGTTTGGCACATTACTTTTGTAAAAATTACAGTGGAAGATGAATTCATTGATAAATTCTGATTATATTTTATATCTAACAATTCTTATTTTCTTTAAAATAAAAAGGAAAAAATGAACACAGAGTTCAATTAACTTAAAAAATATGGCAGAGGACAGCATAACTGAAAGTGAAAGAATCTGGGGATATATATTAGTTTTTAACTGTGCACGTACCCAGAGAAGAACTGTGTTTACTTAAGGAAGACAAGCTTGGTCATGAAAAAAATAACATAACATAATCATACCTATTTTGAAGATCATGCCAAAAAAGCTTAACTGAGGTACTGACTGTGTGTTATTTGTAGTGCTAAAATATTTTTGCAGTTCCACTCTTTATTGATTTTACATGCAAACACTGCTAGGAATATTTAACTGTCATTACATATGCAGGAACAGTCAGATGGTAAGAAAGAGAAATATTTCTAAAGTCTTGTAAAACAAATCCTCATCCAGCTTTTCTTCTAGCTTTGCAGAATGATTTTTGGCCTCTTTCATTTTTTTCTTTTTTACTTGTGTTTCTGCTCTCCTGTATTCTTGCACAAAGAAATGAACTTTGACAATGGGGGTTCTAAGAATTTTGCTGCCTAGGCAAAGTGAAAAATGTTCCCCCTGCAATTATTTATACAATGAATAGTCACTAAATCTGTTGCTGTTCCAGTTAACAGTGTATTGTGGCTACATGATAGAGCCAGTTCTATTTTTAGGTCAATCAATGCAGAAAGGACATACTTTTCTTCTTCTATGTCTTTTGTCATGGCAAATTTTAATCTGCTCTATAGAAAAAATATTAACCTTACTTTGGGGTTAATATATTAGCGTCAGTAAAAGTCAAGAAAACAGCAAAGTTAAGGATACACACAGAATTCGACCTCTAGATGTGAGAAAATATGCACAACTGCATTTATTACTTAACTATATAGAATTGGTAAAATATCAGATGACTTTACCAACCATTTTAAGTACAGAGATTTGAAGCCTTGCACCACTTTTACTTTATTACTAAACATAAACTTTATTTGCATTCTGTATCTGCCTCTGTACTCACTTAACTCAGAGTTTCTTAGAAGTAGCCACACATTTCAGAAAGTTAAATCTTTTTCACTTCCAGTGAAAGGGCAATGTGCAACAAAACCCAGGGCATAGATTTTGAAATTAGTTCACAACTCTGATGAAGCACATCACCCTGATTTCATTATGATTTTTCCTTCACAATGTTGAAAAAGAATTTCCTTCTCCTTTGCCTTATAGAGCACTAACTCAGTTCAAGTACAAGTGAAAACTTCAGAGATTTACCTGAAACTTACTGTCTAAGTTTCTTGTAGATATTAAACTCAACCTATTAATCAGTCAAAAGCACAGCTTTCACTCTGTGAACAGTTATGCAGAACCCTGTTTTTTGGTTCAAAGCCTGGTTTTGATCTACAAGATTTAATAATTTATCCTCAACTGGAGAGGAATAAAGTATTCCTTTACTGGGGAAATTGTGGAAATGTCATTAGCGTCCTCAATTAAAAAAAAAAAAAATGCCCCACAAAAAAAGAACCCCCTAAAACCCCAAACATTTTAACATATATATACATTTATACCAATACCTAATCATCATCTGTAAATGTTTACACATCCACAATTACTGTAAAAAAATTTAAACAAAGACAATAACAAACAAATGGGATTTGTTGTATAAACATGACTTTTTAAGGCTTGTCTCAAGATTTGTCGGGTTGAATAGACAGATTTCAGTACAAATGCCTAGGTTTACCAGCAGACCCAAGAGAATTTGTAGTAATTTTATAGCTTGTTTGAATTTTCTCCTATTTTAAAGATTGTTATTTTTATTCCTCTCCTCATATTTTCTTAATTTTACACTCTTCAAGAACACCATACTTTACATGATAGTGTAGCTTTCTTTGGAGGAAAATGTTTTTTTGCAGAATGAGACCAATATGATAATGCATCCAACTTTATATATGAATCCAAACAAAAACATCTAACTCCTGTTCCATTTTCATTTATTGATTTTAGTAGTGAATCACTGTTGTTGCCTAATCTGAGTTACTACACTATCATTACAGCTCCATATTTCCCCAAAGTTACCTGCGATCTGGATTTAAGAGCCAAACTGTCATTCATATTGTGCCACATTGCCTTCTCCAACTGTTATTGGAGAGGGATTCTTAAGATAATGATGATGTATTTTATGAAATGTAGTACAGCCAAGTATCTAAAGCAGGGAAGGACCTCAAATGCATAACACCCTGCAATATGACAATTCAGGCCAACATCTTTCAGTAAGAAGTAAAAATTCCAGTAGCTAGAGTTAGAGAACTAGATCTAGAAATTAATCTTGAAGTTGAACTAAAGTTCTGAATTTGAGTGAAAATACGAGGAGGAAAATTCTGTTAAGAAACTTCAAATTATACTTTTTCAGGAATGCTATTGAACAAATAGAATAATTATGTCCAGCATTTATTGACGAAAAATGCCACTTTTTCAAAGAAAATGTTTTATAACAAACAGTGAAACTGTCTACTTTTTCAAATGTTAAAATCCTACCAATGTCAATTAAAACTTATATGATGTCTGCTGTCTTTCAGCTTAGATGCTGTTGTATTTGAACTTCTCACAGTGTAATGATTTACAAAAATGTGACCTATAATAAACACTACAGCACAGGTCTTCATATTGAAACTCTTCTATGCAAGTCTTGCTCTATTGATGCATTTATTTTTAAGTGTAGTCTTAGAGTGAATTTTGGAAAGAAAAGCCATGCTTGAAAGTTCTGAAATTTCAAGTTATTCTGATAAATATACTTGTAACTTATGTGGCCAAAAGCTGCTCTTACATAAGTCAATGAGAAATCAGGGAACTAATGTTTTTTTGGTAAAACTCATATACCATGAAATAAAACTCCAGTTAAACAATAATTTTTATTCTTGGCAATTGTTATCCTATTGTTCTCATAAATTAGTATATAATATTTTGTAAGATTACATAGTCTCAAATTCTGACATTAAAATTACTCCTTTTTGCTTATTCGACATTAACTGTTAGAATCGATCCTGTTATTTAGATGATTATATTTACAAATGTTGAGGCAAACACATCCTCTTGGAGCATCAATAGGAGGTGCCCTTGCATTATTAATATCATTGCAAATCAAGAACATACTGTATAATCAGTTCAATGTACAAGTCGGTTGTGTTTGAGTAAAATAACTTTTTTACTTCTCAATTATCATATTTTGTTTGTCCCAAAAGAATGAAATATTTATTTCACATTCTCATTTTATAATCCATACGTATTCAAGAAAAGGAATGCCAGCCACTGGTGAGACTGATTTACTGAGAATTTTTACACAGTGCTTGACCTACAGAGCTTTTAGAACAAAGTTATGTTGACTTCTTGTGTGTATGAGGGATGAATATCAAGTTGGGAATGGATTAAGGAGGACGAAAAGAACCTTTTCTCATACAATCCATATTTAGTAGAGGAAGGGTCAATGGTACTTAGGCAGCAGAGTTTCCAAAAGACATCTGCCTAGAAGATGTCATGAAAGTTTGAAATCCTGATGCCTATAGTCCTTTTTACCTGCCAGCAACACTGACCAGAAGCTAATCAGTGTGCTCCCTGACTCGCACAGCAATTGCATTTCACTCTAACATCATATGGGTGGTAAAAGGAAATCTTGATCCCTTGATCACAGAAGAGCATTGTGCTTCGTGGCTCTGTGCCATTAGGCACTAAATGTGAACTACAGGCTATATAACAACAGGCAGCAATGTAGCACAATTTTTTCCCTATCATTTATTCTATAGAGTCTCAGATACTTTATTCTACCAACAAACAATGTTTTGACTGAGCTCATCCAAGCATCAGAGCATCTTTATAAACAGTAAGCGAAACTATGACTCATCTCTGTATGACTAACATTTTTGTCAAGGCCATCTAAACATTTCACCTGATAGTGGATACAGATGTTGAAAAGAATAGGAGAAGGAATTCACCCATGTGGATTTTCATTGCAAAGCAGATCCAAGTAAAGTGTAATTTCAATTTCAATGTCAGTTGAATTTCATAAAATTTTAGACACATACATAGATACTCTTTCGCACTGCAGTGTACTGAACCAGGAGAAATATGCCAGGGGAATCACAGAATCGTAAAATCATAGAATCATAGAATGGTTTGGGTTGGAAGGGACACTTAAAGATCATCTAGTCCAAACTCTCTGCCATGGGCAGGGACATCATTCTTAGATCAGGCTGCTCAAAGCCCCATCCAACCTGACTTTGAACCCTTCCACCCTCATCGTAACAAAATTCTTCCATATACCCAATCTAAATCTATTCTCTTTCAGTTTAAAACTGTTGCCCCTTGTCCCGACCCTGCAGACCCATATCCTTTTTATAAGCCCTCTTTAAGTATTGAAAGGCTGCAATAAGGCCTTTCTGAAGCCTTTTCTTCTCCAGGCTAAACAACCCCAACTCTTTCAGTCTTTCTTCAGAGGAGAGGTGTTCCAGCCCTCTGATCATTTTTGTGGCCCTCCTGTGGACCCACTCTAACAGGTCCATCTCTTTTTTGTGTGGGGAACCCCACAACTGGATTTAGTACACCAGGTGGGGTCTCATGAGATCAGAGTAGAGGGGGAGAATTCACTTCCTTTGACCTGCTGGCCACCCTTCTTTTTATGCAGCCCAGCTTACTGGACTGCGATCATACATTGCCAGCTCGTATCCAAACTTTCATCCTTCATTATCCCCAAGTCCTGCTCGGCAGGGCTGCTCTCAATCAATCCCACAGCTTGTACTGAAATTGGGGATTGCCCTGAGCCAGGTGCAGGACCTTGCACTTGGCCTTGTTGAACTTCATGAGGTTCAAATGGGTCCACTGCTCTAGCCTGTCAAGGTCCCTCTGGACAGCATCTGTATGCTGTACCACTCAGCTTGGTGTCACCTGCAAACTTGCTGAGGATGCATTCAATCCCATTATCTATGTCATTGATGAAGATACTAAATAGTATTGGTCCCAGAACGAACCCTTGAGGGACACCACTTGTTACTGATTTCCATTTGGACACTGAGCCATTGCCTGTAACTCTCTGGATGTGGCCATCCAGACAATTCCTTGTCCATCTAATAGTTCATCCATCAAACCAGTATCTCTCCAATTTAGAGGCAAGAATGTTGGAGGTGGGGGAGGGGGGGTTGGGGATGGGGGGAGCGCAATTTGAAGGCCTTACAGAAATCCAGGTAGGTGACAGGTAGGAACTAGTGAGTCTATTTGAGACATGTGCATTAGGATCAGATAAATTTTGCTATGCAAGTACCTGCTTCTCTTCATTTTAAGGCGATCTACATAGCTAGGGCAGACGCAGACATCCACGGTCATGTGAGTTGAATCTCACCAGGGATGTATTTCCACAAGGAGGATTCAGAACATGTTAGAGTTACTGCTATTTCGGACATAATTAGCAGCTGCTGTTCATTATGAAGAATGTCAAAAGCTAGAGAGACAGATTAGCTATTTATTCTTAAACCATCCATAGGCAGAGGCCAGCAGTCATCTGTCTATAGCATGGAAGATCCTTACTATTACTTCTTACTACTTGTTTGAACTTAAATTAACAGATGCAAAAAGTTAACTTCAATCAGATTAACTTTTCTGGGGCTTTGACTAAGTTCTGCCAAGCTTGTTCAGCTGTATGAAATTTGTCTTTATGCAGGATTTGGTCAGGCTTGAAATATAGCATGAGTTTCCTCATGGATAGTTACGCTGTTACATTCTTGACTACTTTGGGTACTGAATTGTGAATGGAACTGTGCAACAAAATCTGCTTAGTATGCACAGGTTTGTAAAGTCATCTGCAACCCCCCCAAACAACTCTACTGCCTTCTGGTCAAGGATGGTACTACCTTATAGGGACTTAGGAAAATGGTGGTGACAAGGTATTTGGTATTTTACCCTGGAATATCCATGAACCACTTCAGATATGCAAATCTTGGACTTAAGCTACTTGGGGGTTTCAAGAATATCTTGATGACTGAATGCACTGAAGCTTAGGAATACAACTTGATTTTTGGCTTGTGAGTATAATACGGGATGATTCATACTTCAGGCTTCATATATGAGATCTTTTATTATAATAGCAGTATTGTTTTTACAGCACTTCATACTCCATTCTGTTGCAAGCTGTAGGTATCTGGGACTGGCTTACCACCTTAAATAGCAACATGAACAGGATTTTAAATTGTCATTGAGAAATGTTAAGAAATGTATTTGACGAATTTGATATGCTTTTTTTGCCTTTGGATGACTAAAGCGATCACAGAAGATATTTTCTCTGAAAGGTCACATGAAGTAGGTGTTTGCACAGTATGTTAAGTTGCTGTTGCTGAAAATATATTTCAGCCTTTCCTGAGTGCAATACATTAGGATAAAGTCTCTCAAATATATAATACTGTGTTTTCAACCCAGCCTTCTTAAGCAATAATTACATCAGAAGATTAAGGGGAACAAGAAACAGAGTATGCAAAAAATCTATTTCTAAGGTAAACATTTAATAAAACTTGCCTTTTATTAAAAAAACCCCAAACCTAAAAGATGCCCTTTGAGATAGATCAAAACTGAACTTTTCAATTTTCAAGCTTGAATTTCCATTTACTGAATAAACTTTCTATGTTTGGACATCCTATTTTTTTTCTTTCTGGCCTGACTCCATCTCCAGCAATTGTTAAATGATTTGTAAGAGCTTCTCATATTTACACAGCACCCAATAGAGAAATGGCATTTTTTCCAACCTGTGTGCAAAATATTACTAACTTTATCTTATATCCCAACCTTCACTTTATTATTGATGATAGGGAATTGACAACTGCTTCACACTAAGAATCTAAAAATCAAGATCATATTTTACCAAAGGTAAAATCCAATTTCTTATATTAAAAGAATGGGGGAACCAGAAATTTTCTGAGTTGGTAGGTGATATAAGTTATGCCACCCATTAACCAGAAATTAAGAATTTATGGTGCTTGGTCAAATATGAAAGTATTGCCTTCCAACAATAACAAACAATAACAAGACAATTCTTTTGTCTGGTGCACACAAGATTAGCCTTATGACTAACACATTTTCTCAGAATCAGAGATTTGTGTCCACTCAATGATTCAACACTTTAAAAGTCCTTTCATTGCTGCTATGTATCCTCTTTTAACTGAACAATCCACAGAAGGAGTTATAATCACTGTTGTTGAAAACCTCTTCACCTTGTTTGTTATGGAAAGATTCCATATTTAGAATTGGACATGTTAAGAGACAGAGGTATCAACATAGACCAAAACGTGGTTTTGTATACTTTTATATGTACTTTCTATCTCCATAGTTATATCTATAGCTTTATATCTTCTCCTTCCATGAATACTTGGCTTTCTTAATAGGCTCTTCCATATGAAACCACATGAACAAACTTTTCTAAGTCTAAATACAGCATGTTTCTAAGTTTCTTTTATTCATTACACTACTGACATCTACAGTTCATCTCGAGAACTGAGTGCAAGATGCTTTTCTTGGTAGACACCATACTGGCTAAGTTCCATTATTTCATGCTGTTCCATGTCTTTTACTACTCTATTTTTAATTATTTCCAAACAGCCAGTTGTCAGGTACTGGTGTAAAGATTTGACTGGCTTAAAATTTTCCAGGTAACATTTATAGCATTTATAGATAAAATACATAGTTAAGCTGATAACTAAATGACGACAAGAGGCAATTGGCACAAACTGAAACACAGGAGATTCCATCTGAATATCCAATGGAATCTGATGGAAAAAAGAAATGCCTTTTTACTGTGAGGGTGACTGAGGACTGGCACAGGCTGCCCAGAGCAATTGTGGAGTCTCCCTCCTCGGAGATACTCAAAAGCCATCTGGACATGGTCCTGGGCAACCAGCTTCAAGTGCCCCTGCTTGAGCAGGGAGGTTGGACCAGGTGACCTCCAGAGGTCCCTTCCGACTCCAACCCTTCTGTGTGATTCTGTGAAATGAATGCATAAGTTAAAATTTCTGCATTCCAAACGTCTGAGTCATTGAGCTGCTTAGAACAAGAGACTGAATCTTTTTGTTGTTGGCTCAGCCACTTCATAGTTAATCTTTTTTAGACTCTTGGGTATATACCATCTGGAGTGGTGACTCTCTGCTTTTGAAGTTGTTGGTTTACTCCAAAAATGCTGTTTCTGACAAGTCAGTCTCTGAGGATTCCTCATGTCAATTATTAAAGAAGCCAGGCCCAAACTGCTGCATTTTTATTGATGGTGATAAGAAATAATCCACTTCTCAGTATTGTCTGCATCTTGTTTAGCTGTTTCTTTTAACCCTCTGATATAGCAGACCAGTCTTCCCCTTCGTAAAGAACATTTTTTTTGCAAAAAGTTAAGATTAAATTTTGGCATTTCTGATTTCCTCTGACTTTAATCATTAATCACAAAACACACCTCTCTGTCTCTATTCTATAGTAAGGGCATTTCTGGAGGAAATGTGATAGGGTAAGGCAAAAGAGCCAGGGAGTCCATCTCATGAAGTCAACATGATATGTGCACATACATTGGTAACAGCATTTTTCCTGGTAATCAAAGAGTATGGTGACCTCTCGTGGCTTTCCTTGATTTATGGCTATCTTTACCATTAGCTGGGCAGTGACTTTTCCAAAAGGGATAGGAATAATTGAACATATTAAGCAATTTCTCAAACATTTTCATACTTATTGAATCTGATAGCAAATCTAGCTCCTGATGGGGAAAAATGTAAATCCCTAGGATTTCTGTATTTTGTGTTTGTGCAAAGAATATTTCAGAAAAAAGTGAAATAGCTTTCTTTTGAACTGCTTCATAAGCAAGAGCATCAGACAAGCTACTTCCTTGATTCCAGAGACTCTTGATAACTAGTGTTAAGAGCTATTCTGCGTAGCAGTACATCGCCTAGTAAGTATCAAAATCAGAGCTCTTTGAAAGATAAAAAATGCCTTTGCCTTCCTTTCTGTGGGTCTAGCCCAGCTTGGGGTTTTACAAGGGTGGTGTGTTTTGTTTTGTTTTGTTTTGTTTTTTCTTCCTTCTTTTATTTCCTTTTTGGTTTTCTCTCTTTCTTCTATCCACTTTTAGCTTCTCTCAGGAAATGGAATCTGCTCAATCCAGATTATCAGAGCTTGAACTAAATTGCCACATAAATCTTCTAAAGTACTCTTTTGCTTCTTTTCACATCACTATGATGACAGCTAGTCATCACTCTAAGGAACCTACACATTCTTCATGCTCTAGATGTCCCTGTCTAAATATGTTAGGGATAGATGGATGCTTTTCCCTAACTTTGCTTCAGTTTGAACCCACTTGGTCCTCCCTCATGGAATTGAAAAGTTGGCATCATTTTTCAGATCCTCCATGCTTTCTTTCGGCCAGATGTTAGTAGAAAGTAAATTAAGTTAGAGTGCACTATGGAATTCATGGAACAGATTTTACTTTTGGGACCAAATAGGCACAAAGGCATCACAAAACAATTGCAATTCCTAATAAATGGAAGAAAGAAGATAGACAAACAGTATTTTCTAAGTAAAAGAACTTGGAAAAGATTATAAAATTCTAGAATTTATAAAAAAGAAAAAAATTTAAAACAAATTTGAGTTTACTGCTGGTGAGTATGGTGATTACTAAATAAAGAAATAAACCATAATAGAAACACACATTTCACTTGTTGGAAGTTCAAACAAGTCAAAGACTCTGGTACAGCCTTATTTCAGTAGTCTTTTATGTATGCATTGTAATATGACCCTTGACTATGTGATTACAGATTACTTTTCTGTGAATGTCTGTTTCCAGTCATCTTAGTACATCTTTGGCATCTTCAGACTCAGTGTCTTAGTTCTAGTCTTCTCAGCTGAAGTTTTTCATCCAGTTTAACTCCTGGATCTGCTTCTGTCCTAGCTACTGTTGCATACTTGTCCATGTCCCATCACCTACGTTGACCATATAGGTCAACTTCATTCTCCCTATTGCTCCTGAACTTGAGAGACCTATGTTCACTTTCTAAATACTAATTTCTTACCTTAATTTAGAGACACAGCAAAAGTGGGCCCCTCTAAAAAACATACAAAAGGAGGACAAATGTTCCCATACCCACAGCTGAAGGAAGAAGAGATCACACAACTAATGACTGTATGAGTCCTGAAAACAAAGAAGAAGAACACCCTAGGTGCCAATGTATCCTGTCACAGATCTTCCTACACTCTTTCCTCTTTTCATTTTTTTTCCGCCTACTTACTAGGTCTCTATCTGCATACCAAGAATCCCCCTTTGTAGTAACTCCCCGCTTCTCTCCATTGAGCGGTCTCTACCACTTCTTTTTGCATTTAAAAGGGATGGCTTCCTCTTCTTCACAACCATTAAAAGGCTGTATCTATACTCTCAGCTATACATCTTAGCAAGTCTGAGAGATCTGGGCCCTCCACTTTCCAGACTTTGGGGTGAATTGTTGCTCCTTCATTGCCCATTTTCCTACGTTTCACTCCAAGTGACACAAGCAGGGGTAGGGACTGGCATGTCCCACCTTCCCAACCTCCCAACATGTGATCAGGATGAACCTGACATTCCAGAAGAGTAGATAATGCTACTGGAAGTACAAAGCAGAAGCTCTTTATCCTTGTACATCCTAAAATATAAACAGCTGTACTGCAAATTACTACTGAAATAACAGAATTTTAAAAAGACACAAAGATGGTCAGGAAGAGAATGAAGAATGTGCAGCCTGAACCAGGCATATGCCTAGACAACAAGAAAACCTGCATCACAAGCTTGTTGTCTAAATATTAATAGAAACTGAAACTACATTAGGAAAAAAAAATAATTTTTTTCAATTGACCAGAGCAAACTGTTTGTGTATTTTTCTCTAGTGGGTACTCACCAAATATAGTAATTAATTATTTTCAAATTCAAGAGTTAGGTAATTGGAGGTAACACCACTGATTTCTTGATTATGAGTCTTCTAGATGAATTTGAGGTCTTCACAAAATTTATTAAAATTTATTCACCACTCATCCCCTCTACTCTGAGTGTGGGAAGTTTATTAAAATGTCAGTTATAGGAAGAAAAACAGTAATACAGAGGAGAGAGAGAAAAAAAGACAGAACTACTTACAGTGGGACAACATAGAACATTTCGTTTCTCACCCCTTTCCTTCCATGGCCAAAAGTTCAAAACATAAAACGATACTGTGGACCATCTTCTCACAGACTTAACTTCTTTATTCAGCACTCTCCTTTCTCTAACATTGTTCAGAAACCTGACCATCTATGGGACAACTGTATTATTTCTTTTGCATAAGAAAAGTTTGTCTTCTGCTGCCTGGCCTATTCACTTGGCCCTGTTTCATGCAGCAGAAGCTATTTCTCCTCATTTCACACACAATGGATGAGACATCTATCTTTCCAGAAGTTTTTTCAGCTTTCTCTTTTCTATGCTATAAAGCATCACAAGTTAGTTAAGATTGCTGGAAACTTGGGAAAGTTTCACATGATCTACTAAATCTCTACAAAATATGAAAATGTTCTGCAGATCAGAGTTTGAGAACGATGGATGAATATCTATAAATACTATACTAAATGCAAAAAGCTATGTTAATTTTATATCTAAGTATGCACAGTTAAAATCTCAAAGTCAGCCAGATTCAAAGGTGAAGAGTTCCACACTTCAACAGCAATTCCTGAAAACAGTGTAGAATATATATTTAACTGAAAAAGGAATAAAAAATAAAACACGCAGAATGGAATTTCTGAGAGATAATAATAGAACACGAGACAATAAGCTAAAAGAAATAAAATAAAAAAGTAATTATGTGACAAAATAATTCCTTTATAGAAACAATAAAATAAAATTTAAAAAATGGACTAAGTTGAAATTACAAAAAAAATTCAAACAAGTATTACCAACAAATCATGCTAGTAATTTCCTCATTCTCTAGCAATGTGAATATGTGACCACATATACATCTTTCTTATGAACTATTCAAAAACATTTTACTTAAAAGACTGTCTTCAGGATATAAAGGTAATTATCCTAACAGGTGAAATCTTTAGTTTTCGGTGTTTATCATAAACTTTAAAAAATGCAGCAATCTCATAGCTGAAACATTCTTATTTGTATTTTCATCTTTATGACAAAATTCATACAATTTAAATGCAAGCCTAGTTTATATGTAACTATGCTTATGTGTCAGTTTTTAGTATTGTGGCAGTGTGACTTAGAAGCTTTTATAATAAAGAACATGTCTGATTTTTCTCCAGTAGGCAGTAGAATTGTAATAAAATCTGTGATGCTCCAATTTGTTTAAGTTTTAAAGTATGTTTAGATTAAGTAATTAATCCTGACACTTGACTACTGATAAGTTTATTTATGAAGTCAGGCCATTTTGGTAGTAAATATTTGACATATGCTGTATGTTAAAGTGGCAACATTAATAGGACTATAATGCAAACACAAATGAAGCAGTACTGAACAAATACAATAAAGAATTGTGACCCTCACACTTGTTTGTAGTATCATAGATGCCATAAATAGATTCTTAATCTATATGTAAATTAGATTATTTCATACTATGCAACAGCATTAAATAACTGTTGGAGTGATTTCTTTAAAACAGCATTTAGGTGCCTGTTAAAAAAAAAAAGGCTTTTGTATATGAGCTGTGAACCACAAGAAAAAAGTTCCTCATTCTGCTTAGTTTAGCTTAAACTTTCTCATGGTATTCATGTCAGGGGATAGCTATAGATTTAAGGCCCTCTGAATCTTCCTAATGAACCCATGTTTGCCTTTCTATTTCAAGACTCACAGATCTGAAATTTCTGCTGTCGTGCCTAAACATCTACCTTTAGAAGCACATGAACTCTTTTGCAACATCAGTGTCACCACTACTGTATTTCATTGATATTTCAGAAACTCTTTTCATGGTGAAGAACAGGCTTTTACACCTGTAGAAGCACACTATAAAGAATAAATTATAATCAGTCCTTGCTACTGTGAAGAGAACTGTCCCTCACTACTGCATGCATGTCCTCCAGCCTGCTTTTCAAGCCAGTGGCATCAGCTTTGGTAAGTCACTGTAATGACCAGGCCAATCGCTTTGTCTTTCCCCATACATAAAGCCAGTTAGCATTTGTTTTCTGAGTGACTATCACCTTCTAGCCTTCTGCCCTAAAGGTGCTAAAAGGAAGTCATTAACTGTTCATCAGTCCTCCTGCGGTTTTCCAGTACATATCTGAATCATCTAATCACTTAGAGATGCTGAAAAATAAAGGCTGTATTACATCAGTGGCATTACAAAGTTCACCTTTTGGTTCTTTGTTTTTCAGCACATAAAATAGGATAAATTTAGTCAGTTACAACTGCGCAGATGTAATCTAGTCCTTGCCTGCCTGAGTGGTGATTTCAGGTAGACTTCACTCCTTGACAGACATTTCTGTTACTTACAGACATATCTGATGTACTGAGCAGCAGCTTCTGAAAATTGAGTATTTTTCTTGCTGCTCCGGGAGCTTCTGTGGGCATGCAGAAACTCCAGGGGTCACATCCAAGCAAATGTTGTGTTTGGACAATACCCTCATATTGGCCATCTTGTCAGTTTTAGGCTGGAGGTTCAGGGTAATATTTTTAGAGAACAAAATTCTTACCTATTAGTTGCATTCAGTCATTCACCATGAAATGTTAACAGAAACGAACTATGTTTGTTACAACTATAAATCAAATCTCATTGATAAGAGAGAGCTACAGGAGGATGGCAACAAAAAAATTACAGTAGTGTTTTTGCAAATTTCCAAAGGTAAACAGGGCCAGTTTTTTAAGCACAGTTGGTTAAACATAATCCATGGACAGACAACCTATTTACATTCCAGAGGGGTATTTACTACTAAGTACTGGGAAAAAACAACAAACAAACAAAAAACCCAAATAAACCCCACCAAACAACCAAAGCAGTAAGTCAAGGTTTTTTAGCTTTATGATTATGAGCTTTAAGAATTGATAGTATCCCAAATTCTCCTAAATCTAAAAGAGGACTCTAAAAAAAAAATATAAAAAGAAATCCAACCCTTATGATCTGGTACAACTGCAATATAAATCTTAATTTGAAATATGGTTTTCTGTTTGCATGTATACATTTGTAAGGATGCATCTGAGGCAACAGGCATGCCTGTATGAGATATAATTAGTCTGCCAGCTATTTCTACTCAGATCTTTCTTGGTACATAAAAATTGTCAGTAAGAACCTGGGTGTGTACCATTAACTGACTACTGGTCGGCCCTTACAGTTTGTCTGCACAAAGGCGGTCTGAAGATGACCTGTATTACTTTTGCAATATCATCAACATCCCACACTTCAGAAACTCTTCTATAGCTATCTATTTTAGACAGTGATGTTTCAAAAGACAGGAACACAGACAGAAATGACAAAGATTAAAACTAGAATTGCTTACTTAACTTCACATGTAAATATTTTAGTAACATTTTGATTTAGACGCTGTGAAGTTTTCCACATGTACATTAAGGCTTCAGTATTTTATTTTAACTTCTGACAGAGAAGGTAATTAAGAGATCATCATGCACCTATACAGAACACCACTAGTCTTTGATGAAACCTGCGGCCAAGCAAAGAAATAGAACTGATAAATGAGTCTGCCAACACTAGCCTAGCTTACTGAAAGAAACACATCTGAGCACAAATATACACAGAAATAGAGTGATGGTGAAAACCAAGAAACTTTTACAATAAATATTTTCAGTAAATGGTGCATTTCTGAAGCCATACATTTCCATTCCACAGTTCTTTAAAAGTTTTTTCTCCAATCCATCTTCAGGTTGTCTTACTTAGCAGTCTTAGTACAGGTTGTCTTACACCGTCTTCCTCCAAACACAAAGCTATGTAGAATATAAAATACATAAAATATTAAGAATATAAAGCTTTCAAGCTTTCAGCTTCCTTTATGAATTACAAAGGTGAAAAAAATAGATGAAGTTTGATTTCTACAGAGTTGAGAGAAGTATTTTCTCTTTTGAACAACCACTGTCCCCTTTTGGAGGAGGATATAGAAGACTTAGATATTATGTTAGTTATTCATTATAGATTAAAGAGATAAGTAAATTTTCTGGTATCCATGTTCAGTTACTAATGACACAACCTCATTTAAAATATGACATACAATGATTTAAAATGCCCTTTAGTGTAAATGGATATCATCTTACATGTCTTGAAAGTATCTTTTACACACATGTTTTTAATAGAATAGACTTAGAAAGAAATAGCTACACATACATAGTGGTATACCAGTAGAAAAGCAGGGCAGCGCTGAAGACACAAAATGTTGCTATCTTTACACTAACAGTAGTATGGTATATGTGGGGTGTCCACCCAGCTTTGTGAGTTTATGTATCGAGAGTAACCAGAGAACCGCATTATGTTCATAAGACCTCAAATCTAACAGCAGTCTCAGAGTAGTCACCAGTTATTTTTATAGTCATTTTATGAAGAACAAACAACTAAAAGGTTTCAAAGAGCCCAGCTGAACCCCCTCTATCTTTTCATATCACATCTTAGTCTAAAAATAATGCCAGCCTATGCTGTTACATTGACAACTATTCTCAGTCACTACAAAGACTAAGTAGCCATGCAGCCTGTGAACATACTCCATATTAGGGGACCAGCAAAGTAAGCGACATATATCCACATTCACTTTTAAATGTCTAAGGTCTTTTTACTGTGTTGCCCCTTCTCTTCAGAACATTTTCTTTATTTAGTTAATGTAAAATGTCATCATTGACTTGTATTAAAGTTTTCCACTAACCCACACTTTTGCTATAAAGGATATGAGAAGAAACAGTAACTGAGTCTTATATCTGAATGACATCTTCAAGTACTATTGATTTTTTGATTAAAAATTAGTGGTAGAGATTATAGACACATTCCAAGTGAAATTTGCTTTCATTATATGCAAATAGTAGTGCAAAAATGAAATGGTCAAGCAGCATGAAACGCAAGGTTTCAACTGCTTTTCAAGGCAAGCCCTGTCAATATACTATCAGTATCTGCCTTCCATGGAACAATTATGTCTGTAAAAATTGCTGGGGGAAAAAAAAAATCAAAACAGATGAGAGAAGTCCAGCACTCTAGCAACTCCCTTAAGGGAGCAAATATTAAACAGAAGCCTGAGTCATATTATTAATTACTTTGTAATTTCAGTATGTGATTCATGGTATGATTTATCTTGATAGATTCCTTGGAGCAAAAATTATGACTTTATTCAGTTTCAGGAAGTGAATGGTTTTGCTAAAGGTGCTATTGAAAAGGTGCACTTCCAATTTCTGCACAATTTCCAAGGCTGAGCTCCTCAGCACAGAGTTTCAGTTGTTCTTATTTAGTTCCTTTTTCTCTTATACCTGATTTAATATATTGACGTAAAAGATTCAGATTTATTCCTTCGTACGAAAGGAATTTCTTCTGCTTTTTATAATACCAGGAGACCATTGTCTCCTACTCTTTACAATAACTTGAACTGTATCTTTGTAATCCTGAGGTCTATCACAGCAGAATTCCTTGAGTCAGTAACTACTTTGCTTAATAAAACAGGAGGAAAGTATTAATGAAGATTAGCAGGCTGGACTATGGCTGAAGTTATACTAGACCAGTGAAGAAGACAACCCAGATGTTGAGACCAAGATGATATGAAAGAAAAACCAGAAGTGATAGCATAGGATGACAAAGATGGATTGTGGGCTACAATCTGCATGGAATAGACAGTGAAATGTATTGAAACCTGAGACAAATTTCAAACTTTTAATTTGAATATCCTCGCCTCCCTGCTGCACTCAGGCTTTCATTGTTGCAAAATAAATGTTTTCCAGATTTGAGAAAAAAAAAATCAAGAACATTATCAGCTGGCTTAATCTCCCAGTTTTAAAGTTCTGAGCAAAACTGAATTTTATATTCAACCTGATGTCGTCCTTATTAAGTCACACTCAAGGACTCAAGAGGAAAAAACCCCTAACCTGCATAAGAGAAAGAAGAAACATTTGCTGCAAGTGAATATATCTAGCATGACTTTTTCAGTTACTATGAAATATTTCAGGAAGAAAAAAAATATCTTTTCAGTGGGGGGAAATTTTTTTTTTTTCTCTGTCCCAGTACATGGAATTCTTCATAATATATTGAAATAAAGAATTCAGGATTTTGTATTTAAAGGATAACAGTAGTTTCCAAATACTGAATGTTAAACTTTGAAGTGATTTCTAGGTACAAAACTATCAAGGAGAAAAAAAGTTCCTAAAAGAAAGAAAGAAAAAAAATCACAGGCAATTTAATTTTAAATTACAAAAACTCAGCATGCAATCCTGTAACATTCTGTCAAAGGTATTACATAAAACCAACCATGTCTTTCTATAACAACGGCTGAATTCAGTGACTCCATGAAAGTAATCTACATTCAATCACATAGTTTTGTGTTTAAGAGCCAACTTTGAGATTGGCTTCTTAAAAATTAAGTGATGTGAATATAAGAATTAAAAAAAAAAAGAGAGAGAGAGAAATGGAATGGAATTATATCTGAGATTAAAACTGATTCAACAACCACAGTGATAGTAAACATTAACCCTCCATTTATGGTGAATCACAAAGGTCATTTATAGAAAATGAGCCATTCTTTAATATTTTGATTTTGTGACGATTACTGAGAGTTCTTTCATTTTAACAGCCCAACATGTTGAGATATTAAAATTGGATATTAGATCAACCAACTGTTATGAAAAATATATAAATACAGCACTGGAAAGAGGTTCCCATTATCAGCATCAAATGCAGCATGTGTGTAAATTCCTCTTGTATTTACAATGCCATTGGAGCTGTCTGTGGATAACTTGTCTTTAGGAAAAATACATGCTACTTTATAATATAGTTATTACTATATACAGAAATTTCTTAGAGTTTGTCATGGGTTAAAGGCGAGAGGTCTTATAAAAATGGGAATACCAATGTATATTTTCATAGTTTTCCATTTGAAAAGGATTTCATCTAGTGATGTTTTGTTGGAATTTTCTGTTTTGTACAACTATTTATGGAATAAGTAAGCAAAACAGAAGATGTGCATGTCATACAATGTAGAGACATTGTCATATTCAGAAATATATTTCCATCTTTCCTATATGTTTTTTACAAATAGCTGATTTCCATTATTGGCTGCTGCTGTTCCTAGCAGGAAAAATCAAAACATTGTGTGCTTATACTATCACCCATTATTCACACTTTGCATGCAATCAGATAATTAGCTGCAAATTGAGCAATTTACATAAACTACAGTACCAGTTCAACAAAAGATGTCATGTGTAGAAGAGAGCAGCTTTAGTGTATGTGGCTCAGAAATGTTTCACTGAATCCTTGTTTCCGCATCTTTTCAGCTGACTTTTATCTTTACTGGTTCATTCACAATGCTGAAGGTGTTTGAAGCTTACTTTTGTACAATGAGGCGAGTGATTCTTTTAGTTTCATCAGCTTTGCTAAAAATAAATGCCTCTTCATGTTTTCCTCACTACTATGCTTGAACAAATAAATGTGACTTTTTTGTGTCTAAAAAACTGGGAACTTTACTCTCAAGAGATGATTTCACGATATGAAGAGTTTGGTGGTAATACCAGCTTAAAATATTCCATCCCCTTCTTGCAATGGTGACAGGAGGTGGAATTATTCATTTACAAATCTGTATCAGTTTGCTGCTCCCACTCATCAAGTGACTCCACCTGTAGCTGTTGCCAACAAAATGTGGCAGGTTACGGAGGCAGGAATGACAAACAGTAGTGGCAGGGGATGGAAAGAAAGGTGGGACTATCTTAAACCTGGATTACTGGATGTTTTGTATGAAGCAATTAAAGCACAGCACATGTCTGGTAACGTAATGAGCAGTACAACAAATATTTGGAGGACAAGACAGGGAAAAAAAACACCGAGGTTTTCCATAAATACTTTGGCATAAAGATAGAGAATTTGGAAATGCCTGACTTACCCCTCTTTTCTGTATAGTGATGAAGCTAGATAAATAACTGCACTTTTCCACTTGAGTTCACGGTTTGTAAAGCTGTCACTGCTGACACTTGGTTGATAGCACTGGGGAAATGACCGCTCACAGCACAACAAGAATGCAGATTGAATTGCTTTGACTATGTGTGTCTTGGGAGCTCACTAAACATTTTATCCAGGAACCGAGTCCTGTCACTTCTTAAAACAACTGGAAAAACTGCCCTGTGATACAGATTATATTCTACACATCTTTTAGACTCCTAATCTCAATTCCATTTAACAAAAACAATGGTAACTGAACTGACAGCTGTACTAATTCTTGGTGAAAGTATTCTTAAATTAATTTGCATTATGCACAGTTCATTGTTGGAAAAGACAAAAGTTGGTTCTAGAATTAGTTGAAATTAACGTGCAGAAAATAATTAAGAAATAATGAATTTCATACCTAATTTTAGTTTTAGCAGGAATGACCTTTGGCACATAAACAGTTCTTTGGGAATTTTAAAACAAGTTAAACCAAATCAGAAAGAATCTTATTATTCCCTGAAATGTAAGTCTTTCATATTTGCATTACATGGTTTTTACTTCTCAGCCCGAAATTGGAAGAATGCCTCAGGAAATATAAATATGCACTGGAAATTCAGATCTGTTTGATGAGACTATCATTTTGCCATTAATATTCTGCATCTCTATAATGTTCAAAATTCACAGTCAAAATATTTTTGTAGCCACTGCCTGTAGAGAATATCCACTGAATAGAGCTGTGACTTTTAACATGGGACTAAGTAAAGTAATGATCTAGCAAGGACTGGACCTTCCACTCTCCAAGAGTTTGGGTCCAAGCCTGAACAGTTGCAGCAAGGAAAGGAGGCACCATCACATAAGGCACTGGAGAAAAAAGGAGCAGTGGTGTAACGAAGAAAGTTCTGGAACTGGATTTTAATAGCTGGTTAAATAATTGAACAGGCTGCTCATCAAATCAGATTGAACCTCTGCCAACAGGTTGGCCCTTTTGATGGCTGGAGAACTAGGACATGGGGTTTTGTTTTCTTTTTTAACTTCAAAGGATGCAAGGGAACAGCATCACTTCTAAATCTCATTAACTGCAAAGGACTATCCTATGAAGTTGAAGCTGCAAAAACCCCTTTAAAATATCCCTTTTGGATGGAGGGTCAGAGCAAAATATCTACCAGAACTAGGACTAAAATGGGAATGAATCTACAAACACTTAATTTGAGTTTGCTTATATTAAAATAAAAATATGCAGCTCACTTTTATATGCTCTCAACTGAATCATGTATAAACAAAACAAAGCCAAAGGGGAAAAAATGAACCGTGACTCAGGTAAATCTTCAGTTCTGTGGTGATGGTGTATTCCTCTGATGCAAAATTTGTTCACCACTTCATCCTTCATACATGTACACTGCTCTAGGTAAATGGATTTGTTATTTAAAGTTTAAAATATTATGAAAAAATGAAGATGGGGAGATCTATTCAAATAACACTAACTGTATAGTTTTAAAAATTCCTTTTTGTGTAGTTATGCTGTGCAATAGTTTAAAAACATACAGTTTAATGATACCATATTTTATCACATTACATAAGCTAAATGTAATAGGTACTCTTATAATTAGTGTTCCTAATGTACACATATGTATACCTTAGTATGCCTATATATTATACATTTTATATAATATATATTACCTGCATATATATATAACTACATGATGCATATTACCTGTATATATAACACTATAAAATATATAGATTCAGATATAATATCTATAATTTATTTTTATATTATAGTTATCTATACCTATCTGTCTAGATCATAAGCCAAGCGAAATGCACTGAAAAAATGTAAGCCTCAATAAAATAAAGGAATTGTACAGCACACTGAGAAGACACTGACACATAGGTATCACTAGTGCTTTCCAAAGGTGAGAACATGCAGCAATGACTGGCAAAGCATCACCATAGAAATTCTAAAGCCCTGCCAAATAAGGTTCACAAAATTATGTAGAACTGAATACTACACATGTATACATATATAATCAACCTCAGAAGTTTCCCAGAAAATCAGTCTAAGAGATCCAGTGATTATAGATCTAATTTAGTTGGGAAGCATGGGGTTTTTCAAGACTATTATATTCTAATCAAGAGTGAAAGTGACTGTGGCAGCCATCCTATCATTATAAAATAAAGAAAAATATTATAAAGGAAGTCAGAGAGAAAGCACTGAGAAAAAAACGTTAACAGGGATGAATGTTCACGCTTCCTCATCAAACACACTGTCACTGTGGTATAGAGTTCATTGTTCTTTACAGGGGGATGAAGCAAAGACAGGAAACAGCTATCCAAATGATTTGTTCAGTCAAGGGAATCAAGGTAGTTTGAGTTCTAGGGTCTGCAGATCACAATTTTTCTTTTGTTCCTGAAAACGGGATGCAACATTCTCTGTAGAATATACAGAAATAAGTGTATTTGGCAAGTTCACAGCACAGGAAAAGAAACTTTGAAATTTATCTAAATTAGAAATCTGAGAATCACTTATATAATGAGAAAAAATGTATAATGGAGAACACTGGGAAAAGGAAGGCAAGATAAAGAGAAAAGACAGAAAACCCTTCTATTCACATAAATTTAAGTTTATATTAATGTTTATATTCTCATTCTTCTATATCCATAAATTTGAAATCAAAATAGAACCTTTTTTTCTTGAAAATGGGTACTATATCAAACATTCATATAATGGGATGCTGTATCTAAACCCACAAAATCTAGCTGTATTCTCAAGACTCATTTATCCTACTGAAGAGAAATTTGCCTGTGGAAATCACACTATCTCTTATGAAATTAAATTAAAATTCTTAAAACTAAGTAAAACCAAAACGAACCGAACCGAACCAAACCAAACCTAAAGCAGCGTACCTTTCTGCTGTGGTCCTGTCACTCTGAAGTCCCAGTTCATTGGAAGCTGCTAGTCTGCAATACTACATTATCTTTGTTTATTAGGAGTGAAAACTGCTAATTCCCTAGTTATCTAAACCCATCTGCTTTTGCAACTGACCGAACACTTCACAAACTCTTTACAAGTAGTGGATCTTTTAATTTTTTAATTACATTTCTTTCATGTGCATTCAAGCTCTACACCAGAAAGCCCTAGTATACTCCTCTTATGATGAGGTTGATATGCTACTCTGTGCTACAATTTACAAAGAATCACTGGTCAGTAGCACAATGAACTCTTTCCAAAGTTCCCATGTTCAATACGTCTTGCTAAGCTACTTTCATGGTGCTCTTTCCTGCATATTGATGCCCATGCAAGTTAAAAAGACTGATTGGACATCTGAACACCACCTTAGCCAACAGTAGTTCTGGTTAGGCCACCCACTAGTATTAGAGATTTTACTTCATAAAGATTGAGAGTGGAGTGCTTTTTTCCATCAGTTCACATAACAGTGCAAGGCCAACAATAATTCTTTTTTGAAATTTTCTTTTTTTTAGTGTTTTACTGCATATTCTCCCAACTTTACCAGCATGGTCAGGGTGTTTTTATACTTCTGAATAATGAAAAAAAATTTGTAAAATAACAAATTAAGGTAGTATGAGAATGTCTATAAACCTATTCCTAAACTAAATCAACAAATAAATTTTCACAGGAAATATGTCACCATAACAATAAATACAGAGATCTTCTGAAATTACTTCTGTGCTAGAGCAAAAATACGCAGCTGACTTCGTGTGTGGGAGCAATGTGTCAGAACTAGAACAGCAGGCATATTTAACAAGTTATTCACTTATCGAATGTGTGACGTAAAAATGTGCACAGATAAAAATCAGTATTAGTGGACAGCTACTTTTGCCATAGTGGTTGCAAGTGTTAAAGTTCAGGAAATGTTTGCCAAAACTTGAAGCAGTGGAGGAGGCCTGGAATGACTTCTTTTTTTCTCCAAAGATGCTTTTCACCTTCAGTTCCTATATACTTTGATCGAAGAGATAAGTTTTCTGCCTATCTAAATTCAGCTATGAAAATTAACCCTCAGTAACTAAGATTAAATATTTTGACCCTCATTTCTAACTTTTCATCCATGTTTTTGAAGAGTTTCAAGGCATAAAACTTATGTTTACCCTCCATTCTGCATTCACGATCCTACATACACTCAGCTATTCAGTGACAAATTGCTGAGAATTACTTTCCCAGTAGCTATTTGTCTGCACTTTTAGATGATCACCTTTTCCATTCTCTAGAAGAAAGGAACCCAGAAGATAGGTTCCTTAATTGTGGATCATAATTTTATATCAGAATTACATTTTAAATCAGGTAGCTCTTCCAACATTAAACAGACAAAGCTAAATAGCTAAGGTCAAATTTCTCATTTTCTCTTGGATGATATTGAAAATTTACCATGCAACAACTTACAGATGGCAAGAGTTTATTAGACTTAAGACACTTGTGGCAAACACTGGAAAAAAGTCATAGAGTAAGTAAGTGACTCAACAAATCTTTTTGTTTCCAGACTTGAAAGTCTTAGAATATGACATCATGCAATTAATTAGTTTCTCTGAGAACTAAGAATTTCTCTGTGTTAGTTTTCACTCCATTTCTGTCTAGTTTAATTTTAAATGTCCTGATATATTTGACCTTTACCATTTACTTACTAAACTCCAGAATGAAAATGTACACTTTGGAAGGAATGTTTTCATGACAACATCAACAAATAAGAACTACCAAGTGAAATGCAACAGTAGAAGCCATCTATTAAAATAAATAAATTAAATCTTTTACTTCTCCCTTATGTTCTAACAAACTTGTTTAAGTAAGGTATAGACATGCAAGTTAGCTCAGTACAGAATAAGTTTATGGCAAGAAAAGATATTTAACAGATTAATTTAAAAATTAATCTGCAAAATTCTCATGTAAAAAGAAATATGTAATTTAGACAAAACTTTTCCTCATCTTCCCACCCACAGAATGGCATAAGATTTCCCTAGATTACTCAATTTTGAAGGGAAACCCCCCCCCCCCAAGCTTGGGGAAAAAAAGGTTGACTTCCAATGGTCGAGAATGGACATCATATAAATAACACAGAAAATTCATTATACATTTTAGGAATTTTTTGCAGTGTTTAAAAACTTTAATACAGACCAAAAGTTATGCAAAAAAAGTATCCTAGATATATATTGCTAATTCTCATTTTCATTTAAAATTAATTCAGAATTTCTCCCTTTTCACTAGAGTTAATAGTGATTACATACATAACAGCTCTTCTGCCAGCTATAAGCCATCTTTACATACAGAGGAGAGCAAAAGGATAAGATTTAAAGTAGTTCTTGGACTAGAATGTAAGTGGTTACAGAATTAATTACTTAGACTTCTTTTGAAGTTTCTGCCATTTGAAAATCTTACTATGGCAAAATTCTCTATGTGCAGTTAAACAAACAGCAGTAACAGCTTCATGGACCAATTCTGATTTTAAATACGTAAAAGCCTGCACAACATCTATTGTATTCTGAAAATGGTATTAGATATAATATATTTTTTTTTTTCACAGTACTTGCTGACAAACTTCTGCACAACTGAAATTAAAATTAGGTACAATCTATTATGCCCAGTTCTTTGAAAATGCTAGTGATGTTAAAACTTGATTAATCCTTACTGAGGAAACAGTTCTATTAGCTCACACATCAGTAGAATAGCATTTTGTGTAACAGACCATCAAATGACAACCATGAAGTAAATTAATATGCTACCCCTGGAAAAAGTTATTGTAACAGAATTTTAACTACTTGTCAAAATTCTATTTGAAGCCTATTATATTGTTTCTGTATGCTTATTGTGTTTAAGAGATAATATTAAACATTCTTGAAACAGCTACTGCCAAAGAACAAAAAGAAATAAAACATTTGGATTGGATTTCTGCATTAAATTTCTTCCTTTTGCTACTTCAGACATTTATAAATACAAAATGAAATAAACAGCTTTTTTTAAAGCTTTTTTTATACATTAGGTTGCCAACTAAAATTTTCAGGATACATAAGTGGAAGTTCTCTTGAAGGATGTTATTAGAATTCTCCTGTTTCTTTTATGCATAGATCCTAGTGTCAGGAGAGATTAGAGAAATCATTTTGATTCATTGTTCTCCATGACAGTACCACATTTCCAAAGTAGCCTGAGAAATAAGCAAACAAACAAAGACAAAAATTTGTACTACATTCAAAAGTGTTTTAAAAAAGGTGTGAGTCACCTTAAGTTCACGGATAATGCAAGTTTATAAAGTTAAACACAATCTGCTGTTGGAGTTACTGATTTCCAAGAACTTTTACCCTTTTCTCATTGAGCTCTGTTGTAGATTCCCCTTTAATTCAGTGGGAATATATAAAAATTAGCTTTTATATTCCATATGTTCCTGAAAAATTCAGGTAATAGAAAGAGAAAAATGATTCATAAACCTACAACTTCATTCAGTAGTCATGCGTTACACAATGAAAGAGAATATGGTCCTTATAGTGTGCAAAAAGACTTGGACATCCCAACATAAAATTCTACCCAGAACCTACTTATAGTTTGAATTTAATCCTTTCCTGATTTGAATTCATACTCATGAAAGAAAAATGTCTTCAGAGATCTCTTGTTCATGTATTTTCTAATAGGTAATTTAGGTTTTGTTATATCTGAGTTCACATCTTGTGTTGGTGTGAGCTTTCCCTCCAGATGTATTTCCTGAATTACCTAGGAAAAGAGGAGAGAAAAAAATACTTTGCAAATATATATTATATTGTATTATATGATACGATGTATTTACTCTTTATTAAACTCTTTCTAATGCAATGGAAACTTTTATGAAATATCACTATTTCAAGGATAAATGTTTAAACCTGCACCTCTGTGTGTTTAAATACTTGTGACCTTTACCATCATTACTTTAGTGCCATGACTATTAGACTTTATGTCTTTTCAGGTGACTTTTTTTCCAGTTGGAGGGTACATACAGGTGGAATATTCAAAACCTGTGAATGAGAAAAAAAAAAAAAAAAAAAAGCCTCTCCTTGGCAGAGACTGAATGCTTTGTTACGGCAGTAGTAAGGAATCATGTATTACTGAATAGCTTAGCAACTGTATTTTACTTCTCTTTCAAGGTTCACAGAATTGGGCTTTTCCATACGGACAGTATTACAGTCAGTTTTCCAATGAAAAGTAAATATGAAGAGAATGCTTAATTAGCTATATCCTCTCTATCCTCCTGAATATGGATTTCTTAAGGCTTACATTTCTTTCAATTTACTTACTTCGGGCATTATAGAGCCACAATCTCATTCCACCCTCAAAACTTGGAACCAGTTTTCATAATCTTGGAGAGAAATTTGTATTTCTACCCAAATGGTTGGCTTAGCCCTTCCAAAAATCTCACAATACAAAAAATCATTTATTTATCAATAAATGCCTTCAAACAAGGAAAAAGAAAATAAAATTGATTCTTATGAAAAGTCAGAAGACAGTTTTCTATTGGAAAAAATAATTTTTCAGTTATTTCTTGATAACACTTGGTGCATATCTCAAATAAATGCTTCAGCATTTACTTGCTAAATATTATGTTCCAGAGTCATGAAAGTTAGGCATCACTCCAATGAGCAGCTTAGAAAAGCAATGCCTACTACGTTTCTCTAAAGATCCTCTACCCAGTCAAATATGGCAATGGACGAAATGATCTAATACACAAAACTAAATGTCAGATTGTCCATATATGTTCATAGTCCAACTGAGTTCTGATTAAATAATATAACTGCTTAAAACAGAAGTTTACATTTTTTAGTATTTTCATTAATGTAGAAATATGAAAATATTAGGCTTTATTGTTTGCTGATTATATTCACAAAACTTTGTTTATATTGAAATAATTGTTTTCTGAAGTAAAGAATAAAATAATGTCATTAACTACAAAGTATTTAATTTCTTGCTTATTTTGAGAGCCTCAGAAGAAATCCATCTGAAAACTAACAGTGCAAACTAAGGGAAAGGAGAACAACAGTCAGCACAAATGCAAAATACTGCTTTCTCAGTTTTGTCGTATGTGGTATCGTTCTTTTTATATGGTGCTCACAAGAGGAAATGATTGTTAATCTAATAAGACTGTGCATTTAATACTTCACAAAATATAATGTGTAAAATCTCACTGGTGTATCTGAGATAGAGAAAACCAGTGTGAAGGCAGAAATGTGCAAAATCAGGTCTACAGCAGAAAGATTTTTCAACACCTTTATAGTATAAAATGCAGTAGAAATGGATGGGAAGAACAAATCAAGCATTTGTAGTATTCCAGCACCCAGTAACAATAAATGAGGAACTAACTTCTTCTAAGAGGCAAATATCGAAGACTAATGTACTCTGTCCCAGAATGATGGAAGGTTTGTTGGATATTGTTCTATGAATTTATCCCCCCCCCCAAACCCCCCATATGGAGAAGGCAGGAAAACCTACCTACTTGGGTAAGTCATTTTGGAAGAATAAAGACTTGATATTGACCCAGAATTCCAGTCAAAGGCAGTGAATTTGGAGCTATTTATCAAAGCATGCAAGATCATGGCTCAGTTATTAGCCGCAAGAGGAGCATCATCCACATTCTTCCCTATGTATTACTTGCAATGAACTGGCTAGAGGAGTTTGCAAATAAAGGATATGATTTTAGAGTCAGAAATGGGCACTGGTACAGTTTATGAACAGCGAATCCTCCTGATCTCTCAATGGTGAGAATATTTGTGCTATGTATACATCAGTAAAGAGATCTTATAAAATGAAAGTGGTCATGATTGATATTGATCTAACCAGAATTTGATGTTGATTACGGGTAAATAGATTTGACTATGGGAACCTGAACCAGTATTACAGGCTCTTTGAAACCTGCTTGATCTTAGGCTAAGGTCAGGTTAGTACAGCCATGGTATGTTATTTAATAAGGGGGTAGCTAATCTGAAGACTAGGAGTTATAAAGTGTTCTCATATAGTTCTGAAAAAGAGGAAAGTTTGCATCATGGTTGGATCTATTACTGAAAATCAGATACTTTTTTAGTACCTGCAGTTATTGATAGAGTAAGGATTGTCCTATCTGCCATACTCAGTCACTTATCAAACACTACATTATGTAGGAGAATAGCTGATTGTTTTGAGGTTCCAAAGAATACATGGAAACATGGAAAAAATGCATGGAGATGCCTTTGAACATCTAATCACCCACTATTTTACTATGGTTAGGATCAACTGAGTTAAAAATACCAACACTATTAAAGCATACCATTATTCGTATTTTTAGGTATTTGGTGCAAGTTCTGCACATATGCCATTTTAATTCAGAATTATATAAACCTGTATATTGATAACATATAAAAGAGCTTGCAGAACAGGAACTGGTATCTTGAATATGGAGAGGTTATTCTGATTAGAGTTTCAGAGTTTAGAGAGATAAAGGAAGATTAAACTATTGATCATTTTGATTATGGCAAGATAAAGCTATAACGACACAAAAGAAAAATAACCAGTTTTCCATACAGGTCATACATTATATAACTTGAAATAAGTGAAGTAGGAGGATCTCACAGAATAAGAATCATTGTGAGTGTGAAAAAAGAATTTTAAAAGTTAGGGTCTTCTGGTAGAGAATTTCAATTTATTCTTCCAAGATTGGGGCAATAACATCAGGTCTGGTAATAAGGGTTGAAAGGACATAGGCAATTGGCCCTTCAGTCAAATCTGTAAGGAATTTGTGAATGTCTTTTGGCGATACAGTATCACAACCCCAAACTGAATGTCCAGTACTATTTAATAGGATGAAAAGGAAGGAGTCATCTAAATGAACATATGAATTTGCTGGCACAGTTTTATGTACTCAGGTGGCTATGACAGGAAGGTCAGGCACAGGCACTAATAATGGAACAATTTTTAAAGCACATGAAAAAATCTAAGATTAACTGATAACCCTTTTGTATTATTTGCTAGTATGTTGTGAAATATTCATTTTATATTTGACAATACATCAACTACTGTGTAGCCACAGAATTTGAGAATATTATTTTTATAAAGTGCATTTACGATAAAGACTGTTCTATTCTATTAAGTCATGTTGCTAAGTAGTGTGTCTTTCTGTATGGTATCCATGGATTATATCTAACAACTCACTTACTTACTTAAAAGGCGGAGTTGCCAAAAAGAAAAGTTATTAATCTCTTGTGAGCTAGGTCCAAAGAACATTAATCCTACTTGGAAGTTATCACCAGAGAAAAGTTAAGAGATCTATGTTCAGGTCATGATCGATATCCCTAATTTAACTAATGGAGACAAACTCTGGCTCCTCGGCATCTTCTTGTCTGCCAAGGAACTTAACCTGAGAGAAAAAAATAAACCTTACTCTCTCAGCTTTTTACAATTATAACATGGTTAAAAAAGGCTTTAAGTGAGAGGGAGAGGCTGAGGGAAACAAGGTGTTTTACAGAAAGACTAAAAATTTCCAATGTATAGGTAAGCATAGTCACAGTCCTTAATCATGAACTAATCTTTTATATATATATATATATATATATATATACACACTTGTGTACAGCAAGTATTTGGGAGACCTGAGTAGGAACTGAGAAATTATAATAAAAGACAGATTCATTAGCTTTTCCACTCTGAGGATTTGCTTATTGCCACTGGGTTTTCTTTAATGAAATTAGGGTTGATATGCCCTGAATTTTTGTTAAAGTTAAATTTAATAGTCAGTCGAGTAGGAAGTTTTAATGTTTAACACTCCATTTTCATTTGTACTTTCTCATACCTCACTATAAAATATTTTTTCACTTTTTTTCTTTATACTGTATTTTTGTTTTGCTGAATATTTTTGTAAATAAGATAGGAGATGAAGGCTACTGTTAATGGTTAGAGTAATGAACGTATTTAATATAGTCTAAAAATACCCTTTTATTCCAGACTAAAATACTATGGACTTAAATAAGGTTAGATTTACCACTGTTTGAAAAAAGTTATGTGTAATCAATCAGAAAATAAATACTAAGAGGTGTGACACAAAGAGCATTGCTAAGTGTAACTTCAGATGTGAACACCTTCTCAACAATGAATAGTAGCTGCACATAGAATCCCATTTATTTCTATTACCAAACAACTACAGGGTAATATAAATTCATGCAAAAAAGAGGCTGAAACGAAATCAAAATGACACACATACACACTCTTTAATTCACGTTCCTTCCAACAATGTCACCTTTGCCACAAATTGTGTAACCATAACATACAGGTCATTTCCCTTCACTCCTTTGGACAACACATATAAAGCAACCTTACCTCCCTGTCAGGGGATGTAAGGATACAATTGCCTATTGAACTGGGTGCAGCTATAAAAGTAAAAACATTAAAGTATAAATATCACCATGAATCAAAATTAATGTCAAATTTAGTAGCATTGATGCTTGGATCAGGTTCACTACGCAGTACTGTCATCTATAAGTTACATGCATGCTGTAAGTTTCAATGCAAGGGCGAGATCTCACAGCAAACAATGAGAAAAGTTTACTTTCTCATTTCTAAATGAGACCTTGGGTCTTCCGGTGGTTATGGTCATCTTGCAGATCCAAGCACTTCAAGAGCAAAAACATTTTGCAGAACTGGATAATATTTGTTCAAAATCTTTGTGATAATACTACTGTCTGTCATTCTGCTTCTATTACCCTTTTTCCAGAATAGGTATCCAAAACAATAATGAAGATTTTTTTTAGACATGCTAAATGTAGCATCAAGTGGTTTAAGTGGATACTTTTAAGGAAGAAACTACAAATACTCGCAACATCATCTTGTCTTCCACCCACTGAAATTCTGCTGTGATCTCCGAGTTGAACCAAGATCCATCAAGGGTCATTAAAATATAGTATGTGCAGCTCAATACTGAAAAAAGGACAACTCTCTAGTAAAGCACCATCCCTCTCAAGCAAATAGCAGTTAAGACTTTCCTCAAGAAATTATCACTGCTTGTCTCACCAGACTTCTTTACTGTCTAAAGACAAATGCTTAGTGAGTGGCTGGCAGGAATATTAAAGAGTCCAAATGTTTTTATTTTCATCCCTTTCATCTGATGGCCAGTCTAAACATGGAACTTCCTGTAACAGCCTTGATTGTAGAGCTATATAGACAGACATCTATACTGTTTTGGGTCTCTTTCTCACTAGATGAACTGCCTATGAGTTGGGTAGAAAAGCATAGCTTGAATTGTTCCATTTTCCCCTCTCCAATAGATTACAGAGTGTGGATTTAGGCAATTGCTCATCTGCACCCAGAGACCTCTGCTGTCCTTTGAATTGCTCTTCAAAATGTATGTGGTGCTGCAAGGAAGGAGAGAGAAAGATTAAGTGGATGGTAGTGTCAGCAAAGATGTGAACGAGGCAGAGGTTTGGCACTTTTTTAGAGTAAGATGTCTTTGCTTTATGGGTGCATTGCTAAGAGTGAGTGTTTGATTGAGGGGGATGGTTTCTAGAGCTGTAAGTAGAAAAGAGAATTGTAATATAAGTACACTGAGAGAAACCTTTAGAAGGATAGATAGGGATTGAGAGGATGAGGTTATTTCTTCATTATTTATAGTAATAACTCTTATTTCAGACAGAAGATTTTACTATGACACTGAATATCCACTGAATATCTACTTACATATCCATTACTTTTAGTAACATTAGCCCCAAATGCCCCTTTTCATTTCTATCTCATTTTAGCTTTGTAAAATTTCTGCAAGTTTTGTGCTAAGCAAAAGACCCAGAAAATACATTTTTGGAATTGGCATCAATCACCTACAACATTTGTTTTCTAAATTCTTTAGCAGCCTGTCATGTAACTTAGATGGATGAGGGCAAGCAACACAAAAATTGTTAATTCTTCTATTCATTTATTTTTAAAATGAATAAACTCTGGGTATGAGATTGATGCTTAGTAACTAATTCTGTGAGCTGTTATAGGCAGAAGAATCAGACATTTTAATTACAATCTAGGCTTCTTCAAGTCATGCCAGAGTTATTGTAATTTATTTCATAGTAAGAAGATACCCTCTTGAAGCAAACTTCCAGGAAAGAATTAATTTAAGGAATTAGTTTAAAAGAAAATGGAGTAATTTAAAATAAAATTATATACATCATTAATATATGTTTATTTATGCAACTAATAATAATATTGTTATGTAATGAAACATATTCGGTATCAGTAATGATTGGACACCTAAAAACTGGTGTTACAGACAATGGGATGCTAATTGTTGGTGGTGTTGAAACTGTACTCATTTTTTCACCTGTCAATAATACAAAGTGGTTTTGAATGAGGGCTTGAATAAATATAAAAAATAACCTTTTAAGTATGATTGTATCCTAAGCTATCAGAAAATTAGCCATACTACCTATAGTTTGTTAAAATGTATAGGCCACACCTATTGATTTAAAAAAAGAACAAAACACCCAAACATTTTTTCACTGAATAAGAATTTTTTTTTTTAAATTTTCACATGTAGCAGAAACTGGCAAGAGGAGAGCCAGCTTGCCTGGTGGAACTACCTTCAGGGGTTTCTTCAAACCGCAAAACAGTCTCCAGCTCTTGTAGAGAGCCTTTCCCCAGTGACTGCACATATACGAGAAAAGAAGCCCCAAGCCCACTATTGATACAACCCATAGTCAGTACAGCTGTGTGTTGGAGGCATATCAATATTATAATAATTAAGAGATGGATGGGAAATTTGATTGGCATCAGTAGTGAGAATTAGGAAATAGGGAAGGATACAAGGGATGATAAGTAGGGAAGAGCAACTATCCAGGGAAGGTGCTTATTATTAAATAAGAAGGGCTCTGATACTAAACCATAATCATCACAGCAGACTTGCATGTTCCCAGTTACACTGTTCATTTAATCACTCAGTCCACATTCAGTAAGACTTCAGGCACATTGGGCTCAATGCTGAAGAATAATTGCTTTGAGCACACATAGTGGCCAAGCACAGTAGCTTTTAGAAGACCAAACTTGCGCAGCCTGGGAAGAAGATGCACAGAAATCCATGGCTGTATCCATAATCACAGCAGCAGGACAATGGATTGCTGATTTTTACTGACCAGATACATACAGTTAGTCACATGAGAACAGTTATTCTATGTATTAGAATAACACGGAATTGTAGCAGGTGTCATCCAACTCACTAGAAGCGCGATTCCTCTCTTCAGTATATTTGCTTATTACCCTACATATACAGGCAATTGTCATACTGGATGGAACAGCAAAAGAATGCATTTGTCCTTATTTATATATTGAAACAGTGTTTCTTTAGCATGTTATAAAAAACATCACAAAAATAATTAATACACACATTAAAATGTATTAGTGCTTCACATCATCCATGCATTAATGTAATGCTTCCTCCCTGTATTGTTTGGATTATTCCTTGTGGCATTTTCCATTGTCAAGCAGCATGTTCCGTGTCAGAAACACTGTCGCTAATTTTAGTAATCTACATAGATATCTGCAGTGCCTGTACTGCAAATGACTCCCTGGAGAAGATAGTGTTTATCAGTGATGATGATAGATAGGGCAAAACTATATATTTCACTAGTTTGGCAATAGGTATAGTATAGAATTTGCATACCAATGATTTTCAGTATTTCTTTAGCTTTCATGCAGGGCTTGTGCTATCAAATGAATATATGTTTTAAAATTATTTTTACTAAGTTTTCTTTTAGGGTTTCTACAGCATTATATGAACTTTTTCATATATCATCTTTTTCATTACCTCTATGAACCGTATATACATATATGCAATTTATACTAGTGACCTATAAGTAGGAACCACTAAGTCAATGCATAAACATGATACAAAGAAATGAGGTTATCTCCAAGTACAAAACTGATATGTAGTTTTAGTTTATTTTAATAAATTAGGAAAAAAATATTCATGATTCACAAAAAAAACCAACAAACTTAGAACTTAAATAAGAATTGAAAAAACCTGCTAGGTTGAACCTATAATTATTGGTTGTATGTGAGAGTGTGTTTTACTGACTGTAAACTTCTTGTATCAGGTAGGTGGAAAGTAAAATCCTTCATTTTGGTAATTTAAAAAGTAACTACAAGAAATGGATTCATTTCCATTTGAAATTGATTTCTAGTCACTCACAAACTTCAGCTCCGAAAATATATTTTGGGATTACAGTACTTTGACACTCAATACATTTCAGGACATATTCATCTTTACAAGAAGCTCATTTTGAATGACCCTGAAATCTGAAGTCAACAGCTTATTCATTAGCTCACTGTTTTGCCACCCAAGACAGCTAAAATTTATCTCAGAATAACTTTTTAAAAATTACTTAAGTATCTAGATAAATAGTGATATATTTATGTATTTTGATAAGCAAAGATGGTAAATATGTCTAAAACTTATTAATATAAATGAATGAATATGTAAGTTAAAGGTGTCAGTAACCATATTTTTGGAAGTACATTCCGGCCCAATTTATGTAGGTACTCTTCTAATAAGTTGTATAGTTGCCTAACTGAACTAGACATTTTCTAAAGCAAAAGCTATCAGACACCAAGCATTCACTACCGTCTTACACAGTTAGCAGCTGATTAAAGAACAGCAAACCAAGAACAGGAATAAATGGTTGCTTTAACAATGAAAGGTTACCTGGGAAATCCCTTGGTGAAGTGTGAGGGAATTGTATTTTTAAGTATATTCATAGATGGATGATCTGTAAACGGTATTAAACAATGAAGGAACATATGATGATACCAAAATTATTCAAAATAGTCAAAATTAAAGTTGACAGCAAAGAGTTGCAGAAGTATTTTATGATACCAAGTAACCGGACCATAAAATGACAGGAGAAATTCAGTATATTCAGTGTAAAGCAAAAATTATGGAGAAAAGTCAGACAAGTGTATATATGTAACAATGGGTTCTAAACTAACACATTAGAAACAGCATTAGAGTCATTGTGGTTAATTTTATGAAAACGGCAGCAGTCAAAATTGTGGCATTTTAGAAAAGAGAAAAAATCATAGAACAAAATCATAAAACATTACTGTGGTATTTCGTAACTGCATAATTCGTATCATCTTGAATGCTGAACATCTTTCAGGTCTCCCCAACCCAAAGGAAAAAGTACAAGTAAAAATGAAGTATGAAAAGACTTGCATATGAGGAGATATTAAATCAACTGGGATTCTTCACCTGGAAAAAGAAATGACTGGAGGAGAAGATATGATTGCAATAGAGAGAGAGACATGAATAATGCAGAGAAGGTGAAAAAGAGGAAGTGTTATTCACTATTTTACTCAATACAAACCCCAAGAATAATCAAAAGAAATAATGAAGAAGAATTCTTGAACTTAAAGCAGGGGGGTTTTTCCACTCAATGTGCAAATGAATTGTGAAACTTATTGGCAACATGCTGTGCCAACATAACTGCTGTTGCAGTTACTAAGTGGTATCAAACAAAAGGGTGAAGAGACAAACTCTAGTCCAGAAGGTCCTAAGCTACAGGATGTCAGAAGCTGTGAGGTTAAACTGAGTGAAATATTAGTTTATTCTTGCATCCACAATTGGCCACTGTCTAACACAAGATGTTGGAGTAGATGAGTCTTTTATCTTGCCCATTATTGTTGCTTTTATGAGCATTTTACAGTCTGATCCTTTCTCGAAGGTAACTAAAGAGCATTTGACTGCTGCATTTTTAATATGAGCCTGTGTATGAGTAAAATTAATCAACTGAAAACCATGACATTTGGATTGCTCTATCTGCAGACATGTGCAAAGGACTTTTATCTTGTTATAGCTCTTGCTGATTGCCCAACAATCCTAAGCAGTCACCATGTTGCAGTCTCTTGTAGCAAGTGATAAATAGAGATGAGAGTGAAAGACAAGGCCCACATAAATGATAAGCAAACCCCCTCCCTTTGACCTAAAGTTACAATCAGAGTGCAAAAAATTCATTTTCTTATCAGTTGTAATTTAAATAGATGTGTACATTGCCATGGTAAATACTATATTCTGGTATACAGTTCAAGATTATCACTGAAACTCAGACACCACAAAACTGAACACAGATGAGCTGAGAGAAATTTTAAGTTTGTAGAAGTGACAGATTATTTTTTTCTCCCTGAAATTACAGAAAAGCAGCAAACTACAGCTTCACAGTTTCCTGTGATTCCATTCAAAGTATTCCTACATGCCTGAAATGTCTTTGCCTGTGTAATTGAAAAAGAGAAACTAGTATTGACTCCTGTGTTCTGTAAGAAAAGAGAAAAGAAAAAGACCTAAAGGATTGCTATGGCGTTTATTCCATCAGTGCAAAATTGTTCCCTGATGTGTATTTCAAGCATTGGACTAGTCTGCCTTAAAAGACTAAGCAATAAGTTTATGAACTACTTATTACAGGGAACCCTATTTTATGTTTAAAATGAACGTATCTTAAAAGCATTACCCTAATGTACAATACTATTTTCTTTATTTAATTCACATTTCTCTTGGAAATCCCTCCTTGCATGTTCATCAAGAACATGCAAATTACTATCACTGAGGAAAACAATAGCAGCAGCGTCAGTTAAAATGCCATTTTTACTACATTTTAAAACACAAAACTTTCCAGTAGAATCCTTGATACTATGTCTTCGTATACTTCTGAACTATTAGCCCTTTAGGATGAGTTTTAGCATGTTGTCTTCCTTACACTCCTTGTACATAAGGGATTCTGAAACTGACTTTTATGGTAAGGTCTTGCACTATTTTGTGGTGGGTTGACCCGGGCTGGATGCCAGGTGCCCACCAAGCCGGACAGGGGAGAGAAAATATAACAAAAGGCTCGTGGGTTGAGATGAGGACAGGGAGATCACTCAGCAATTACCATCATGGGCAAAACAGACTTGACTTGGGGAAAATGAATTTAATTTATTACAAATCAAATCAGAGTAGGATAATGAGAAATAAAACCAAATCTTAAAACACATTCCTGCCGCCCCTCCCTTCTTTCCCGGGCAAAACTTCACTCCCAATTTTCTCTGTCTGCTCCCCCCAAGTGGCACAGGGGGAAAGGGAATGAGGGTTGCAGTCAGTTCATCACATGTTGTCTCTGCTGCTCCTTCCTCCTCAGGGGGAGGACTTCTCACACTCTTCCCCTGATCCAGTGTGGGGTCCCTGCCATAGGAAACAGTCCTCCATGAGCTTCTCAACGTGGGTCCTTCCCACGGGCTGCGGTTCTTCACAAACTGCTCCAGTGTGGGTCCCTTCCACGGGCTGCAGTCCTTCAGGCACAGACTGCCCCTGTGCGGAGGGTCACAAATGGTGCCAGCAAACCTGCTCCAGCGTGGGCTCCTCTCTCCATGAGGCCACAGGTCCTCCTCCAGGTGTCCCCCTGCTCTGGCGTGGGGTCCTCCCTGGGCTGCAGGTGGATATCTGCTCCACCAGGGCCCTCCCTGGGCTGCAGGGGGACAGCCTGCCTCACCGTGGTCTTCCCCACGGGCTGCAGGGGAATCTCTGCTCTGGTGCCTGGAGCACCTCCTCCCCTCCTTCTGCACTGACCTGGGCGGCTGCAGGGTTGTTTCTCTCACATTTTCTCACTCCTCTCTTCAGCTGCTGTTGCCCAGCAGTTTTTCCCCATTCTTAAATATGTTCTCCCAGAGGCACTACCACCGTCACTGATGGGCTCGACCTTGGCCAGCGGTGGGTCCATCTTGGAGCTGGCTGGCATTGGCTCTTTTGGACACAGGGGAAGCTTCTAGCAGGTTCTCTCAGAAGCCACCCATGTAGCCCCCCTGCTACAAACCTTTGCCACGCAAACCCAATACATATTTATGTTATTGTTATCCGGTCTGGTTGAACAGGTACTGAGGGTGGCAAAAATAAGAAAGGAAAATCAGTAGAATAAGAATATATTAAGAAAAAAAGTTCCACTTTTATTTAAATGAATTTATGTTTCTACAATGGTACACATAAACCTTAATGAGGATAAGGTATATTCTTTTTTTCAGAAGCCTTAGAAAAGCAAAAAAAGCTGCTTGTGTTATTATGTTTATACATGCCAATCTGATTGGTTTATCTTCCCTAGATAGAAGAACACTAACTGGTCGTAGCCTATTGTACCTTGCTTTTTTTTATGGGCTGATCTGCTAAAAGAACGTAGGCTTCACGTACAATGAAGCCCATCTTGTGCGGGTTTCTTTCCCTAGGAACAACCTAAGACAGAAACTAGTAGATATAAAGCTTTCATCCAGAATTTTATAAGCACCTGGTTCCCAAAGACCTGATCTAGGTGGGACAAGTCAATAAACCAAAATTTCCTCCAGCAGCACATAAGAGAATGATAGTCAGGGTTCTTTTATAAGATAAAACAGCAGCAGTGTGTTCAGTGAACAGATCTTTCACAGTAATCCTACTAAAAAAAGTGAAAAGAAAAGGTATGAGGTTTAGGGGAAAAAGGGGGGGAAAGGAAAAAAAAAGGAAAAAAGTAACTAAATGCATATTTAGCTTCATTTACTGTTTAAGACTTGTCAAAGTACATACTGTCTACATGTTTAATAAAATGTCTTACTGAGAAAGGCGAGAAAGAGTGTGTTTTAATTTTCCCACAAGGCAGCAGTAACTCAGGACTTACTAATTTCTGTGTATTAGTTGCTAGCTAGACTGTCAGCATACACTTATTTTTACTCTGAACTAGCTGTTTACTGGGTCACCAGAAGGCCAAATATATACATATAGTTATATATATATGTATGTATGTTATTGTTAGAGTCATGTAAAAATCATGGGGTATTCCAGTGAGAAGAGGGGATATTACAGGCATTAGAAAAAATGAAGGGTACCTGATGGGAAGAACACAGAAACTGAAGTGGGTGCCCATTGCCAGTTATTGCAGTGGGGAAATGTATTACACGCACACATAGGAAACCATGTGATTAATTGTGCTGAGCATAAAATGCCCTGTTCTGTTTCTTTTTTCCTTCTGAGAAATCAAGCAATGGAATAACAGTACATGTAACCCAACTATAGTTGATAATAAAGTGTGCTTCTGTAGGAAGAATGTAATTCTGATGTAATTCTTATTATAATGAATAAAGTAAAATCAAAACATGCAGAAATTGTCAAAGAAGGGCATTGAACTTTAAAAAAAAAGAAAAAGACTGTATCCTGAACACACAGAACATTCAGTCTATAATATTTTTTTGAAGAACTATTCACAGTATGCTAGTTATAAATCAAAGACCTAGCCCAACATGTGCATACATTTAAGTCACAACAGTGCAAGAGCAGGGCACAAAAGACTCATGTAACAAACCCACAAACAGCAAATTTTCAATATACACAAGGCAACATGTATATCCAGCATGAGTGAAGATGGGCATTTAGTTCCACCCAAAAAACCCTCACATTTTATAAAACTGTAACATGCAAGAAAACAGATGTATGGAGAAACATACAAAAAGAATAGGAAATCATTTTAGGCCTTATGTGTATAACAAGAGTAATGAAATTAGCTTCTTAAAACCTCTGGGAACTGGACAAGAGAAAAAAATTTCAAGTGGTAGCAAGAGAACAATCAGAAAAGACTTTGCAAAACACAAATGATGCAGCTACTTACAGTTAAAATCTACATGAATGATTCCATTTTCTACACTGATAAGAAAACACCACCAATGTAAAGAGAAAATTCTCAAGCCATGGGCAGAGCATGACTGCTGCACATTGAGGCTCCAGTATGTAGAGAACATGAGCTTGTCTATTAAAAGGGCAAAACTATGCTCAAAAGGAAATTTTTTTCTCTTACTTCTGCATATCAAAATGTTATCAGCATATATGTGGCTTGTGATGGCAAAATAGCTGAAAAAGCCATGAGATCCTATCTTTGACAAACCATTACCTTTCCCACCACCAAGAGTTCTATGTGTGATATTAAAGCTACAAAGATATAACAAGAAAATGAAGTATGAACATAGAAATTCTTCTAACTGATCTGCTCTCATAGTGTTTTATAAGACTGCAGTAAAGAAGGGGAAAGACTAAAGGAATCAGCTCACCTTGTATACTTCCAGTATTTTTAAACACAGTATTGATATACACTATCAGCAACTTCTGTAAATTATCACAGATATTTTGAATTGATAGACTGAGTTCATTAAGAATGAGCAATGGAAACAGGGAGCTATTAGAAAAAAGGAAGTCCTAGTAAATTCCTAGTACATTTGGGTCATGTACATAACTTGTATTTGTACACCCCATGAGCAGTTTAAAAAAAAAAATCCTTATCATTTTTTAATTAAAAAAAAATTACTACTATTTTTGGTCATCTGCATACATCATCAATAAATAATAAGCTCTTACTGAAAGATTTTTTTAAGACCCCAAGATAGTTAGGGCCACAATCCAAATGAACTTTTCAGGAATTTATCATGTTATAAAAAGTAATGGAAATGACCAATTACAAACTTCATTCTAGTAGGTTTCTCCCTATTCAATGGCCTCTGTTGAGAGGTAGATAAGCATACTGCACTACTACTTCTTAGTTTTACCTACTACTTTTAACTATTATCATACCCAAAGCTGATTTTGCTTTCAGTGCAGATGCTAGATTTCTGAAAAGGCTTTTTCATTTTTTTGCCTTTGTGATGCAGGATGATGGATGATAAAGAACACTGCCATTCTCAGCTCCTTCACTAGTCCAGATGTGCTGTGTAGCCAAACTGAGATGATTACTCAGAGGTACCTAACCTAGTCCTGAGGGATTCAGAACCGTCTTCTGAGGCAGTCTTCTTCTAAGTACTCTGTGTGAAGCATAGGCAGCATAACTCCCACATTGAGACAACTGAAATAAGGTGGTTAGAACAGAATGCCCCCTCCATCATTTGGACAAGCACCCCTTTGTTTCTTTTTTTTTATAAAGGAACTTCTGGAAAACTGGGAAAGTAACAAAAAGGCATCCAGTTGAGCTTCTCAGGGAGGATTGAAGGAATACTCTAGGAAAAAATGCAAAAGCAGAAAGCAGAGATTGCTAATAATTTGTATCTTTTTTTTTTATAACTCATAGTAATGTTGTCAACAATCAGAGCTTTTCATGTTGATGTCCCAATCAATATTATCAGAGATATCTTCCTGCTATGTCACAGAATTTGTGGCCAAACTGAGGAAGATGACTTAATTCCTGACTAGATTAAGAAACTTTCAGTATAGCAGGAACTTGAATCTTGGTGTCTAACAATGTAGAGGGGAACCTTCCCAACTGATACTTGCTCTGAATCAGCAAAAGTTTTTCAGCACTCTTAATACAGAAAAAATTGTAAATGGACCTCCTCAAAGCAGAAGCAATACACCGAAGTGCATTTACACAGAAGTGTTGCACTTGATTTCTTCCACACATTCAAACAAATACAAAACTGAAGTAACATAGAATCATAAAAATTAATCATCTTAAAATCTGATAATCTATGGTGATTCACAGCATTAAGTTAAGCATGGTCGAGTATTACTCTAACTTCAGAGAATCACAGAATTACAGTATCTCCATATCTCTCTTGTACTGAGGAGCCCAGATCTGGACACAGTGCTCCAGGTGTGGCCTCACCAGTGCTGAATAGAGGGGAAGGATCCCCTCCCTCGACCTGCTGGCAATACTACGTCTAATGCAGCCGATGATACCATTCACCTTCTTTGCAGCAAGGGCACGCTGCTGGCTCATATTCAACCTGGTGCCCACTAGAACCCCGAGGTCTTTTTCTGCCAAGCTGCTTTCCAGCTGGGTGGCCCCCAGCATATTCTGGTGCATGGGTTGTTCCTCCTGAGGTGCAGGACTTTGAACTTCCCCTAGTTGAACTTCATGAGTTTAAACTTTCTTGCTCTATATGTGGATACGTAGATTTAAATAGAAGAGAAAACAAACACTTTCAAACTTTTCATATTTAAGAAAGGGTAAAAAACTGTGCAGAAGCTGTGAGAGAAGGGAGTGAGAAAAACATGAGAAACAACCCTGCAGACCCCCAGGTCAGTGAGGAAGGAGCGGGAGGAGGTGCTCCAGGTACCGGAGCAGAGATTCCCCGGCAACTTGTGGAGAAGACCATGGTGAGGCAGGCTGTCGCCCTGCAGCCTGTGGAGGACCATGGTGGAGAAGATATCCACACTGCAGCCTGTGGAGGAGCCCACGTCACAGCAGGTGGATATGCCTTGAAGGAGGCTGCAGCTCGTGGAAAGCCCAGGCAGCAGCAGGCTCCTGGCAGGAGCTGCTGCCTGTGGGATACCTGCACTGGAGCAGTCTGTTCCTGAAGGACTGCAGACTGTGGAAAGGACCCACGCTGCAGCAGTTCATGAAGAACTGCAGCCCATGGAAAAGACCCATGTATCTAAACATATACACAGTTTCTAAAGCAAAAATTCTGTACCAAGTTCAAAGTAAAACCACAAAGATAGTTTTCTGAATTCAATTCAGTTAAGAAAGAGATCTCAGCTCATATTCCACTGGCAGTGTCAGTTACTAAGTACTTCCAAAGGATGAGTATGTGGAGCCAAAAGGAAAAGGAACTTAATCTTAACATTCCTTTCTCCTCTTTGTTTTGTTTGGTTTTTTTTTAAGTTGTAATGTGAATTTAAACATGTACAGTGACATTCAGACACCATGGGATTAAAAGCAAATTTCCCACAGACTTCAACAGAACTTAATCATTCCCCTTACTTTGCATTATGACTAGCAAACCTACTTCAAGAATTACTAAAAAAGAATGAACAACTCTGCTCCTCCTGTGAAATATTAAAAGAGCTTTTTTCAAATGTTCAATGATTTATGAGGGAATTGATGGTATCTGGCCTCCTACAGAAAGCACTTCATTGGAAAATAAAAACCAAAACATTCCACCACTACTGCTTCTGTTGAAACTGCTAAAAATATCATCCTTGAAAAGAAACCAATCAGACTATGTATCCTGTTTATGAAGCTGCATTCTATAATATGAGTTTAGAAAGCAACATGTTGTAGCTATGGTGGTAGAAACACAAACGAATTTTAATTCAGAAATGGTATTACAGCAAACAGTGTCACAGAGTCATTTTGATTTACAGAAAGCAGTCCTGTTGTCTTGAAAATGATCGCCCAGTAGAGGTTGCACACTGCGTAAGAGTAACAATATTTATTGTTGGTGAAATATGTCATGTGACTGATGTTGCCCAAAAGAATCTGGTTTCCTCTTTTTCTTATTCAGTCATAATAATTTCATACAAAATGCTGAAACACTTGAAAAGGAGTTAAGCCACCTAAAATAGAACATGTTTTTTAATAGAGTTTTTCACACTAGGCTGATTCCTGTTTTCTGTTTATTAAGAAAAGTAAGAGTTTATAAAGAAGTAAGATTTTTCAGTGTCTGTAAGCTAATTAAAAAAATATTGTCACCTTTTAAAATATTTGATATACCAACGTAGTAAGCTTAAAGATAGCATACTAAAACCAGACTTTTTGAAGATTTATTACTTTGTCCCTTTTCCACTCTTCAGACATGGAGAGATGAGTGTGATGAGGGGGTTAAAACAGCAAGCCAACAGATCCACCCTTATTTGCTCCAAATATCACAACCATGGAAGCTCACTGATGAGAAATTAACTTGCACATTCTCAGCTGTAGAGAGACTTTCCAAGTACTTCGGGTGCTCAAAAGCCAGCTCTACTGTTCTGATTCCAAACTACTTTCATATGATTTCTGGGGCTGGCATCAGATATGTGAAGTTTATTTTTATCAAAAGATGTGGTTTAACAAATCTTGTGCATGTTCAAAATACCTCATTTTCCATCTCCCTTTCTAATAAGAATATGAAAATTTCCTCCAATAGAAATATGTGACAGTAGTGAATCCCTGCTCCTACTTAACACTGCACTCCTTAGGGAAGTTGAATTTCAGTTTAGTTAATACACTTTACTGCAGTTTTAATTCAATTCATACGGACTCTGAGATGTAACCAGTGTCTCAGACAAGAGATGGATTCTTAAAAAAATCTTAAGAGCTTTCTAAAAGAATATTTCTGGAATTCAGTTTGGATAGACCAGCAATAGAATGAAGTTCTTTTTACAGTGGCACATAGTTAAAGATCAGTTAAATTAGTCAGTAATTTACCAATATGTTATAGAATAGTTATACATACAACAATTAAGAATATTTTTACAATGTAAACTTCAAACTGATAAAAAGAAATGTTGTTAACTACACTGCAATAGATAATAAATATGTTAGCTCACAGGCAGTCACAGAATAAGTAGTCACTAAATGATGTATTTTAAAGACAACTGCATGGCCATAAGTCATGCAAAAGATAGTAATGAATTGAGATATACGTACATTATTAAACATAATTCTGGTATTCACAGTAGCCCATGAGACTTCTATACTTTTTTTCTGGATCTAAGTTCTGTGCTAAGAGTCAGAAAGTGTAACTTCTGTGTTTTATTTTTATTGTATGCCTTCAACACATCCATAGCCTGTCAGCTAGTGATGTGCATTGTGCTGTGCTGTTTGCATTAAGAATACCTATAGTAGTTAATAATTAATCAGTTCAGGCACAGGCATTTTCTGCCAAATTTCAGGAAGCTCACAAAAAAAAAAAAATAATCAATGTGCTCTCAGATGCTGAATACAGTAATCCTTATTTAGGCAGATACATAGAAAAAAATGTTCAACAATGGCCTACAAAATCCAGCTTTTACTTATTGCAGTCATGATTTATGCACACCTGACAATGCAATAGACAAACACTGGGTACCTGCAGAATTCTTTAGACAATTCTTAAACTGACATATACTTTGCACAACATATTTTTGTCTATACAAATCCTGATTTTCAGATCAAAGGGGAGGGGGAAAATTCTTTTAAGCTGCTTTTATTGCCATGCCAAAACCCTGGTCTCCAAGGCCTTGTATAAAGCTGAACTAGTTAATTTGTAATTAAATCTTACAGGATAGAGCAGTGATACTCGTTACAGAAAACGCATTTTATGGTCAGCAATCTTATTTGCAACTAACAGGATGATACAAAAGTCACAGTTCATAGAAGCTTTATGTCTGTTATTTTATGCTGGAATAATGCCGCACAAACCAATTAGCCGGTATAATAGTGTCGCTGTGTATTTAAAGAAAAAACTGTATCTCTCAAAATGTCTCTGCCTTTCTCATATTTATAATGTCCTGTGTATTACTGGAACAGTAGTTTTACATATGAAGGGTCAGTCTTGTGGGGTGCTAAGCAATAAAACTCACAAAGCACTTAGCCTATATATAATTAATACAGGATGGTGTAACTCCCATAAATAAGATTTTTCTTTCAGTTGCAAACAATGGCCACAGCTCCAGAAAAGCCAAAAGTGAATAAAACCTATTAAAACTAACTGGAAAAAAAAAAAAAAGCATTGCAGCGTAACAGCTTCAGTTAATGCATCCATTACAGTGAACGGGATGAGAGACTGCTAAGTTTCTGACAGACTGCTGAATTAACTCAGCAATGCACTGACCATAGCATGAAGGTTTTACACATCCATGAGTGCTGGTAAGCGTAGCCTTTTTCTTTTGTCTCTTAGAAAAAAAACTGATTCAAGAATATCACAGAAAAAGGAGGGGAAATGGGAAAGGGAGAAGATTGACAGACTAATGAAAGGTTTGACGGAGGATAAATTTACTACGTTAAATTAAGCACAAAGTTCTGATTTCCAGAATACCTCTCTCATCACATTCTTGTAGACTGCCAGATAACTAAGATCTATATAAAGTTTTAAAGAGGATTGACGAATGTTTGTAAAGCAGACCTAATATTTAAATCAGTGAGTAAAGATGCCACTGGATTCTCAGAAAGCCACAGATTCTTGCAAGTTCTACTACAGTGAAATTATAGTATTCAGCTATATTTTTACAATGGCAAGTGGATTTCACAAGATTATAAAACTAAAAAAACCTAAACTTGTAGGACATGCTTATATGGCAAATCTTTTTCCTGTGATTACATGACTTTTCTAGGAAGATGCAGAGATCATCATATTGTTGTGTTCCCATAAGTAACCTCAGTATGTGGAAGTATGAATGGAAAAAAATGTTCCATCACAGATCCTGACTACTAGTTCCTCACTTTCTAGTCAGTGTGGAGGACCGTATCAGTATAAATCTGTACATAAATCTCATTTGGATATTCAGATTGCCTCTCATTTCTCTTATCATGACAAGGGATTTACTTTAGGCTTCTATCAAAATATCAACATATTTACATGACAATTTCTAATTATATTCTGCTATGATAGAGCAGTGATGCTTTTTTCCCCTTTTAAATATTCAATACTGGTTTAATTGTCTGATCATTTCAGTTTCACATTTAAGCAAAACAGTAATTTTTATACATTTACAAAAGATAGCCAGGTATATTAGAGAATATTCAAGAAGCTTTATAGCAGTATATATATTGGCTTATCACCAGAGGTCAACAAAACAAGAGCACTTCAGGAATGAAAAAATTACAGCGATTTTTAAACATAGAATTATGCAGGAGCAATTCTACTTCATTCAGCAGTAGGTTTACAGCTTCATCTTTCTTTCCTTTAAAGAAAAATGAAAATATCAGGCTTAAAGAAATAAACAAAATGGAAATATTGCTGTGGAATTACCAGACAGCCCATCTCCTTTCCAACAGCTTACGGACCACAGGAAGAAAACGGAATCAATCAGTGAAGCATGAATTTCTACAACTAGGACCCAAAACTGTAATTTTCTAGACTACTACTGGTGTTCAAAAGAGCTAAGAAAATCATGCACATTTTTTTCCTTAAGTAGTAATACAGTTACAACAGATTAACTTTCTTTGTCTTGTGCCTAGTTTTCTTTTGCTTTCCATGCATTACCTAGAAATGAACACAGCTGGGATAAGAAAATTTAAATAAGAATATAAAAAAACATTGAATGAATGACACAAGCATTGAAAGAACATCTATGGTATTTAGGTGACACTTCCCAGATTAAAAATGTACATAAAAACGTTAGCCAAAAATATTTTCATCTAAGGAGGAAAAATATTGTATGAATTACTGGGTACAGACTTTTCAGTATTCAATAAGTTCAACATCTTTAGCATTACATGCTCAAAAGTCAACTCACACAGAATACGTTTCTAAAGGAGGAAAAATGTTGGGGTTTCATGTGATGCTATTTCCTGTTCAGTATTTGAAACTCATGGTTGATTTGAATAGCATTTAACTAGACATAAGTTTTAGCTTTATGTTTTTAAAAAAGAATAATTATGAATTTTAAGAATTATGTCTCTATAAATGCTTTTAAATGTATGTACTGTATTTGTCACCACTGCTTATTAGATATACACACAAGGTTGAAGTTCATTGTTTAATTTACAGATTAGAAGGTATAGTGGATTTTTCATTTAAATACTGTGAATTCTACATGATTGATCTAATAAGCTGTCTTTCATAAAGCCTTAGTGAGTACTAATATCACAAAAATATCATTTAGCAGTAGAAGTGGCGGGGAAGGAGAGACAGGAATAATTCTTAGTCCATGCAGTGTAAAGTTTTCTATTTGGTCTACAATAGACTGTTCTTGTAAAGTGGAAAGAAACTAAATGCATTTCGTTTATGCTTCATCCCAGTATAGAACATTCACTTCTCAACTGAAAATAATGAACAGATTTCTGGGCATATTTTACAGATATAAAGATTGTGGAAAAAAGTTTTAATACAACAGAAATATTGCTTTTATGTTATAGTTTACATGTCCTTTATTGCATTAATTTAATATCGCAAGTTGGGAAACGGCAGCAAAATGTACCAAAACATCGTTCTCATACCCACCCTAGGAGAAAGAAATTAAGTTGCAACAAAAATATAGTTTGAGTTAATGTGCCCTTTATCCATTGCAAACATGCTGATAGACTTTTAGAAAAAATGTATTATTTTAAATTTGCAAGATTATTTACTTTCAGGATCAGGAGTTCAGGAAGTTTTTAGGACAGTCTTAGGCTTGAATAAACCTCCACAAAAATAAGCCTGAAATTTATCTCTGTTGTCCAACAGCACTCTCCCCTGGCCCCCAAAACAGGACCTAGTGACAAAATAAGAAACTTAATCTATCTCTAATATATAGTAATTACAACAAAAAGCTTTACTAACAGAAACTGAAAGACTCATTATGAATCTTGACACAACAACCAGCAGCCATTCATTTGGTCTTCTAGAAGCTAAACATAAACTCTTCACAGAATGATAATTACGTGCATTATATTAAATAATAATCAGCTTTTCCAGAAAAAAAAAAGTTAATGTAAAATCTCTAATTAGTTGGACATTTCAGCTGCCAACATCTTCATAGAAACAGCCTGTATGAATCAAGCATGTTCCATCCAGTAGCATGGTTCTGACGACCCCTGAATGTGACCTGCTCCCAGTGGAAAGCAATTTAATGCTCTACTGCACACAGAACAGTATATATGAATACAAAAAAAACAGATAAATTACTGACAGGTACCTCTGAATAGGACTGCTTCTTAGCCACTTATCTGTAGCCAGGCAAGCTTGTTTCACCTCAGTTTAAAAGATAAAGACACATGGCAGGCTGCCTCTGCAAGTTCTCATTAGGCAAACAGCCTCCATTGTCCATTAGTAGAAAAGTCTCCCTATTATTTAAGGAAATGTGACAGCAATGGAGGGGAAGTGAAAACTATCTGATGGCAGGAAATTCATCAGTGCATTACAAAGCTTTTTGCCTTCTACAACTTTCACCAATCTCTTTCTCTTTCCACTTTTTTATCTGACAGCTCAAATGCCCCAGGGTTGCAGCCATGGCAAAGGTCAAGAACATAACAGCAGGGCTATAAAATGAGGCTGTTTCAGGGGGAGAAGCTGCCAAACACAAAGAAGTTTATTGAGCACAATGAGATGAGAGCCCACATCTCAGCAAATTTATCTTAGTAGCTGCCACTGCTTTTGAAAAAACATTCAGAACCTTAAAAAAGATTTAGAACTTTTACATACTCTCTGAAACCTAATAAAACTAAGAAATACTAAAATATCTGTTATAATGTAAATGTTAGAAAGTTTCATTTATACTGGGAACTGTTGTAAATATGCATAACTAATAAGTAGCCTGTCTTTAAAAAACAACCATGTCAATCACAAACTATTAATTTAAAATATTCATAAAATAATGTATGGCTTATATCAAGCTCGTTTAGTGCATACACAAATGTGTGTTTTACTAAAGACTAAATCACTACAGTATGATGGTCAATTAAAAATAAACAGAAAATGCACTGTCTTCTTGCTTCCTTTAATAAAAGACGAGGTTTGCCATGCTACAAATGTCAAGATGAAAGCCAAGAGTTTTGCTTATATTGATTTAACCCTAGAAATTTATGGCTTTTTCACGATCAGTGGTAGCAATAAGGTGAAGTTGCATTACCTTTCACAATGTCCAGCCGTACTCTTATCAGGTCAAAAAACAGGTTGCGTGTCTGATTAGAAAGTCCACAATGCAAATTCCTGCTAAAACAGAGAAGACAAAGACAGGATCTTAGCTTCCTATTCTGTGAAAATGTTAACCTTTACACATATACTTATTATGTGCAAGGAATAAAATAATTTAAAAAGTGTGAGATAGCTTCTGCATACACGTCCATTCAGATATGATTTTGACAATAGACAAAAGACTGCCTATTGTCAACATCTCGCTATTATTGTGATGCACACATTGTGCAAAAACATATTTTAAAGCAAGTCACCCATTAAACATTGTTAGGCTCAAACACCAATGGTTTTAGATAGATATATAGCTGTATCAACATTTTGCATTCTCCAGATTGTATATTAACATGCATGATTCAAGCGAGAATAGTTGTGGTGGATTGACCTTGGTGGGAGAAATAGTTTTTTATTTTTAAACTCTCTGTATATGACAGATTTTTTCATCTAGTTCCCACCTATACAGATATCAATGCAGTAGGTTGCTGGATGAGGCAAATAATGTCGTATCTAGAGACCTGGGATTATTTTTTCTGATTTTCATTTTTAGATTTCATACATGTATTCAAGACTGAGCTAGACATTTAAAGTGGGAAGCTTAGATGAAAAATTATTTAAGCTGTGTTTTGAACATACATATATGTTGTTCTATACTGTTATGATGGGTAGTTAAGGACAGTGTCTATAGAAGTATATGCCATCATTCTACCTTTATCTATTCCACATTAAGAACATAATAGTAATAGCAAACTGCATAATTATTTCTTTTTAAATCTGAAATACTGTCTTAAACTATTTCAGGCAAAATACCTGATTTTGCAGAGAGAAACTAAATTAATTTATCTCAAAATTAATTATCGTGAGTTAATTTCTACTGTATTATCTCCTAAACGGTTTATAATTTGTTACCTTAATTTTATATGTACATACTTCAACTTCTGTACAATCTAAATGGAACTTTTGGAAAAGCTAAAAAGGATAAGAAATAATTTAGCCAGAGTGACCATTACTGTTAGCAATTGCTGAAATAATGCTTATCAACAAATGAAGTGCCTTAGACTCTACAACCACTGATAGCACTATGCAGATTGATTAGGCCTATCTAGCTGTAGAACTCCTTTTTGCAAATGCACATTGCTTTCAGTGCCTTTAACTAATCTGCAATATCTTAGGCAAACTTTTTTCTTCTTTTGTTTTTATGTGGAATTGATCCTTTTTAAGAAATATACTTGAATAAAACAATTTTGTAATGTATGCTTAGAGGTTCTTAGAAATGTGTTTCAGACATTTCAATATTGTAAAACTAAAACATTCATCATGAAACTTATTTACCCTTGAGTTTCATGAATGTATTTTGACAGTGCACATTTTATGTTAAGTGTAGACTATAATGTGTTTAAAGAAAGGTAGATTATGAATGTGTACTTTTGTATATATTGTATGTATTTTGTACATATGTTTGTACGTATTTTTGTACATATACATGTATATACAGACATTTACATACCCCTTAAAAAGCTTGTATTTCTCCAAATTTGTCACATAATACACCTTCTCCGATTATAGACAAGACCCATTGTACTATGCTAAGAAATATTTTAGGAGCATTTCACACTAGTAAAAGTAGGAAATTTTCCTGCAGAAGTTATTTATTACATATGTATCTGTATCTATCTCTAACTCCACCTCTATTTTTCTATCTCTATATATTTATATATATAAACACATAGGTATGTATATAATTAATTTCAATAGCATGTGGAGTTAGAGAGGGAGTACTATCCCTCTCTTTCCCGTCGTCATTAACGTGGCTCTGTATGGCATACTGTTTCCTCATCTGTAGTATATGCACGCTTACCCCAGTCATTGCAAGTACTGTTGCATGCTTTGGAGATGTCTGATGCTAATCTCTTTGAGCCCCACTACTTGCTAATATAGATTAAGCTAATATGCCCTAATCACTCTTTAATGTGACCAATGGAGAATAAATAGCATGCGATATCACTGCCAGAGAACTTTACTTACAAGGATTTGAACATTTCCCCTTAAATCTTGGGTCACCAGAAGATAAGAAAAGAGTGGACAAGACACCTTTTTCAAAGGTAGTCAGCAAAATGGGAATAATACCAAGTGAAGAACTGAGAAGCAAGCAAAGTTTGTACTTGGAAAGAGAACATGATGAAACAGAACAGGCGGCAGTGAGGAGAGCTGCCATGGGACCTGGTCCAACCATCATGCTCAATAGAGGTGTGAAGGAAAAAGAAGTAAATGATGTGTACAAAGAAAGCAGTGAGACTAATGTACTGAACAGTCTTCAGAAGAAAAAGGAAATACAGTAAAGAGCACCAGCAGAATAAGTAAAGATATTTACAGGAACGAAGACAGTTTTAAAGAAAGTAAGTTTTGATAAGTGATAACTGAAGTGGTACGGGGTGAAGAAAAAAGTGTTGTATAATCACCTAAGATTGCTGTAAGAACTATGTGTAGAGTAACCAGATCTAACCAGAGATAAATATAAAAGACAAAGCAAGTTAAATAGAAAGGATTCATATCTAATTAGAAAAATTTGTATTAATCAAAATCAAGGAAGGAAGTTCCATTTTATATCAAAGAAGATTTAACACACAGTTTCTTAAAACACTTAACAGCAAGTTGATAAACTGTAAAAATACTAAAAACCCCAGAATGCATAAAATTATACAAAATATAGTCTATTCATATTGGCCATATGAACCCAGATATAAAATTAGTTAAAGCATTTTAAATGTGCTTATAAATATTTTAATGATAGCTTTTTTTTCATTTGCAGATAATGACAGTTTTCACATTTAGTACTATTATTTAGCTCATTTGTGGCTCAATACAGAACAATTAATGTCTTTGTATACATGATGCACAGCTTTAGCTAATATGCCATGACAAACATTTTCCTAGTTTGCAGCATATAGAAAAGAGATATGCAAGTGTGATCACTGGCTGAGAAATCAACTTCCCAGTCAACTGGTTCAAGAATCAATGCACAATTGATTTATAGCACAACTCTCAGCTTCACTATAGATCTTGATAGGGAAAGAGGAAATGAATGCTTAGAAACATGAAATGAACTTTTCCAGTTAAATTCAGTGTGCTTATGACACATAGTTTAGAGTGAAGAACACCCTTACTAGAATGAATTCTCAGCAGCAGTGTCATTGCTGCATGGGTCTTGCAGCAAACTAAGTTCTCTCCATTCACGTGTCTATGAAAGGAGGGTCCTCAGCTCCTCTCATTCTCAAGCTTACGCCCAAATAAAAGTAAAAAATTTAGTTACTGCCAAAGATCATAATAAAAACATAACACACTTAGCTAGCCTTTTAAAAACAGAATTACATGTGGTAATAGGGAGGTAAGTCACCCTTCCCCATTAGCCCACGGCGTGACAGTTTTTCTTGTGACCAGAAACCACACCTATACCTGGCTCATTCAGCTTCAGCTATGCAGCGCAACAGAGGTATTCAGCCTGCTTTAGTGTGTACCATAGCCTAACATTGAACAATTAGGCAGAGTGCTTTAATAAAGATGACTTTAGAAGACTGGAAATGCAAAACATGAGCACGTTTTAGAATTTCTATTGTAGGCACTTAGAGAACCATTTTATAATAATTACATAAATTATATGCAATATAGTCTTATGGTCCAATACTTACTTATCTGATGGGTTGACCTTGGATAGCTGCCAGATGACCACCCAGCTGCTCTCTCACCCCTCTTCCTCAACAGGACGGGCGGAGAAAGTGAGATAGAAAAGCTCGCAGGTTGAGGTAAAGATAGGGAGCTCACTCATCCATTACCATCATGGGCAAAACAGACTCAACTTGGGGAAAATTGATTTGATGCATTGTAGAGTATGATGGTGAGAAACAAAGGCAAAACCTAAAATACCTTGCCCCTGTATCCTCCTTTTTCCCTGGCTCAAATTCACTCCGTCATTCCTAATTCCTTTACCCACTCCACAGCCCCAAGTGGTGCAGGGGGAAGGGGAATGGGGGATCAGTCCACAGCAGCTCCTCTCTGTCGCTCCATCCTCCTCACACTTTTTCTCTGCTTTGGCATGGGGTCCTGCATGGGCTGCAGTGTGGGTATTTGCTCCACCACAGCCATCTCCCACGGGCTGCCAGGGAATCTCAGCTCCGGCACCTGGGGCACCGCCTCCCCCTCCTTCTCTCACTTTAGTGTTCGCAGGCCTGTTTCTCACACTTTTTTTCCCCACTCCTCTCTCTGTGTGGCATTTTGCCCTTTCTTAAATGCATTTTCCCAGAGGTGCCGCCATCTTGTCTGAGGGGCTCGGCCATCTTGTCCGAGGGGCTCGGCCGTGCCCTGCAGCGGGTCGGCTGGAGCCGGCTGGAACCGGCTGTGTCTCCTCACAGAGGCCCCTGCGGCTCCCGCTGCCAAAACCTGGGCACCTGCACCCAGTACAGCTTATAACAAGGCCTGTTCAGTCATGTAAACCCACCCTTAAAATACTGTCATTTTTATTTAACTCATATCATCACATAGAGGTCTTACACAGAGCAAAACTGTTCATTGAAGCCGAAGTTAAGATCAGATTTAAGAAATTTGCATTATTGTGCTGCGTAAGGTAAATCTAAGTAATTTTCCCTTTCTGTCTAAAGAACTTTAATCTATCAAAAAATTTGGACCCTTGCTTGTCGCCTTGCTGCATAAATAACTTTTGTCTGCTTTTATAATTTCTCTCTGACTTTATATACCAAACTTCCTGTTGTTCCTTTACAGCTGATCTTCTCACATATTTGAGGAACTGAAGTAGCAGCATACAAGATATAAGTGGGTAATAATAAGCATTAAATGACCTCAGACATTAGTAACAGGTATGGTGTCTCTCACCTGAGGCTGCCAGAAATATCTTGTTTTCAATTACTTCCAAACTAGGAAAACATTTTCAACAAAAATGCTGAAGTCACTGTAAAGACAATTCTAGTTTCAAAAGCATCTCTTCCACTTGAAAGTAAAAATTTCACTGTATTTGCATGGAATTCTCCCTCCTTATTACCCACAACATCACATTCAATCCAGTTTTCCATATTGCCAACCTGGTTTCTATCAGCTTCAGTTAATTGCTCATGGTTACCTCCAGCATGAATGCAAGGAGAACCTGTCTCTTCACATCCTGAAGACAACCCTTTCTGATAGCTTACATGAGAGCTACAATTAATTATCCTTTTCAATATATTCACCCAAAGAAAAAGTAAAATAAAAAACATAACAAATAAAACCCCTGCAAACTTCACCATCAGTCCCAGTGAAGGGAAAACTGTAAAACTGAGAATGTACATCTTAATTTCCTACTTAAGCACTATGCAGTAGAGAAACATTTCCAAATTGTATAGCAGTGTCATTGCAAGGAAAGAAAGCGATGTTTTTATTTAAAAAAAGCATAGTCAGTAGTACTTACAATATTATGCTTTTGTGATTAATACAGAAAGCATGACTAACTGTAATATATACGATAGAAAATGATTACTGCAACCTTAAAATGCAGTTGGGGAATATTATTTAGATCAAAATTAAGACTTGAAGAATAAATAATCATTAAAGTAACAACAAAAAATAAGATATAGTGAGAATTGTTCAGGTTATAAAAAGTGATTTTAATATGTCTGATAGGATGAAATAAAAATATCATAAGCCTGAGAATTATCTAAAGAACCAATCTTTGTAGTGAAACTTTGACTTTATTTGAAGAAGCTTTAGTACAATTTGTAGAATAAATTAAAGATGACAGAATCATAAAATATATAGGATTTAGCAATTTGCTAGAGGAACTGTAATATTTTATAATTGTCAAAACTAACTATATTTGTGTCGATAGCATCAGTCATAAAGATTCAGTCTGGTACTTTTGCAAATGGATAGTACCTGTTATCACAGTTATTTTCCATTTTCTGCTAACTATTAAAAATTAATTTCAGATTAGGCTTTTATGAAACATGTATAACAACATATAAACCAAGATGAAATATAACTTTGATGAATTTAAGGTATTGCAGGAAGTCACACAACCCTCCGCTTAACAGAACTGCATACCTAGGAAGAAATCTTTAGCTTTCCTTTAAAAAGAAAAACATAATTTTTATAACTGAAAAACATAAATAAAAAATAAAACCAAACCAAAACAAAAACTTCCATAATATATTTCTAGGACTTAAAGAAAAGAAACTACACTCTGTGTATTCAGAAAAGACATTCAGTAAGAAGTAATTTATCTATGGAAAAAAGTCAGTGGGATGCATTAATTTTTTTCATGGATCTATATGAGAAGGTAACAAGAAGATCATGTTGAGTAACTTTGATAGTTTGCTGAAAATTAACCTGCATGAGGTAATAATCCATGGATGCATGTCACTGTCAGTGATAGGTGAACATGCTTGTTATACATACTGTATCTATCTGCAAAAGGGAGTTATCTCATCAAATTGTTTTTAATATCAAATAAATGGCTGCTCATATTTCATTTTCAAAGGTCTGACTTTTATGGACAAGTATACTAGAAGCCTGTGATAACAGATCAGACTTAAGCTTTATGCTGATGTCATTCAGTGTCTCAGGGACTAAAAACAACAAAAATTTTTGCATATGTATATGTTAACAAATATTACTGTGGGGTCCATCTTTTATATAAGATACCTTTGTGAGTATCTTGTAAAATCCCGAAAGTGCTAAAAAAGATGAGAAGGAAGTCTGGAAACTGTGAAGAAGTATAACTAGATTTCTCATTCACATGAAGTAAATTCTAATATAAATTTAAAACACCTCAATTTCAAGGTTCAAAAAATAGATGAGACAATTCCAAGAAATCAAATCAAAAAGCAGAAAGTTAGTTGAACTACATAACCTTTACTGTCTCAGGCAACTTATGCTGCTGTTAGCTTAACGAGGAAGATATTTCATCTTCAGATAAAGCTGTATGGTCAGCCAGAATGATGCTTATTGTCACATCACTTTTTTTAGTCTTCCGCATCTGAATATAAGATTGGGAAGAATGATGGAAGAATAGCATTTCTCACACAAGAAAGTAGATGAAATATAGGCCCTTCTCTCCTGATTTCATTGTTCAAACTCAAAAGATGTAGAATAGAACAATGGGCTGTTCATTTTTGCTAAAATCATGGTTCGAAGATAGATCAGCCTAATCAGTCTAAGCCTATGACAAGAAACTTGATAAGTCTTGAAACGATGAGAGAAATTACTTCTAGCAGAAGATACCAAAGTGGGTAATTAGCCCAACAGTAGTTAGCACAGCTCTTTCCTTAGGCTTATCTGTAAAATAAAACATCAGTTTCTTTGATGCAATGGTGTAATAACCCAATAACTGTTAAAAAATACTTTATCTTGGCTATTTTAAATAATATAGATTTATTAAACATGTCAATCTACAGCAATTCCCAATCTCTATTAGTGAGAGTCCCCCAACATTCCACTAATTTTAGTGCCCTCACCGGAAGTGGTAATGCATATGTCCCGACTCCTACTTTCATGATTATGCAGTGATCTTATTTAATACTACACACACTAGGGATTAGAACTCTCTCCCTAAAGGTTTAAAACACCATTCTGATACTGTGTCTACTTTCAGAAGTAGTGTGATGATTACAAGTGGATTAGCTGGTCAAGGCAATGAAGACCCTACAGCTACATTAGGCACACTTGGATGGGAAGGTTTATATGCCACTACAGTTAGTCTGACCATCTGGACAAAACGCAATCAGTGCCAGAGTGCTGCAAGAGCCAGCAGCTCCCTCCGGGTTCAGGGCTGGGAGCAGCGGAGGGACCTCATGGAGGGCAGCGGGGTAGGTTGTGGCAAACAGAGCCAGACCCACTTCCCCAGCCAGGAACAGGGCAGCTGGTGGGCACTGGGGCAGCCCCAGTCCCAGGCACTGGGCAGCTCCCTAGGGAGGGTCAGGATCTGGCGCAGTGAGGGGAACCAGTGTCTGATACAGCCCTGGGATGGCTGGGCAGGGATGTGGGGATGGAGTCAGACCTTAAAGCAAGTACAGTACTGGTTACTGTCTTATCAGTAAAACTAGATCATTTAAGTTCAGAATGAGATAAAAGGGACATAAATTACCACAGATACAGAAGAAATAACTGATCAACCAGATAGGAAAATGGCAAAATCCACACACTAAATGCAGTAACTTTAAAATAAACTGACTTATCCAAATAGTGAGATATATCTCTTACTCTCCACCTTTGCTATTACTTAGTTTAATGTCAGCAGTGTATTTACGAAGAAATATGTCATTATGAGCAGCATACATAGTTCTATTGCCAGATACTAGAAGAAAAATTACTGCTTTCTATTTCCTTTTTTTTTTTTTTTTCAACTCCCTGTTAACTGACCAAGGCTTTTATAAGATAGTAATTTAAAAAAAATGCCAGTTGGTAAAACCAAAACCACAAAGCTCTAAACCTCGTGATGATTGAACTCCAGCCATTTTCTTTTTGTAGTGATTCAGTAAGAAAAAAACCCTCTGTATATGTTTTATATCAGTTCAGAAAAATGTGCAGTTAGCTGAATGTGAGACAGTTCTCTTTTCCTGAAAAAAATTAGGCAGTTATCTAAGAAAGTGGAGATGCATTACTCCCTCCCAGTAAATTAAAGTTTCTGACCTCAGCAAAACAAGACCACACACAAATATCTACATTCTTCTAGCAAATTAGGAGCAATCTCATAAATAACAAAGGTAGTGGGGGCTTTTTGAGTATGCCATTCCCATAGTTCTTTTAGAGAAATTATAGCTTGAAAAAACATACACTGCCTATTTACATTCTTGAGGTTACTTTACTTCAGTTCCTGTCTGCAAACCTTCTGTTATGTTCCTCTGCACAACAGTTAAGTATATTTTGCATTTTGTTCCAAAGGTGGCTACATTTTAGAAGTGGTTTAAACAGTAATCAAAAGCCCACTTTATGCACATTTGAAAAGTATTTTGCAATGAAAGGTGCTTTGAACATGTGCAATAATATACACTTTAGCTGTTAAAAATCAGTTTTGTAAGACAAGAAAAATTAAAATAATCTATGAGATCATTATGTATCTCCTAATCAGAAACAGAAAGCAGAACATGTTTTCTATCACTGTCTCCACTATCCCTTATTATTTCTAATGACCCCCTCGTTTATTAGTTATGAAGTTTAACAAAAACTTAGGATAATTTAAAATTGTAATGTTAAGTGAAGACTGATCCACAAGTGTCTTTTATTACATCACCACCAATACATTTAAAAATCTATTTTTCCATGGAACACAATCCTTGCAATAAGCCTTGGTGTCCTGAAGGGAACAATAGTGGTGCTTTGTGCTTTCTGCTGAATCTGTGAGGATCTTTAGACAGCCTTATCACTGTAACAAACAAATGCTCCACAAACTTCAGTTAGTTTATGCTTACCAAACTGTCAGATTAGGTAATAACAGTATTCCTAGTTTGTATGTTAGGAAAGAAATTGTCCAGACTGTGATAAAATTTGAAACAATATCTTATTTTTCTGAATCTCAAAAGTATTTTCTTTATTGCTTACCTGTAAAATGCAAGGAATTTTTACAATACAGGGATTATATGTAGCTCTATATACTATCTGTCCATGTACAGTACTATCTTTTCTGTTCAGATTTCCAATAGCCAAAGCAGGATGTAGTTTTAGAAATACTACTGAGGAAATTATTTCGGCCAGTTATATGGAGACAGGGGAGTGAAAAATGTCAATAATTACATTTTTACAGATACCAAGAAAGCTTGCAAATTCATTTCAAATGTTCAGCTTAAAATACATATATATATGTTTACAGACACTGAAAGTATTCTAATGTTAAATGTTTTACTTTGTCCATTAAAAAACTAAACATTTGTCCTTTTCTTAAATTTAGAATAGCTTTTAATTTTTAATTTATTTTTAACATTTAAAATGTGTTAGATTATATTTAGATCACAAATAAATACAACAAAATAAACATATACTATTTTTCTGTTCCTCTCCAGAACTGTGAGCAAGGTGGTATTTATTAGGTATCAGCAGAACTAGCCTCAAAAATTCAAGAAAAACACCCACTTGTACAGTTCTATCAAGCAGAAAGCTTCATACCTCGTGAGGTGTCCTTTTTAAGGGTTAGAAATAATTATCTTTATACCACCTAATGAGTCAGCTTTCTCCTAACTCTTATTTACTGGCAAGTAATAGGGAAAAAATAAATAACTATGGCTAAAGCACATAGGTCTCAGCTGTAAAACAGATTACGTGTTGTGGAAGATATGAAGAGCTACTTCTGCTAGTCTTACGTTCAGTACTTTTGTCACACCACTGGTAATGCTAAGATCATGTTATTACTCAGCATGTAATGTTGGTAAGATCACGCACTAAATAAATTACATGCATAGAATTTCTTCATGAATTGCATGTGCTATAGAACACAGGAAAAATTCCCCATGCAAAGATCTTCCTTTTCAGTTGCAATAGGAAAAAAATGAAGTGACTCATAAGCAAATGAATTAGGCAAAACCTCATTTAAGAGAATTTTCTCAATCTTATTTTCATTTTTACCTATGAAACAATTGAAAATTAATCTGGACAGCCAAAAACACCAAGAAAAAAAAACCAAGTTTTAGTGTGATTCTGAGAATGGTGGGGAAGTGTCTAAACTCAGATTCAGGCCTCAAAGTTGCTATTTAATGAACTTGGAATGTATGGAATTCAACATAAAATAAATTTTTAAACTGTGGTTGAAACAGGGAATTAAAACAAGAAATTAACAATTTCTAGGATTTGGGGTAGGCATTTGTTTGTTTTCTGTATGTTTTCTGGTTTTAAGAACACCCAGTTAAGAGTACATGCCCAAGAAATAGGAGCGCAGCTTCCCAACCCTCCTCTACCTGAAGCACTCTAACTCCCATTCCAGGAAGTGCCCTAATAACATCTTGGGTCTTTGCCCTAAAAAATCATCAGATTAAATTGGGATACTTTTACAGTAGCTGGGAAGTATGTGTTTGAACCCACCGTAATTTAAGACGAGAGTTTCTAAATCTTTCTGTGCAGGTTCTCTGAAGTGATTTAAAAAGAGACAGCATTCACTTTTTTGAGAACTACTGCTTTCCAAGTAAGGAAATGCCTACTTTGCAGCCTGGGGTTAATCACCTCTTTAGACAAACTCTTGTGCTTAATGTTTCTCATTAATTAACTCCAGGCAGATCCTAATGGGAATATTAGGTACCTAGACTCTCATTAGTCAACAGAGAGAGAGAGAGAGAGAGTATTTGGTCTTCAAATTGTTTCGCAAAGGAGGGTACTTCTCTTCACAGAGAGAGGCTATTGCCTGCCTACAATGAAGACCTGCTTGCTAATAGAGTATATAGTTCCCTAATGTCCAAATTTTGGAGGCTTAAAGAGAATATCACTCCCTTTATGTCTTCAAAATTGAGAAAATTTAATGTTTTCATATTGAATCGGCTGTACTTTTCAAAAACACCAAAAATCTTCACACACGAATCAGACTCATTCTGCAGATGTAGTGGATACAGAAAAACATTTGTGGACATCCAATCCCAGTCAAATTTACTTGTAGAATTTCAGCCAAGCTGATGGAATACACAGATTTGTCTATATTATAAACAATTGTTTAAAACCCTCACAAATTGTCTAAACAAGATTTACAGATACTAAGAGAAAATATGTGTAGGTAATGCAGAGATAATGGCTATATTTCTGTACATCATTGGCACATTGTGAGAAAAGTAACTCCTTTTCTGAAAAATGTGAATGCATTAAATTACTTAAAGGCAAATTTCGGTAGTTTTAACTCTGCATAATGAACTTTTAAAATTCTGTATTCATATCCCAGATGCAAAATAAGGAATTCTTAAGTCTCAAAGCTTGGTGGACATGTAGAGTTTAAAAAAAAAAGACCTGAATAATGCTTCAGAAAGGCAATGCTATAGTGAAACATGCTTTAAATATAATGAGATACTGAGATACTGCAAGTAAAAATATAGGTGCTTTGCAAAGATGGCCTTTTTTCTTTAAATTGAAAAAACCTTTGGTTGTTCCTTCAGTATAATGTAGAGGAACAAACAATAGGCCTTATAGTCATATGCTGTGGGGCGAATTGTCAACCAAAACAGAAGTAAAATTTTGCACATATGAACTTTGGATATTATGATGAAAAAGCACATAGTGAGACAAAATGCATGGACTGAGTTAACACAGAGAGTGCTGTAGCCAGGTTGAAAGGAAGCTTTTCCATTCAGTTGCAGTTCATGCTTTTTACCATTCCTTTAGCTATGACATTGTAAGATAATCCCAGATCCTCATGTTCATCTCGTCTTCCCTTTCTTATCAGTTCCAAAGTCCAAATGGCCTTCTCTAAAGCTGTACCTGGGGTTTTGTATGGTCTATCAATTAGTAACTGGGGGCTTTTGGTCTTTGCCTTTGCCTCTGTTATCCCTTGTCTAACAGGCTTATGTCTCCCTGTGTTTTAGTTATCACCGCCCCATTTATTTATTAGCCCTTTTCACATTGAAAAGGTCCTTGATTATTGATGACCTTGATGAAGCAGATGCTTTCACCTTTAACATAACTTTACAGCCTTATGTACTGAATTCCAGCTTACCCATCTGCCATTTTGACTTCCACCTCTGACAATGATGCTCAACAAGGAGCCACCAAAGGAAAAATTTTTTTTTTGCCACTAAAGTGCCAACTGCACCTGTCTGTTTTTGAACAACTAGATAGCTTCCCCACCCCTCACCCTGTTATTGCTCCTGTTTTGTAGCCCCTCCACATTTTATTATTGCTTTCTCTGTTCTCATAGCATAGTCATACAATCTGTCCATGTTTCAATCTGTAATGCAAACACTGGCACTCATCATTGGGAAACTTCTTTGAAACACCAAAACCAGCACCATTTTTCTCTATTTCTACAGAAAATTTCTTATATCCCATTAACTAGATAACACCTGTTGGGTGCCAAAGGGTCAAACTTAACAATTTAATATTGAAGACCTTTGTTCTCATCAGAATGGTTTTAAACAAGCCAGTTTCTCCCTACAGTTCCTTTGTGCTTTTTTCCCTTCACATGTGCCAACCATATGCTCCCTTAACAACCCCTTCTCTACCCTATCTCCCCTGGACTTTGTATTCCCTTTCTGCATCCAACACTTCTGCTTGAAATTTCCTTCATTGTTTGTTGGCACTATTCTTTATCCAACACTCTCTCAAATTACCTTAGGCTTCTGTTTTTTCTTTCCAACATAAAAGAACTTTAGAGAATACCATATTCAGTCCATGAGCTAATGCAACAAAACAGACTTTGCAGAAGAGATATCTTGATTTGCTTATCTTCCAGCAGACTCTATTATTTCTTCTTTTAATGTCTCCTTTTACACTGTACCCCAACCTCATTTACAAGAAAGCCAGTTCCCTCATTGATTTGACAAATCAGTCTTGAAACAATGCTTTTAATTACTGTTTGAAAGAACAAAAAATAAAATTTCTTTATAACACTGTAGAAGCAACACAATGAACAGTAGCAAAAGAAAAGCAAAATCACTGAGACATTGTTTATATAAGGAGGTAACTGCACAGCTAGCTAGAATGTAAATTTATATTGGTAATTGTAAAAATGTCCCTGAGTAAGGTATTTTGAAATTCGTGTCTTAAGCTACTATACAATGCTTTGTTGACATGCACCAATTTCGTATTTTTGCTTAGGGAGAGGTTCAGGGCTTTCTTTGCTTTATTTTATTTTAGCAGCAAGACAGCTACCACAAGAATGAAAGGTCAATGGAACAGCCACGTTAGCTCATTGATAGGTCTGGGAGAAGGAAAAAAAATATGCACTCTGATCCTTTTTGTTGTTTCCTACAGTCCATGGTCCTATCCATCCCATCGGACTTCCATTAATGGAGCACAACACCCATGTGGGGAGTATACGCAAGTTCTCTCCCTATGGAATCCCAAGTCTAAAAAGTAGGATATTGTGGGTACAGCTTACTCAGAGCAGGAAGTGTGAATATAAGTGTTCTTATAGAACTGGAGTTTAAAAAAAAATTGATCTTAATTTATTATTTTTTTGAGGTGGAGGAATAAACTAAATAGCTCTAATAAGGAAATATTCTGGTCATGTGTATTATTTTATTCCATATTCTAATTCTAATTCTAATGTGGACAGATATTATTTAGTATGCACAATTTAATATTCTTACAAATGAAACGTGTTACTCAAGTCAATGAATATAGCATATTCAGCAGTCTTTCAGTCAATAATCATACAAACTCCCTGATTCACAAATATTGCCTAAGATTTTGGTAAAATTATGAACGGAAGAGACATAAAAACTAAGTTTATGTGCAATTTTGTTAATGTTACTTATTCCCTTTTAAAATTATGCCAGCAATTACATGAATATTAACTACTGCAGTTTTCTTAAAGTATGTTGTTTTAAATGTTGCAGACTGCTTAATATAAATAGTATAGGTTGTTCATACAACTCTCTAACTTTCTATAATCCCATTTCCAAATGAAAACTGTAAATCTCTCTTTATTGATCCCTTTGAAACTTGAATATATTTTTAAATCAACCAGAAGTCAGAGCAATGAAAAACTCAGACTTAGGCTAGTGATTTTCATACTATAAAAACTGTGTGTTTGTTAAAGCCTATTCTTGACCTTTTCACAGATGAAGTGTGTCAATATCAAGAACTTCTAAAGACTATAAATTTTAATGTCAAGCAATGGTCTCCTATTATTCATGACAATACAAGGTTACTAGAACCAAAATTCCATCTCCTATTCACACACTCAATCAGGAATTTGAATCATAATCTTCCTAAAAAAAATAGTCACTGTGTAATCTGATTAAACTGCTGTTTGGTTTTTTTTTTAAGTTTTCAGTTTAAGAATTTGGAAGAATACCCTGATCTTTATTTACAAATAATCCATGAACAAAAAACCACAGTAATGACAGATGCACTAAAAATCCATTTAGCTAATCCTTCCACAATTCTGACATTGCTAATAAAAGCCATCAGTTGCTTATCTAAGACACCAACCGATTAACAATAATAAAAAAAGTTCAGAATTTGGTAACAATGCTCCATTACCAGATCAGCATAATGATTCTCTCTAGTTATGAAAGAAAAGATGAACCACTAGAATAAAGGAAATCTATCCATTACATAGAGATGAATAGAGTTAATCTTACCATACTAGTTCATCAAGTGCTACAAATACCCGTTCCAAATCTGGATTGACCGTACGTGGACTGACTACTGACTGGAAAGCTACTGAGCTCACAAGACTGTCTATGTAGAAACCTACCTGCTTTAAAGAAATGAGAAAATCGACACTACTTCTTGAATCTGCTGAACTCTTTTTAACCCAATTTATTTGCAGTACTTGAAACTTTGATTACAATTTCATTTTTTCTTATTTGTACATCCCTGTTTAATGAAATACATATATGCTCTAGGTGATATTGGTTCTAGGAAAAGAAAACATCCTTATTCTGTTTATTCAGTGTAACATTAAAGGATGAAAAGAAAAGAAGCTTATTTAAAGTCTGCATACTTTAATGTAAGAGAAATTGAGTTTACAATTGTTTGCTTTTGAAATAAATGCTTATAAATGTCTATAAACCATACATAATTTAGCATTGCAGTTGTAAGTGAAGTTGTATGGGGAAAAAAAGAAGATTAAAAAGAGTTAAAAATCGGGAACCCTGAAAATATTTCTTGATGCAATATTAAAACAAAATAACAAAGAGTCAGAATTAAAAAAAATTCTCCTGAAATGTACTATTTTCAACTCTTACTGGCATTTTAGCAACTTAATTATTTAAGTTAATTGAAAATTTAAAACAAAAATGAATTTTGGAAAAAATAACCTTCTCCATATAAAATGGGGCATTTGGACAATGTATGTTAATATATAAACAAGGTAGTGCTATACAGTTTTCTGGAGTCAAATACAAAATTTATTTACAAAGCTTGACTGAAATTTTCAATACAGAGGAGCATATTTAAATGCATAAATCATGTTACCTTTGAAGGACAGTTAAGATTTCATCCTCCTAAATGCTTCTCCTAAAGTACTGTGTACTACTTAATAAGCAAACAAGTATTAGTATAGAAGTTCGTTAAGAAAAAAAAAAACATTTTACATTCCTGTTTGTTCATTCATCAAAATGGCAACACAGGCAAGCTGAGGAAACTGGGAAACTGTGTGGAAGGTGAGAGGGAACTTTTGATCATCTGAATTCTATATCTCTTGCAAAGATGGCTCACAGAGGAAATAAAAGCTTAGAGCCATGATTTAAGCATAAAGAGCAAAGTAGTCAACAGGGACTTTTGCTGTCCTAGGACCTCGGCAGAAGAAAATGCACACAGGTACCAAGTCTGGCAAGACCTCACTTTGTTCTGAGTTATTCTTGATCATGTTGTAAGAAGGCCACTCAACCCAGACATATTGTTTTCTTCCTGCTCTATATTTAGGGATCTGGAGCAAACTCTTACTTTCCCTTCTTCCAAGTGGCCAACCTGTAACAGGTCTGATAGCAAGGGAAACCTTTGTGTGTGCTGCAAAATGCTAACAAATTATGCCGCAGCACAGAAGTTGAAGCAGGATTTAGATGCATAGCTTTGAACTTTCAGCATTTGAAAAGTGCACTGGGCTTTTTGCTTTATTCAGAGCATGGCAACTATAAAACCTCTAAAAAGTAAGTAATTGGATTTTTTTTTTCCCCTTGAAAGATATCATAATTGTAAATAGGGTTTCTCCATACCTGAGACAAATGAAGTCAGATGTGCTAGGATTCTGTATTTATGCTTTTGCACTATGCAGTAATCACTCTGGTTATTTGCAAAGATTTACAATGGTAATTCAAGGTCTACAATGAAGTCAATGCTTTAGGTGCTTAGTAGTTGTGACTGAAACAGTCACTTCTAGTTAACACATGCATGAGCAAGATTACGTGGAATCACATTTATATGTTGCCTGATACATAGCTTTATATGCATTTTTTACTAAAATAAAAATAAAATGTAATACCTTCTCTTTGTATGTTATGAAAGTAAGTGTGCCAGTTTTAATGAAACATATTATCTGAGAAAAATTCTAGAGACGAAAAATGATTGAATACAATACTGGATTTTAAATTAAGATGTTTTCATTCTGAAATTAATTTATAGCTGCTTTAATTCAACAGTGCTATAAATCCCCTGACTAGATAAAACTGTCAAGGCAAAGCTATATAGGGCATCTGAATCTTGGTATTGTGAATAATTGACACAAAAAGTGAATCAACCACTACAAGTATTGGTTCCTACTTCCTCCTGACTCCCAATTTTTCTGCCCCAGCCTCATGCTGAACAGTTGCACTAATAGCAGTTTCACTAATGACAACACATGCAACAAAGTGGAGATATCTTGCTTGCCTCAGTACTTTGAAGCAGGTATCTACCTCTGTGTTTTATTCATGGGCTTCTAAAAAGAAATGAAGGCATTATGGACTTTTATTTCACTCACAAAGAGACAAGTTAATCTAATTTTCTGAAGACTTACTGCTTTTAAAGATTCAATAAGCAAAAGTTAACATCAGGTGTATGGCTTCCACATTTTTCACATACCCAGAATTTTTGCAAGCATTATTACAGCCTGTGCGAAGTCACTTACGTTGAGCCTGAAAGGACTGAACCATATGGCTTTCCTTTGTCTGTGTCACAAACTACTCTCCATACCCAGACCTACAGCTCTATTTGTTCTGCTTCATGGGTGCAAAGATTTCCTTTCTAGCCAGTCTATACTACTCCCTTTCGTAATACTGGACAAAACTAAGAGGTTATATTTGCCTCTATATGCTAAGTAGAAAAAAATATACATCTTCTAGAATTATGAACTGTAAAACTTAAGACCAAACAGATGTGATCACTTACAATCAAGACTTTTATCTTAGTATACAACTGGCAGAATAAATGCGTAAGTGATCACTGTGAGAACAGCATTACCTTGTCTCAGGAGAAATAAGTCAGGAAAATCTGTGTGGTACTCTAACGCTGTAAGGTGATACTATTATTATTATTATTATTATTATTAAGCAAAAAAGACTTCAAATGGGAAATGTTCCAAGTTTATTTGGACAGGTGCACATTTGTTAAGTCAGGAAATCAAGGTCACATTAATAGTTTATTTTTTGCCAAACTACTTTTAGACAACCAATATAATATTGTAAAGAATGCACAAAACCTGAACTTCGATGCATAACAAAAATATCTGAAAGATGAGAAAAAGATGCTAGTATTATTTTCAGATGTCATGCTTCAATAAATATGAAATAATGTGATTTTAATTAAGGATTATGACATACCAAAATATATGGTGCAATACATCTAAACAACATTATATCATAGCTTTTTACTATTGTTTAAGATACCTTCTCCGAAAGCAAGCTATAAGATGGGGCTATGTCAAAGCAGCAGATGTTAAACTGAAATCCCAGTGTAAAAAAAAATCTTACAAACTTACATAGCAATGCTGCTTACATAGCTCCACATCATGAGTCGTTACTGTGTATTTGCTGACTTGCAGGAAGGACAGTGACAATAACATTAAACATATGTTTGGGGAGACAAAGTGTAACTGAGGATGGATGGCACTAAGGTTTGGGAGCTGACATCATAAAGTACCATTCTATATACAATCCCTTATGCAAGGATGGGAAAAGTTGAGGATACATGAACAGAAGTCATGGGGCTGTTAACTGTAATAACAGATTTAGTCTGATACAAGGAATCTCTGCATAATATTTATCAGCTCATGGAAAAAAACCATGGAAAGGAATGAAAACATGATATGATTATCTCAAAAAGGGGAATATACTGTAATGTATATGCCCAATCCAGAAATATTGTATGTGTGAATTCTGCCCAATCCAGGAATACCGAATGTGTGAATCCTGCCCTCGATGACTGAAAACCTAGTAGTCACATGACAGCTGCCATACTGAAAGCATCCATCTTTCTATCTATCTATCTATTTACCTATCCACCTATCTCAAAATGCTAAAACTATATGTCTTAGTAGATAGCAATACAAAAGGAAAGTTCATGTGTTCTTATGTATGACTCAGTTAAAAATCCAGGCAAAGCAACTTCATGATGTTTTTTAAACTAGTCAGTAGGATTACAAGAAAAAAAAAAGTCCTTATTGATTCTGAAAACATTGTGTAAGTACAAGATTACTGGCTTTTTACAAATAAAATTCAAGGACTAGTATGAGCTTGATGATGTGAATGACACTTCTAGAAAACAGAACAACATCCCTATCTGATGAATTCAACACCTTGGACCACTCATACAGACCTAACAAAGCTATGTATATTGCAAACTTCCTGGTTCTTCTTCTAAGAAATCAGACCATGCCTTTGAAAAGTTATCCAGAAGGTAATTGGTTAACTGTTTAAGGGAAATGTCTTAAGCAAATAAATAAAGCTGAGTGAACTAAGGAAGCAGCTGGAAAAGAGTAACAGCAGCATATTATTTTTCTAGTCTTCAGGAAAAAAAAATCTTATGAGTTTGTTTTCTAATTTGTAGCCAGTTTCAAAAAAAAAGTAAAGATTGATTTATGAATTATAAACACAGAAGGAATAAGTTATGAACATCCTTACACATCTAAATCTCAGTCCAATGGACTTCATTTAATTAATTCTAATCTGAATGAAAGCCTATCTCTGTGGGGAAGTATGGATGCTTTGCTTTAAAATTCACAAGTGTTTAAGAATTCTCCAAAGACTTGGTTAGCTGATGAATCTGTTATTTACACTTTTAAAAAAATCTTATCTCTTTAAATTGTATCTAGTTTCACTCTCACAGTATTTGATCATATTGTAACTAGTGTTTAAATAACCTTCTTATCAGCTACCTGCACTCAGGTACATGTTTCCAGACTGCAATCTAGTTACTGCCTCTTCTTCTTTTCGGTACATCAACCAGAATTACTTTCTTGATATTTAACATGAAATTCCAAGTCACTTTCTAATTTACTGTCTTACCATAAATGTACATCACCAATAATGTTTAATATCATTAATTAGATGCCAACAGTCTTTTCCTGAATTATCATGAAATTACCTTTTAATTGTGCAATATGAATACATCACCATCTACCTTTTATATAAAGTCTATAGCTTTTGCAGATAAATTTAGCTTTTCCATTACTGTGTTACTGCAGACAATTCTATTACCATCCTAATTATAAGCATGGTGTTTCATTTCCAAAGTCAGAATTATCTTTATTATTAAAATATATATGTATACTTGGATTAGATTCAGTGATTCAGTTCAAAACTGAGACATTTACATGTAGAAATCTATATATGAGAAGTGTCTAAGTTCTTTTTATAGTTAACACATCTAGTCAGTAGAACTGACACAATGATTTCCCCAACAAGCTTCAAGTCAATTGACTAAATATACGCATCTAGCGATGTTTCACAATAAGGGTATTTGATATATCTGACAAAGGGCCAGTCAGATACCTGCACACTTGAGGATTAGCTACTGGAGACGAAGTGTAATATTAGGACATATCAAGGAAACTTAAACATCCATGCTTGGACGTGCAATCCCATCCTTAGCACGTGCTACAAGATAAACTGAGCTACTCTTCAGTCTCTATTTACTCTATTGAGTAAGTATTCAATTCCCTTGCCCACAAATAGACTGTAGCATTCAAAATGCGATGTGGTATCCTGCCTGGCCACCAGCTGCCACTCCAGAAAGGCACAGGTCTCCTATAAGTTCTGCTAGTCCTATATAGATATACTTAATAAATTAGGGGAACTCAAATGGCCCTGGATGTCTAGTTTTAAATAAATGAATTGAGCTATGGATTTCCACTGACTATCATGGAGGTTTAGACATCTATCTCACACAGGACCACAGCACCAGGATCAAGCTCAGGCTCATATCATCAGGATATGAGCTCCCTGCTTAGCCAAGTCAGTCTCCTGATCTATCTACTTGTTTTCCTGGGTGTCAGGACAGACTTTTCTTGCACTTGAAGGATGCTGTCCTTCAAGACCTGACAGCCTTCTTGCTCTCCTTTGCCATTCAGAGCTGCCTCCCATGAGATCCCACCTACCACTTCCTGAATCAACCAAAATCTGATGAAGTTCAGGGTGCTAAACCCTGCTACTTGCTTTCATCGCTCCCTTCAGGACGTTGAACTCCATTATTTCATGTCACATGCAGACTCCTACATTAATGTCTTAATATGGAGCTGATATGCACACATAGTGTCGGAAACTACCTCTGAGTCTTCTTCTTTCTTTTCTCCTTCTTTCTGAAGTCCTATTCATAGTTTATAGTAATTCCTATCCCCCTTCCAAACCGATTATTTTTTATATATTAAATTTCCATCTGCTTAAACATAACATTCTTAAAGAATTATCAAATGTAGGATAATCTTAACATTTAGAACTACTGTTGAACATAGGCTACTGTATGTCACCTCAGATATTCAAATTAAACACATAAGAATAGGAGACTAACTCTAAAAAAAATAGAAGAATACTTATATTTGATCTAAATATTCCATCCACAAATCCTCCTTTTTTTGCTTCCAACAGTCCCCTGCTATGCTGTTCAGTTCAAAAAGCATAGTATATATAAGTAAGATAAGGTTATTTAAAAGAACAGAACTTCCAGTTTGTTTCCATTTCATCTGTTGTGATACTACGCATTGCATACTGGAAAAGATAAAGAAAAAAACTAATTTCCACACATATGTTAGCAGCATTTAAATGGCTAGCATTGATATTTTTGTACAAAGTCTCTCTTTTGTCAGCAGCACATTCAACAAGGGTAAAAGGGTCAGGTTAAATAAGAATAAACTGTTTTTTCCCTTCCTGTTCCAAGTGGCTCTAAGCCTCTTTATGTTTCTCTAAGAGAATTCTCTTCAGAATGTCTACTGTTAAGCTTTTGTAAGCTAGATCTAATTAATGACACTTAAGAAACACCTTCAAATGTAAACATTTATGCAAGGATTTTTGTAAATCTTATGGATATGAGAGGTGTCATTCTTTATGTCACCTGAGAAACCTTATGATCAACAGCATATCTTTTTTATTTTGAAGAGTAATAAATCACTGCAAGATGACTGTGACATAGTTGGTAATTTCTGTATTGCAACTGCAGCCCAGCTGTGGGGCAGAAATGTCAGGGAGTTTTATATACATATGCAGACACATATGTGTATACATACATATTTATAGATATATGTGTATATATATACAGTATCTCTATATAGACATAAATAGACATGTAGAGATGGGGGGGGGGGGGTTTTGGGTTTTTTTTTTGGTTGGTTGATGGGGGTTTTTTTCAAATAGAGTGAAGTTGCATACATAGTGGTCCCGAGCTGCCTTTAGTAACTTTAATCAGTTTGTCAGCTTTATTGGGCGATACACTGGAAAAAAACATCTTAAGAATTTTTAACTGAAATGCAAGAGACAGGGTTACCCTCAGACAGTCATAATTAGAACAATGCCACTGTTAAAAGGAAGGTTGATAATTAAGTCACTTGGTCTTCACTTTCCATTGGCACAGTTTACTTAATGGGTACCAATCAGAATAGGGAACAAAGGAGAGAGTGACGACACTCCAGTGTTAATGATGCCATAACCTGGAAATATGCAAGTTTATGCTGTTTTTATTTTGCTTGTAAGTACATCTGGTCGAGCACGAAATATATGGTTATCAGATACCTAATAGTCACCAGAGACTTAACAACCTAAATTACTTAGGTCTAATGAAGATAAATAGCTTTCTAGACATGGACACATACTACATACTGAAGAGAAATTGACACTGATGTTGTTGCCAGGCAACCCATCTCCCCATGTAAAACATGCATTTCCTATGATTTTACTGTATATGTATCCAGAAAAAAATGGGGCCGGGGCAGGGCAATGGACACAGGGGAGGGCAGACACTAGTATTCTCTCTCATTGAATTACTACTGCATAGTAATGTATCAGAAAAAAATCTGTATTCACTAATGTAATTTTATTATGTTCTTAAACACAAGATCCTCATTCTTTTTAAACAGATCTTACATATAAAACAATGTAAGAAAGCACAGTCACTTCTGGTGGGTTTTTAAAAGTTAAATTGTACATTTTCATTGAATAATGATGCTCTCTTTAGGGATTTATATTGGTAGCTGAGCAATTTTCTTGATACAGTGCCAATCATTATCTGTAAGTGGATGAAATCACATTTTGCCTTTTTCAGTTCACACAGTAAGAATAAAGGATTCAGCTCTATCACCATTTATTCTGTATGCAGGCGATTTATGACAGATTTTTGTTTTCTGTTTTCATTCTCTGTTATTATAGAACAGGTCTGTGATTGTTCTTTTTACACAGGGTTTTCCAAAGTGCTATACAAGCACCACATAAGCATCATAATTAAGATTTATTTCTAACAAAGCAAAATTGAATTACCATTAAGAGAAGTGTATAGAGCTTAATGATATTCTAGTAAAGCTCAGAAACCCTTCCTGTAACAAATATTTCTCTAAAAGCCTGCTCTCTTAATGTTTTCTTGGTTGTGCTACAACATCCCTGATTAATACACACTCCAAGAAGCATGAAGAGTGTTCACTGTAAAAGCAGATGTCATTTTGTATTTCATTCTACAGTTTGATTCTTTGTTTTATAAACTACTTTAATGTAGTTTGTTCCTGCATTCTCACATAGCTATTTGGTGAGAAGAGTAAAGCTATAGAAAGGCACCAGCACACTTACTATAGTGTAACAAATACAGTGAATTTAAAATTAGTTCAGCAGTGTACTTGATACAGAAATGCAAGCTCTTTGATACTGGTCCTGTCTGTCTTCTAGATGACGATCATAATAAATATTCACCACACTTAAAATGCCAGGGGCTTGTTTCCCAATTTTACGTAACCCAGACACAGTCTTTTCAGTTTTCCTCACAGCCAATGTTGAGATAGGTAATTGGAAAAATTCTAATTTAGTAGCCTCCAGATCAAGCAATGATATCACTTGCAGTTATATTTTCAAGAAACTTAAAACCAAAATTGAGATCAAATATTCAAAGAATTTTTTTTTTTTTGATTCATTGTTGCATTCACTGCTTGACATCATTTGGGCTATTGAACAACTAATAAGATTATCATCACTTTAAAAAGACAACATTACACAAAGGTTTGTTCAGTGCTGCATCCAATATTGGATAGGAGAATATGTAGAACTTCCTGTAACTTAAGTCCCAGGGTTACACATTGTGATATTGCTCACTAAACAAGCTGAGGATAAGGTTTTTTTCCATTTCTAATATGAAAGATAGAGAGTTCACTAAGTTTTTCTATGACTTTTTTTTTTTTCTTTCACAGCTGGCTTAAAACTGTGTTTGGTAATATAACCATAACTTCCTTTGCTACATTTTACTCTAATGTGATACTGGACAATGTCCTTAATGAGATGCTTTAACTTTCGGTCAGCCCTGTAGTAGTCAGGCAGTTGGACTAGATTATCACTGTAGGTCCCTTCCAACTGGAACTGTTCTGTTCTGTTCTGTTCTATTCTATTCTATTTAAATAAGATGTATAATGCATTGAAACTCCATAGAAAGTTGTTTCTCCACTAAAGCCTTAGATTCAGCATCATAACTAAAGGAGAAGACTGGGAAAACATGGCACATAGTATTAACTCTCCTAAGTAGAAAGTTGTATGTACTTCTTTCCTCCCTCCACTACTATTAAATGGAATTGTTACTGCCCTACTTAGGAATTACCCAGGTCTCAAAATGGAAATGCTATCTTTTTTAGTCAACCAATTCCATCTGCCTTTCTATAAAAGATATAAAAGCTTTGGAGACCAAACTTAGAATGCCTATGTCAGGTATACATTACCGCACAAAAATAAGATTCAGGTGGACACTCTTTTGCTCAGCAAGTGTATTTCAGAGAACTAAGACAAAATGAGGTCGTGTTGATTCCCCCCATGCCAGTGAATGCAGGAAACTTACGCCACTTTGCTTTGGTGGGACAGGGTCTTTTTTGCAGTCACATGAGTTCTCTTGTTTGACTCAGTTATATACATTGCAAAGTATCTTAACAGGGTTCTCTTTTGTTTTTTTGTTAAGGACAATATAAGGAATATTTAGTGCTTTTCCAGTATGTCAGTTTTCACACCTGAGAATATGTCTCAATATAGTAAAAAATGCAAGGTGGGCAAGGCTGAAGAGCAAAGAAGAGGATCACATACCTGTAGCCAGTGAAGAGCATTTTCAACTGGAAACAAAAGTCCTGTCTCCCTGGCCATAGTATGAATTTTGGATTAAGTGGTCACTGGATAAAATACAAACAAAATATTCTACAAGAACGCATTTTTCTCAGACGTACTCAGTGATCTTCATTTGTTCAAACTTTCCCTAGCCTTTTGACTTTATCCTTAGAAAGTATGTTGCCGAAATTTATGTTGGAAATTTCACACAGTAGGGTGCAGGCTTCATCATATGATAATCTTTTCTTTCTAATATACTTTGATCATCAATGAGATAGTAAATGTTAAAATTCACATTATTATTACTGGAACCTAACTGGGCACCGAGACGAAAGGACAGGATTTTTTAGTTATGTTTCATTACAAATCATTTCAGAATCTGTCAAAACATTCAGTAATAGTTATAGTTTGTTCAAGTTCAGAAAGGCTTTTATTTCCGTTTTGCAATCCTTAAGGCTAGAGGTTTCATTTTATATTTGATGAAATATGAAATATTCAAATATGGAATGGTAATATGAAAGAAGAAATAAGCAAGTCAGCCTAACCTGAGCCCTTCTTAAAAAAAGGATGTAAAGGTACAGTGAAGGAAACCCCAATCTTTTGATGTAATCAGTATGCCTACCATCATTCTTACATATTATGGGATTTCTCCACAGTTCTTTTCTGTGTTATGTTCTTGTGTCACTTCAGAGCTCTAGGAGACTGAATTTTGGAGGAGATGAGTCAAAGACTATTTACAGTGCTGCATTGCTTCATTTTGCCACATATTTAAACAATTCCATACTATAAACACATCTATAAAGTGTTTTAAGCTACTTGAAAGTAGGGCATCTGTGTGAAAGAGGAAGATTCGCAGAATAAAACTGGGTTAGGAGAAAATAATCTTTGGTAATTCTTTTTTCTGTTTACAACAAACTTCTATAGCCCAACAGTTCATTTAGAGAGACTGAAGGAGACAAAACTTAGAGACACTTGAGTAGCTGAAATGAAAAACTAAGCTCATCTTCAAAACAAAACTAATGGTGAAGAGTCCTGGAGATGAGAATAGGCATGAGAATCGTAGGTATTTGAGACAACACAGAAGGAAAGAAGCTGTCCTGACTGCCAGAAGTCCTCCATAGGATGTACAAATACACATTCTGCTCTTAGATCCACAAACACAGCATTCACTGAATTCAAGGATCTGAGGGATTACCAAAAATTAATAAAATTCTGCCTTGTGGAATAGTAACAATAACACTGGAGTTACCCTGAGGGATGAACTTTTTATTGATACTCTTTAGATAAAAGCAGATGAAATAAAAAAGAAGTAAATGACTGATTCTTCTTGGGATTCCAACTGAATAAGGTGCATATTTTATGAAAGTGCAAGGATCCAGTTTAAAACTGTTTTTCTTCAGAAGCTGCTTTCTTTTGCCAGTTAATTTACCGGTAAAAGAGGAATTAGGATGAGATACTTAGAAATGAAGTGATTAGAGAGTAATTTAAATAAAGTTTTCATGCCTGTTTAAATATATCAATACAGTTCTGATATTAGAGACAGGGTTTAGGGTATGTTAATGAGGAATATTCACATATACTTGTGCTTTCAATATTAACATGAACTGTAGCACATCATGTCACTGGTATTTAAGCACTGAACAGTGGCAGCATGGAACAAAGACTGCAGAAAAGCTGACACTTCTGCATTAGGTTTTGTGCTTTTAGATTGATTTCAGTTTTAACCTCAGACAAAAAGTTTATTCTTTCTGTAATAAGAAATAGCAACAGGACTTATATAAAAGTAAGTTTTTTTATCATTTATATTGCTGAGGCAAGTAGGTGACACAGATATGTGCAGCAATACAACACTACTGTGGAGAAAAGATTCTGTGAAAGAACTGCTTTACTTCAGGTATTAGATACAGTAGTAGCCCTCTGGAGGCTACAACCTTAAGGACAACAAGAGATTTGACACATATAAATTCATAACAAGGCAGATGATAGACAAAAAAGCAACTTCAAGAAAATATTACCCATATAAAATATTTCCTCAAAGACTGTGTTTAATTTATTGACAGATACTGATAGTGGAGCAATGTAATTCATATTTGCGTACATTTATTTTTATCACATGTTCTTCCTTCTTACACCTAATGTATACTTTGTTAAAAGTTATATTATTATAGTAGCTATAAATATTCAAAAATACAAAATCTATCACCAGTATCTTAATTTCCTGATAACCACTGCACTATTAATTTACTTCTTTAATTTTTTTGATCAAAATAAGAAAGGAATAAATATGTGTTTGAATTATTTATTGACTGATATCTCAAATTCTTTCCTGATAATAGTTATAATTATTGTCCTTATATGGTATTTTGAATTACATATTTTGTTAATTTTCTGATTCTCTATTGTTGGTTTGCCTGTCATTCTTAATATTCTGTTTATCATATAACAATTTCCTTTTTATAGATGTATGAGTGAAGGAAACTAAAGAGATTTAGAGTGATAATATAAATGTTTAGAAATACAACATAACCTGAGACCAGGCTGATGAAGGATGTGCATCACATCCACAGACGATATGACAGGTGGTTGGATGGGATTCAATATAGAATTAAGGAAACTAGTATTAGGTATAGATGTGTGAATTTGGTGTCTAATCTTCTATTATAGTCAACGAAGAGCCAGAAAATGCAGTCGGGAGAAGCAGGATAATGATTTGCCTGTCTAGATATTATACATGGAATGTCGTTTCCTAAACTGAAATGTCAAGTACCACTTCCAGCACTGAGTAGTTTCTCACTCACACAAGGCTGGTGGATGTGACATGGAGCCTATGGGAGAACCCATGACTTGCTGGAATGGCAGCCAGAGACTGCATGACACGTTTCAGGTTGACTAAAACTATGTTTAGATAGCTGAACTATGCCTTAGGCATCAGAGCTCTTTGGGCTCCACTGGTAATGTTAGCTATGAGGGAAGCTTATATGTTGATATGTGGATGTACATACCTAAAATTAAGCGTCAGTCTTAACTGAATCCTACATTGCAGTCACATTCTGCACATAAATTCCAAAATATTTTCTTAATGTAAATATGAAATGTCTTCCAGTTGAGATCAATGAGTAAGAACATACTTGCTACTCAATATTACCACAGATGTATGTACATGCCAATGGCAGTGTCAATACTGCACCATAACATCTCCTAAATCATCCAACTAGATTTGAAGGAGAGTATTTTTACACCTGATGGTTTTGAGGCTGGAGAGAAAGCACTGGTCTGACTCTACATATCTTCAGTTCAGTTATTTGAGACTACCTTACTTTCATTAGGTTTTGTTTGCTTGTTTATTGTTTTAATTGGATGAGAAGGCTTAATCCCAGACTATTTACAAAACTTTTACTTGAAAAAATGCAGTCCTCCATGTCTACAGGATACTAGAAAATGGTTGGCTTGCTGTTTACTAATGGGGGCTTGATATTATATGAACTGCCTAGTGGAAGGATTCAAAGATGTCTCTTAGAGCACAAGACCCAGTTTTCAACAATCACTAGAGAATAAAAAACGTGGAGGACCTTCAGCCGGATTCTTTGTGGGAAAATCTACATTGCCAAGGAGGGTGCTGGAACATGATGATTATAGGCTAAGATCTTCAGTAAGCTAAATGTCCTTTTAGATTATTCAATGTTTCCCCTTCCTGTATTAATATAATTTGTTTACCCCTCATCAAGGGTTATGTGGCAGAGATCCTTCACTGATGCGTGCTGTACAGATACACTCTACAGTTTATATCTGGATATTTTAAAATAATGTATTTGCCATCTGCTGTTGAATCCGACCATGTCATTGTCCATATTTTCCTTTAAACTGCTGCCAGGATTAAGATTTCCTATTTTGATGAGAGTGTGGATATCTGTGCTGTCAGACAGATTGCCAGTAAGCAGGCTCAGACATATTGGAACATTTCCACCTGCCAAGTAATCACAGATCCTTGAGCGCAGAAAAAAACAGTAGTTTTGTTTGCCTCCATTGCAGCCACTGAACATATGATGTCTTCCTGATGCAATTGGTTGGACTTGGAATGCTTTCTGCTGATGATAGTCTAACCTTTTTCACTGCAGCCTCTTTTGTTATCATCCTAGTTAAAGAATAATGAGAATGAATTTTGCCTGTCACTGAGAAATTCTCTATATACAATTAATGAACTGGCTGGTAATTAATACTGAAAGTTGTCAGCCACAGGAGATATTGCAGAGTCAAGAATAATCGAAACATACAGTTTAATAATTAGATACAGTAATTACAATATTTCAGATGCTCACACAGAATATATTCCACCTTTATTAAACCTTTATTTTTCATGCTCCATGTTTTTAATGCTTGAATTTAAGGTACTGTTTGATAGCAGAACATTATGCAAATACTGTTGTGTGATATACATTGCAACTTATACATTGCCACATCTTTCAAAAGACAATTCATCACACTGACACTTAATAAGACATTAACAATTCAAAAACTACTCTACGGCTCACCAATGTAATGCGTGCTTGACTGGTGATTTTGCAAGAGCTGCAAAGGCCTATTCTTTGTTGTGATGCTAATGTGAAATAGAAAAAAAGTTGTGCCATCAGTAACTAATTAAATCGGTCTCAAAAAAAGGTCTTATATATTGTTAAAAATATCACCTAAAGAATGCTGTAAAATTCAGCTTGTTTTATAAATCATATTTTTTCTATTGTATTCTACGTCTGTTCATATATAGCATTCCAAATTTCTTTTTTTTTGGACTACTTCTCTCTGATCTTTGATTTACTTATTTCTTAACCTGTATGTATTCAATTATGTCATATTTTATAAATACAGTATACCAAAACAAGTTAAAACAAAATAACACTCTGGTAATTGCACTAGAAAAAGCAAAATTTTTAGGTGTCTTTAGATTCAATTTTTATGGATTTGCCTAGTGTGATATCAGTTTAGATCACATACAGACCTACAGGATATGTTTCAATCACATGATAATGGCAATGTAAAACTTTCTTGTCATTAAGTAAAATACACCTTAAAACCAAAACACTAACTTAGAACCAATAAACAACTGAGTAACTTTAGCAATAATGACATCTGCTAAGAACTCAGTTGCGGTGTCTCAGTATTTTAGAATTCCTGAACAATCTCTTATTTTCAAGTTTTTATTGCTTATGCTAAGTAAAGCTCACCCTATACTAAGGAAATTATTTGTGGACCTAACTGCTAACGAAGGTTAGCAGTTTCAAAATCTGTATTTAAAATACTGATCATTGGTAACAGGGCATTTTAGAAATTTAAAAAAAAAAAAGCTCCTCCACCAAAAAAAACCCACCAAAGTAGCAACAGACCTAGACAACTCCACATTATTTGCACTTGTCTAGTGCACAAAATTAATGAAGTAACTGAACGCTAAAAGCTGATTTCGTATGCGTGCATTACAAAGGGTTTGTATGGTGTAGATTCTAAGAATTACCTTTCACAGAATCATAGAATCAGAGTTCAGCTGAATTGCAATTAAGCACTTTTTTGTTTATGTCATTATTTTGAAATTTTATCAGTAGAGAAAACAAATTATTCTAATTTACAGTGCTTTTAAACTGAACTAGGAGTTTACACTTGAATGTGGTATAAAATATTAGACTCAATCACAGCCATGTAAATAGGGACTAATTCCATTACTTAGAAACTTGTCCAGAAATATTTCATTTACTTGGACAGCTGTAGCACCACAATGAATTCAAAGAATACTTTTGGTAATTTGTTCTTAGTAACTATGAAATGTCATCCACACAGTTATATTAGATAAAAAATCAATCTCTCCGTCAATTAATTTAATAGAATTAACTGCTTCTCTAGTCTGATATTCTAGTCTATATTAATTTCTTTTCTGCATTTAACACTTCTTTCCAGCTATATTATATTTTAAACAAAGCTGAAAGCAAGCATACAGAAGAAGAAAATATGAAAGCATTTGTACATGCCCACAGTAAAAATTGGATATTTAATGTAGTTTTTTCCATTTTCCATCTATCAGTTGCCAAGCCTGAAGGCAAAGCATAGGCAAGATTCTGGAGGTGAATATCATGCTGACAGTAAAATCTACAAACACCATCACTTCTAAGTTCCCTGGACTTTGCTGCATTGCTGGGATTTTTTAACTTGACTGTCTCTCAAAGACTCCAAGGTATCAGCTGCAAAATAGGTTTTGAAGAAAATTGAACTGTGCAACATTGCACCTTAGATAACTTTGAAATTACTAGCAACTTCAAATCATTTTCTCTAGATAGCTTTCTTGGAATCAATTTCATTTGTTCCAAGGGGCCACAAGAGCAACAATTATCAAACTGGAAAATCAGGAGGAAAATGTGCGATCACAGAGAATGTATGTTTAAGATGTGAAAGACTTGTATTTTCTATGACAGAGAAGAAAACTGAAGCCAGGTTTTCCCCATGCTAGATGACTAAGATATAAGAAAGATGACAAAGGCTCTATCAGCAATGACTGTAACTCTAGCCATTCTATTTTTTGTTTCCTACAATGTTTTATTTTGGGTTTTCTCCTGAACCTTCAGGAAGACAGGGGAAATACAAAAGAACAAGAGATTTATTTTATTCTTTTAATCTAAAGCAAACTTTTCCTTTCTCTTTTTTTTAGGTAAAATCAGTCAGCAGAGGACTGAAAAACAACTTAAAAATGTTAAAAGTTCAACTAAAATTAAATGCTGAAACATACCTCTCATATTCTTTAAACACAAATTAATACCACTCTTACACATGTTGAAAACACAATCTCATCATCTGAGTGCATATAGATACTTTCATCTATCATGAATTCAGATTCTGTAAAGTATCAAATATCTGCAGTATCACGCTTCTGTCTGTAAACTGTATAAAACTATTAACTTTGGTTTCTCATCTTTCAAACGTCTCTACATTGAATGTTATTTATTAAGAAAATGTGTTCTCGGCACACATAAAAACTATTGCTAGTGCACTTAAAAAACTGTATGTCCCATATCCTATGCCTTTCACTAGAAAAAATTTCCATTATAAATTTCCTTTCCCAAAAGTAGGGGTGTATATTATGTACTGTGACCATGAAACAACTTTGCAGGGGCCATCAAGAGAGGCAGACCTTTTTATGTACATATGACAATGCATATTTCTGTTTCAAGAAATAATTACATTTTCAAGTGAAAGTGGGTAAATAAAGTGGATAAGAGTTACTGGTGTTTCCTGGGAACACAATGTGTGTTGAGAATCCAATCAGTTTACTGTGACAAAGAAAATTCTCCATCACTTGATTTAGTATAATAACCACCATGATTTTGAAGATGCTTTCCTATGCCATATTTTAGCCCCGTCTTGGTCAGTATACTAGAAAGACTAGAAAATGGCAGACCAAAAAAACTGAAGAAAACTGTCTGGATCTGACATATTTAGGACATAAATATGAACATCACTAGGAAACTGCCTGAATGTATTTTGAAATTGATCTATTGTCTGATAAGAACCACCAAAAAGTCCTTTTTTTTTTTTTTTTAAACCTTCTTCAATCAGTTAAAACATTTTATATTTCCTGGTTTATAATATACTTTTCATTTCCAGAAAAAGTTTTAAAGAAAGCATGTAGGATAGAATAGAAAAAAGTAAAATTCATATAAACTAGTACTTTTTCTTATTATGACTAATAAGAGCTGCCTACTGTGCTTAAGTTAATACAGTCATCTGTCCTCCCATAAATATGTTCACTGATCATCACTGCATCGCTGATAATCTATCTATGGCACAATGACTGTGACAATCTTGCAGTTTTCTAACTGAAGACATGAGAATTTGATGGCTACTTCTTCATCATCAATCAAAACAAGGTCTTTCTAGGTTCTCCCAACTAAAGCAATTCTATTCCAAAATTTGTCATGCCTCTTAACCATGAAAGCCCTCCATGAAAACGTTCCAACCTTCTAATACTCCAAAATGGAAAGCTGACATAATATCTTTGTTTATTTAATAGCCTTGTTAAAGGTTTTATAAGCCTTATGATGAAACTCACTCCCTCTCTAGCCTTTGGAAGTTTTAATCATCAATTTGACCCATCACACATAAACGACAAGACTTTCTCAATACTTACTGCCAGACCATATTTGAACAGAATCAGAACACTTACAGTCAAAGCAGAGAGAATCAACAAAAAAAAGTAAAAGGATCCATATACAAACTACAAGTAAGAAAGAGTGTGACTCATCATCCTAATGTAACATTGGTGACTGAGATATAAAAGGCATGAGGATAAAAAAATTTATAAAGGTGGAAATAACTGTGGATCTCTTCCTGATCCCAGTGAAGCATTAGTATTCAGCTTAATTTAAAGCCGTGCTACCAGAAAGTTATTTATCTAAAACTAACTTGTATTTCAACTGCAGTCAGAGAAACGGGCACCTTCAGAGGTGATTCAGCTCATTGAGACAGTGCAGGAGATGACTGGCTGGAATACCTGAATGTGTAAATCTCTGTTTCTGTCTACTAACCAGAGAAGTTAGAATGAGCAGTTTAGACTAGAAAATCACCTATTAGATGCCAGCTTCCTCTCTGAGGTGCACAGGACAAGATGCAACAGGCATGAGTTGCCAGAAGGAAAATTGTTATTAGATATAAAGAAAAACCTCTTCACACTGTGAATGCAGGTAAAGGGTTATTAGAGAAAAGGGAATGACAGATGGAACAAGTGATTGCACAAACCTTTCTTAATGAAACTGGGCTAAAAAGGAGAAGAAAAGATAAAGCCCATAAATTTTGCAGATGTTCAAAATAATATCTTCAGCATTCAAGCTCCTAGATACTTTGCAAAATGTCTTTCTGAATCAGCTTTGAATAAATAATACCACCCTTCAAACCATAAAGGACAGTCCCAGGGGATTGAATTCAGCCTTATGAATTTCTGCTGTCTGAGAAAGCCAAGTATGGCTTGTCTGTAATTGCTCTGAGAATAGGGTCCTTTTAAATCAAGCTTTTTAAAGTAAAAAAGGAGAAGAACAGGAAAAGGAATATTATCTATAAAATATTTTTAAGATACATGGGATTGGTTTTGAATTACAATTTGGTTTTTGAGGGCTAAAATTCAGTGCTTTTTCCTGCAAAGACTTACCTTCTCAAATGAAAAAAAAAAAACAAAATATGTAAAATTAGATAATGAGCTGAATTCAAACCTGATATTAAAGTTGAATTAGAACTAGATAAAAGCTGAATTTGGATGCAAAGCAAGCAATTTTCCCAGTAAAAGTTTCAAGTTCTCATAAATTTAAGTCATCACTGGGATAGATCATGTTCTTCTCTGGAATCAGGCAATTCTCACTTTCCATACACTCCAAGCACTGCCCTTAGGGGAAGCTAAGATTTGAATTAAAGTGCTTCTCTAAATTCATGATTCATGAAGTTATATCTACTAACCAAGGATGGATTGTCCTAAGCTCTGAAGCTGAGGACATAGAGAGGACCTTCAGGCAATAATTTTATACAACAACTATTCCCATTCCAAAATGGGAATCAGCTGACACTGAATTTTGGAACCGAGATATTTCTCTGAAACAAAGGAATTCCACACATCTTTTCCCAATACAGAGGAACTTCTTCAACTAGTACAGATCTTCAGTTTAAGATTCATAAATGTCATGGGTACACCTGGAAGCTTGTTAGGAGCTGTACAGGACTAACATGAAACTAGATGATACCAAAGACAAGGCACAGTGTTGAATACATTTATTACTCTTCCACGAAGATAACTGCACTACCCCCAAAAAATGGACTGATATCACTGCAAACAGCTTCAGCTGCAAGAGATCATTGAATGCCATAGTTACTTTAACTAAAATGCTGTTTAAGAAAAAGTTTTATGTTTTTATAAATTGAATGTGAAAAGGACCTTGACAGAAGGAGAAAAATCTTGGCTAATTGCTGCACCTACATTTTTAGGTCATACTCTAGAGAATATAGACATCTTCTCATTTTGTAGCACTTAAGTTCTTTTCAATCATGTTTAGCTAAAGTACTGCCATAACTTCAAAGAGAAAGAAAATCATATGTTAATTTATTCTATCAAAGACACACTGGACAGAGGTTTCAGACTCTAGAGGCTCTTGCTTGTGATGAAGCTGTCAAAAAATTGCTAGAGTTTCTCCACCCCTAAAGGAATGATGATGTCTCTGATAAAATCAAAACATATTTGTACTGTATAAACTTTGCTAAGGAAGCAGAAAGGCTTGGTGTTTTTTCATTTCTACCTTGTCATTCTTTGTGAAGAGGTATGCAATTATTTATTTGAATATTTATTAGGTACCAAAATAATTGAAAGAAAGTCCAAATTAGATATTGAAAAAAAATCCAGCTTTGAAAAGTTGGAGATAGCAAAGTAGGTCTGCCAATCATGGTCTCTAAGTTCTTTAAAAATACAGTATAAAAGCCACCAGTGGTTGCTTTTCATCTAAGATATGCTTTTTCAAGCAGCTAACTGACTCTGAATGTCTAGCCACAGAACGAACTCAACACTAGAAATATATCTTAGGTTTTCTTTTATTCAGAAAGTCTGGCAAGCAGCATAACTCTGCAATAACACTGGCCAAAGAGAAAATAAGAACCAAACCAAACTGAACCAAATCAAAAAACCCACAACCCCGAACCAAAACCAAACCGAACCAAACGAACAACAAAGACAAAATCAGAAAAAAAACCAACCAACTCCAGCTTTTTGTAGGAAGAAATTGGTGAGTTCAAGTTTCACCTGGGAACAAGTACTGATTCATTGGTCATGCATCTGACAGTAAATTGCACGGAGTCTATATTTTGCACTGCCAGCTACTGGTTTAGTATTTGCACTCATCACACAACTACTCTCACTCTGTTTACAAAATAGAATGCATCTAATATTTAAGCTGTAAATATGGTTTTGCTGGTACCTTTCTCAGGCTGTAAGAGCTTGTCAATATTAGTCATATCAGGATATATACACTTAAAAAGTGTAAGTATGCAACAATGGAAACAACCTTTTTCTACATTTTTTCCTGTTGATTCTGATTTGCTTCATTTTATACTTTGCTGTCCCTAAACCAGTTGTTAGTAATTCCTATAACTACAAATACTGTGTCCTTTATCTCTTCCAATACACCAGAGAAAACCCAAACTCTATAATTAAACATAAATATATAAGTATATGAAGAGAGTTTGTAAACCTTAAATAACCTTGTTAGGTACTTGTCATAAAAATGCTGATTTAAAATAAGTGGTGAAGTTAGGATAAAATGAAGTTACCTAACGCATGAATTATGCAGATTTGTCAAAGTTACCAAAAAGTTAAGAATTTCACAGGAATAACTTTGAATTAAAAATAGCATACACTTGATTTCAGCTGCTGTCCAGAGAAATAATGTTCTTGGTCTGAATGCTTCTGACTGTAATTTATGGGTTTCAGAAGTAGGCTGTTTACAGCGTACTCTGAACAGAAGTTACAGACTCATGTAATGCATCTGGAAGATTATTCAAAAACCTTAAAACTAGTAGATATATTCTATTGCTGCTGTTGATCTACTTGAAATAGCACAGATATAAAAAAATAATCTTCTGTGATGGCATTCAAAGTCCATCTAGATTTTCACTAAAAATCCATACATGCAAATCAGAAGAGTTAAAAAAGTTCATAAAGTAAAACATCAGGTTTGCACATTCTGTCACAGACATGGTCCTTTGGAAGGATGGAAATTTCAAGAACTTCATACAGTATGGATATTGTCAATACATAGAATACTCAACATGTTACAAATATTGTTGTGTTCCAGGACCATAGAGTGTATTTCCTGATGAAAATTAATTTCCTGGGTGATAGTTACTGCAAATCAGTAGCATAAACTGTAAATCTTTGAAAATATCACTCCAAGGTCTGCATGGAAGTGAGAGGCGTTTACATGTACAGTTAGAGTGGTAGGACAGTGTATGCTATTTGAGTCATTCTCAAGAGGTCTAATAAAGCAAAGACACAGTCTTATAGAAAAGTATCCTTACAATAGCAAGTGAACAAAGAAATGAAAAACTTGAGACTGGCCAAATTAGGGACTTGTGTGTAAGACAGGTTATGGACAGACACTACTTTTTCAGGTTGAGAACATTTATTGCTTTATCATCCACACTTTCTCATCAATGTTAATGTCTCAAATGATATGCTTTGTGAAAAATGGGTGATTAGTTAATAACTTGAATTAATTAACACCTCTCTACTCAGAAAAACAGCAAATGCTGCAGTATTACCTTAATTTCACATCTGATAAAATCATCACAGTGAACTGTCAGGAGTCTGCAGTCTTAAGCCTGTCATCAGCCCATGGGAAAACTGATGACTAGAAGTCTGAGACTGAAGATGGGATACTGGTGATTCACAAAGGAGTCAAAAATACAGTTAAGTGGTAATCAGCCAACCACATAAACAAACAAAACAGACAGTGATGCAGCAAGAAATACTGCAGTTATAGTTTTAAGCTAAACTTTCAAATACTTTCATGTTAGAGATGAAAATTATTAGGATGGAAAGGTACTTTTATTTCTAATCAAAAGATCAGTGAAGCAAATAAAAGCCTTTTACGATCACATCAAGCTGTCTTTCAATCAGTCCTTTCTTTGGGTGCAAACACATTTTCCTGTGACTAACTCATGTAACACAAGAGACTTTTAGTTGTATTCCAAGATGGTCAAACATACAGCTATATTTAAGTCATTTATTCCTTACTCCTTAAGGCTATTGGATGATGATGCTCCCTTGCATTCAGACTAAGTATTTAGAACAGGTGATGAAAAGCTTAGATTAATCTAATTTTGGCTTTAAAATAATCTGTAATACCTGTAATTTTCAGTATAACAGCAGTTTAGTTTACTAGAAAAGGAATTTATGACGCATTGGACTTACTTAATGCCTACATATACATACTTGAGTAATATATTTCAGTATCGGGAAATCCTCTATAGATAAGAACTTTGGTAGCTTCTTTTTTGTTTTTTGGGCTTTTTTTTGCCTTAAGTGAAAATTATGAGGATTTTAGGTACCCAAATTAATGAGAGTGATTCAGAAAAAGGCAATAATGTATTCTGTTGTCTCAGGCATGGTTTCACATTATGAAGTGCTTGGCTAAAGTTCCAGCTTAATGTATTCTTGCTCCTCCCTTGGTCCCTATTATTATGAGCCCCTGCTCCCCGTCTGAGAAGCACTGCCCCCCCATTTTTTCAGTCTGCTTTTTGTGGAATTCAGTTGTGAACTTGCTTAAAAAAACCAAGAATCCTGACATCCCACAAATAATACTAACTTATTTCTCTAGGGGGGGAAAAAAAGCCTGAAACCAAACAAACTAAAACCCAAGTACTCTTAATCAGCTGTCTACATTTTTTATAACAGTATATGTACACAGATACAGCACTTTTAGTTGACTTCCCACACAAGGCTGCTTGGTATTCACCTCTCAACAATGCTACGTAGCCAGGAAAGCAAGTAAGGAGGCTGAAAGGAAACAAAAAAGGACCTGACTATCCATATTTATGGTTATAATGTGGAGAAGGGATTCAAGTGGGGGTGGAGGAGATATGAGGTTTTGTGTCCCTTCCTAAGGGCAATCCCAAGAATATTGCTGCATTTCGTATTAGACAACCACTGGAATAAAAATAGGAACCAAAAAATTGGCCTATGGATAAATGAATCTTGTATCACTAGTTTCAGAGTGACTTTATTTTAACAAAATAATAGGTTTTGGGAGTGGTGGCTTTTAATTTGAGAATAGCAGGGTCCCTTCCCACTAGAACTTCAAACATAAATCTCATTTTGTACTACTACTAAGAGTAGATAAAACAGATACTGGCACCAAGACTGCCACCACAACACTCTGAAACAAGAAGCTTGCACTGAAATAGAAAATCTGCTGCACCTGCCTGTTGAGATCCTCATCAGATAAAAGGGACATCAATAGTTTCCGGCTTGACTGTTGAGATGTTCACTTTGGAAACAGGAGATACAAATTTCAATCCCTCAGACTAAAGGACACCTATAGATTTTCCAACTCCTGGGCAATTTGTATATCCACACAGTATTACAAAAAAGGATTGTTGTGCACAGCGGCACAACATAACAGCTCTGCCTTCAAAGTAAAGAGTAAGTCTATACCACAGAAATTATATAGATACCTGAGCACATGGAAATATTTTCAGTCTCTGAACGTACACTGCACAGCAGTCTTATGTCTGCATTGAGGTACCAGAGTCCAGTCAAGGTAAAATTGTGAAATATACACTTTTCTTCACTCTGAATCTATTTCTAAAAAAAATCAAGGGAGGGAAAGTCACAGTAAAACTAACACAAAACAAGCTTCTTATTTTAAATATGTAAAGATGACAATGACAGATATGTGATGTATTCAGTTAGAGCAAACAGCTGTTTATAGTGAAATACTTAATGCATATATTTTCAAAGGTAGGATAGAAATATAACTACATCACAAGTTACTCAGAATGAAATATGAGAAATCTCTTTTAAACTTCATCGAGTGAATGACATTTATACTAATAACATTTCATCATCTGGACATAAGGATCCCATGTAAAACATGTTTCAGTGATACTTCCCTTGAAGTGGGAGGGCTAGGTTTTTCTTCAAGGTGTACTGTACTGAAAACTTTGTAAAAGTTTATGTTTGGGCTTAAATGAAGATCTGAAAGAGCCATCTGATTTCTGGAAAAAATAAAAGTCATTGATGGTTGAAAATAAGGTTTGAGAAAGCCTGTTTAATTACTAAAAAAAAGTTCTCCCCTCTGTGTAAGAATTGAGACCACAGAGCAACTAATTTAAGATGGTTCCATTTTACTTTCAGGGTCAATACTGAATCTCTGGTTTTCTCATCCTGTGACTAATGTTCAGCAGCTTGTAGTAAGAGAAAAGCATATTATATTTAATAAAGAAAAATGAATATATTTTTTGAATTCTCATGCCTCAGATCCATTTTGGAAAATTACTAACATGATCCAACATCATTTATATACAGAAGATTGCACAACCTCTGTGAAAAGAACATTTTTGTTCAGAGTTGGATTACACACAAATTTGAAACAGCAAAATTATTTCAAAGCAAAAAATAATATTGCAAAACCTATCATAGCTGTTCTTTATCCAGATTTCCTGGGTTGTCTTTGTGTTACCTGATCAGAAAGTAACTCCCAAAACACACAAAGTATGTTTAGCGAGAAGACATTGCTTTATTCTGCGCAGGATGCAGGGTGGAAGATTTCCACAAATTGAGCACACCTACTGAGGTTTTCAGTCCAGATTTATACACTACAGTTAAAGTACCACACCTATCTAATACATATGTTCCGCCTAAATATCGCATATTCATGACGTTGAGTAAGCATGACCTGTTGTTCTCTTTGAGCAATCATCCCAGAGTCTTCTATGCCTGGGCGGGGATCTCTGGTGGTCTTCAAGGGTCCTTTGGGGAAAGGGACCTCTCCTCCTTTTGTCCTTCTGTGGGCATGTGCCATCTGAGGACACCAGGGGTTTTGTTTCTTTTGCCAACCCCTGGTTTCTCAGTGCCAAAGGAGGATGTATGTCCTTGATTAGCAAGTCTGTGACTCTGAAATGTCTGTTATCTGGTGCCTTGACTATTATCCAAACACTCCTTAAGCATCCTCTATGGTAAGCAGAGCCTTCAACTAGATAAGCTTTACCTTGAGTACACATCATCTAAACAGTTCCTGAATAGCAAAGATACCACACTTCTCATGGTTTAGTTTTTTATCTTTAAACTATCACCTCCTTCTTAGCTGTTAATCAGTCTTTTGAAGGCTTGAGGCAACATTTGTGCCCTGCATTTACCTCCTTTATGATTCCAGCAAACTTTGTTCTCTCCCGAAACCTCCCAAGCATCCTGTTCCATTCCTTACACTTCCTATTTAGAGTAACAATAAAATCAGTAAAAATTAATATAAAATGGGGGTTGTAATTCTTAACCATATTTGTAAAGGTTCTCAACAGAACTGTATAGATCCAAACGGTAAAAATCATAAAATTATCTTGAGAATTTGGGTAAGAATTGTTTCCTTCCATAGTTCTCTCTTTTCTCAAACTGTCTCCCTTTTTTTAATTGATTAAAAAACTGGAAGCAAAGAAATGTTCACTGCTTGTTACTAGAATTATATTCAAACCCCCAGTTTATTGTCTGTAACCTGCTATCATAGATAGTAAAAATAGCGTAAGAATACTGTATAATATCCACTGAATGCTGTCTCTGGGAGGCCATTAAAAAATAGGAGTAGATCAGCAAAAACCCTAGTAGAACACAGGAAGAACAGCTAGAACTAACAAAAAAAGAAAGAAGAGGTTGAGGCAGTGAATACAACTATATTTTCACTGACAAAGGTATGATTTTAACACTGAGACAATAATCAGAAATCACAACTTCAGACTTTTATAGTAAGTCAGTTGAAATGCAACAGAAAACTCTACAGAATCAAAGTACTAAATAAGTTCCTAGCAGATGAGTGGCAAAAAGACAGTGAAAAGCTGAAACCTCAGCAGGATTTTTATATCAATATAGCTAGCCTAATCTAAGAAACAACATGCTGGTGTGGCATAAAGATGAAAGACCAGGAACCAGTAATAATACTGAATCTACCTCTTAATATAACTATAAACTTTTGTCCTAAATATGGAGCATCTTTTAAAAATATTGTTTGACTTGATTTAAATTTAATATATGTTAATACCATGTGAAAATAATGAAGGTTACACAATACCTCATGTTATCTCGCAGAAACTGCAGAATTAAACACTCACTCTCATCTTACCAGTTTTACAGAAAGACAGTGAGTAAACAAATGAAAGACAGGTCTGAAATACACAAAGAAGCAAAGTGCCAGCATTTTCAATTTGAATTGGTGGGTACTTCTGAGATAGGAAACTATGAAAAACATAAACATTAACTTCTTGTGGAAAATTTACAGAATCACTATGGGAAGAAGAACACATTTTTCTTTCTTAATGCTGTAAATAAGATCACTAATTCCTCCCTTTTTTATTATGCTTTTGGCTGAAGAACTCATAAAGCCCCTGCCAGCCACTAACACGTACTAGTTCACTTTAGGGCAGACTGAAATAATTAGATATGTTTCTTTGGTAAACAGAACAGGACAGAGAGATAAAGGCATTTCCCTCCTGGTTTGAAGTAATTAAGTATCCAAGTTATAGATATGCAGACATTTATCTGGGGAGATTTAAATTGATTTCCAAGTCACATAAAAGACGAAAGTTCTCCATCTTGGTGCAGAGGATGAATACTGCAATTGCTAACATTTGCTCATGTCTGAAGACCAGTTGTTACATAGATAAGAACTGCTAGGAAAAATACAAATGCATAAATTGTATCATGACAGTAAAGGTACTTCAGAAGACCATGTTCCCATGTTCAAGGGAGTCTTCTGACTACCATGGAAAATCCTATCCTTTTTAATCCTTAGTATGAAAGTGTGTATTCTAATATGTCCTCTCTGTGTCACATACAGGAAGGCATACATGCGTCATTTGAGAATTTATATCATTCAGGGAGTAAGAACAGGGAAGAAAATCATTATGTATTGTAATGTCTGTGTCTCTTGCTGGTTTGTGTTAGGGAAATGCTGAGAGACAAATGGAACGCAGTATTTATAAATAAGTCTTCAATACTTATTACTTTTATGGTAGATATTCTAAGACATTCCAGGCAGAATTGGACTATATGGTGCTAGGTATTAGACAGATTTATGACAAAGAACCTTCCCTGTTGAAATTTACAATCTAATTATAAGAGAAAATAAATGGGTACACTGTCCTGGAACAAGTAAATTGTGGGTACACAGCTATGGATCTTGCTTTATTCTGCCACATGTCATAATAGGCTGTATATTTTTTCCCAACTACATGTCTTAAAAGAAATAAAGTTGTAATTACCCTGGCATCAAAGCTACTATTTAAGAGAAAGGACAGACTATTAATATACTGTTTCTTGTTCTGTTTTGTTCTGCTTTACCATCAAATTTAATAATAAAAAGTAAAGAATTGAGAAAGGCAAAGGACAATATAGGGAAAGGAAGAGAAAAATAATTCCTCTGAATTCTTTGAATGAATATTCAAATGCGTCAAAATGAAAGAGAATGATAAGAAATAGAAATGCTTCACTAATTTCTACTGGGAGACAAAAGGACACATAAAAGCTCATTCTGGATCAGAACTAGATCTAACCTTTCCTTTATGGAATGATAAAAACTTCAGCAATCCTCCTCATATACCATTTCAGCGTGGATTGTTCAGCAATCACTTGTCTTAAAAACTATAAACCTAAATCCAAAATAATCCCTTATTCTTCATAAAAGACACAAAGAGTTCGTAAAAGACAATTATTGACTAGCCAAAATATTATCATCTTAGCTGTTCCTGCTTACAAACCGCAGAATCAAGTGAATACATCAGATGAACCTAGGTAATGTAAAGATTGTGTGATGCAGGGCATTATTCATAACTTCCAGGGTAGAGAACTGTGAAACAAAAAGAGCAGCACCCAAATTCTTGTTTCTCATTTTAAATGAACTGTTGTACAGCTTCACAAGTTAAGTTATTCACCTTGGGAATAAGAAGGGCAGTGAAAGTGTGAGTGTAACAACAGAAAAAAAGGGGTAGACTGTTAGGAAGTGTATCTAAAACTTTAAAAATTGTTACTATTGAAGAATTTCTGTAATAATTTCTTTACTTTCTTTTTCTCTAATAATTGATCTGAAACAATAATTCTTTTTAGTTTAGATTTCAGTTAGACTAATGCTAGATCCTTTGCTTTCTATAAAAAGTATACTTCTCTGGTCCAGGTAGGCTGCACAAGTTGTAGCAAAAAAACCCCAAAACAACCTGATGGCAGAATATGGGATACCTAGGCTGTAATTTAAATGCATCATAACATCAAAGTAAAGAAGATAATTTAATACTTTCTTTGCAGTTATGCTACTATTAGAGGGTTACTTTTCTAAAACAATGACAGGAAAACCAGACAGCCCACATTTGTTAACACTATCACAAAAACTAAGGGACTATGACTCTCAGAAGACATAGGCCACATTCCAGTTTACTACAGTATGACTGAGTTTGTAATTGGAGTCCATATGTTTTGTAAAACAATAATTTCTGCTTCTGTATCCTTACTGAAAGAATGTAGTCAGTATAAATATGGAAAGACAAGTAGAACATAACACATGAAACACCACTTCTAAACAGCCAATCCTCAGAGAAATGGAGAAAGGAAGAAAAGTACTGAATTAAAACGGAATCAGAGATCAATCAAAACTTTATACCATAATGTATGTTGGCAACTTGCAAAAAGATTCAACATGTCTAAAATGACAGGAGAAAAAAAAGGAAAATTTTTTGTTACAAAGAAAGAATAATAGATTTTTAATCCTTAAAAAAAATTTTACATATTCTTCAGAAAATTGTACGTAAATTATATAGATAAGAGAATAAATAAGGCAGATTTGAATATTATATGAAATTATCGTAGTAAAATTCGGTCTTGCATAACATTTTCAATTCTCAGCCAATTCTGAGAAAGGAATATCTCTATTACACTGTAAACTCACCAACCCCTCTTTCATCCCTTCCTTCAACATAGCTGATAAATATGATTCATTCCTTCTATGATATTTTAGTTGTCCTCTAAAAGTTTTTATTTAAATATTTACTTTGCATTCAATTTCATTAAGTGTTGAAGAGGGATTGCAATTGAAAACAGAGTACAAATGGTCTTCTTCCCTGTATTTGCAATATATTATTAGGTATTTTTACTGATAAAATAACAAATATAGAACTGTTAGTTTCAATGAGATTTTTACTTAGATTTCAGGATTTAATAGAGTGTTGATTCAGTGATGATTCTTCCATGAAGGCCACTGAGAGAACTGATGTTGGCATTTTGTGAAGTGATAGCTTTCTCTACAAAAAGTCTAATAGGAAGTCAGTTATTTTTCTATTGAGACACTGATTTTGACTAAGAAGTGAAGAATTACCCCATGCAGACTGTTCTATACCAACATTATTTCTACATTATAAAGTTTTCAGAATCTTTCCAATGTATTTTTTATTTTTTTAAATTTATTTTATATGACTCTTCTAATTAAAAAAATATTCACAATGCTCCTCTTTTTGCGGCAGAAGTAAATTTTCTCTCTAGTTATTTTGACATACTAATTAGACACGCTTCAACCTGCTTTGTACAACATTACGGGTGACACTCAGAATGTCAGCTGGAACAGCTAAATTTGCACACAGAAGATGAAGAAATATGGGAAGGAAAGGTACTAATGAGTTTTAGTGGAAAGACCAATATGCAACCAAAGAACAGGATAGGTTCTACTGTAAAAGAAGAAGGGTTTTTTTTCAACAGCAACAAAATCACAAATATTTGGTGTGCTAGATAAATTACTGAATAACCATTTTATCACAGTTATTTTAAATTATTGAATAAACATTTTATCACAGTTATTTAACCTGCACCAGAACTGGATTCTCAGCAAAGGAAAGTGTAAAATTACTTATCACAGCCCTTGAATAACCCAGTGACATACATTTTTATAAACCGGACCATTAGAGAGAATGTAGTTTTAGACATGTAGAGTAATCTTATATCACCAGTGCTCTTTAAATGTTTATAAAAGTACTTTGAAATTGGAAAATATTAGCAGCCCTAGAATATACAATTTAAAATGACTTATCATTAGATTATTAGGAGTAAGACTATTTGCAGACAATTAGGTACTCTGAACTTCAAAGAAAAATCTATCAAGCAAAGATGTGAAATTTGCAGTCCTCGCTATGATTAAAGCTTTTAAAATCTACTCTATGACTGCTTAAACAAAAAATTCCTTGTTAATGTATACATAACAATAATTGAATCTTATAATGCAGAGACAATGACAACAGCAACAGAAACAAAGGTAATCCATCTTCCAAAACACGTAATTACAAAGAATGTCAATGCTTGAGATTTAAATTTATCAGTGACTACACTTTTTCTCTCACTCATGTATAAATAAATGCAGAGAACATATAACTGGGAAAACTATTAAAGTAGGTATGAAGAAATTGCTTGCAGCTAGTTTACAATAGAAAGCACATACCAGTATAGTTTTTGTAAATGTAAGAGCACTCAGGTTATATTATTCCATCATTCTCTTCAATGAATGGAAAATGAGACATGCAATATTCTGTCTTATAAATTTCAATTTTTTTCATATACTAGGTAATCCCATATTCTATAAACTCTGGAATTCATAATCCTAGCTTTTAGTATTCAAAACTGTTTGAAGATCTAGATCTATAAATCAGAGCATGTTGATCCATCACCCCATGGCTTCCTCCAGACATGCATTGCCTGCCTTGTTGGCAGCACTGCGCCATTGCCTTGCTGGCGTTCCATTGAGAGCTTTCATAAGCTGCAGGGAAAATTCTCTCCTTAATCTAAAACTGATTACAAAATAAAGATGATATAAAACCAGCCAAATTATTTGTGACAAGAATCACAGAGAGACATTAAATGGTCCTTAGACCTAAAGCAGAAGTGCGGTGCTCCTTGCATCACAGGAATTTCTGAGCCAGCTTTCTCTCCCATATCATCCTTCATCTTACTTTTCTGACTCCCTCTGCTTTTCACTAGGTTAATGAGGACTGTGTGCATTTTTAAGGCAGGATTTTTTTTTATGATGTGTTTGTGATGTACTCATTAAAGTGAGATCTTTCAAATTATTAAAACCTTTTGATAAGCTTTGAATTTGAAATCTCCATACTGTCTCCTTTCCCAAACAGTATGAAAGAAAGCTGGACAAGAGATCCATCATAAACAATGTCTTGCCCTGCCATGCAGAGTTAGTCTACATTAGTGTTTTAGTTCATACCAGGAGTGTGCTTTTGAAGTGGTCATGCCCACTTACTGCATTTTGGTTCAAATGCCAGACGTGGACATAAAAAATGGATTTGGGTTTATTTTTTTTGATAATGCAGAATCAGATTACATGTTCTTGAGAGCACAGCTAGTGACCTCCAAGCTCTCATTCAGTCCAGTGGAGCAAATAAAACAGTATGAAGTAAAACCACCCAACATGTTTGTACTGACGACCTAATCTCCTTTTTTTTCTGAAAAGCCTTTCCTTTGGCCTGCAGTGGACCACCTTGCAAGTACTTTGAGGAAAAGAAAACCTCTTAGACCGAACTGTAATTCAAAAACTCTCCCAGTTGAAGAGATACTGCTGAATCATTTATAGCAAAAGCAGTATTTCTGTTCATTTAAAAATACCTTTTCAAGTCATGTTTTATGAGATATATTAGAATATAAAGCAAGGTATTAATTTACACCTTACTATTTTAAGAAAAGCAAAGAAGAAAGTTCTCAGTTCACCTATTGGATAGTTTCAAGATGTGGAATAAAGTATCGAATTATGGCAAACAGTGTAGATATAACTTTCATTTTACTTTCTCTAACATCAAAAACACTTACTCAAAAACTTTAAAACAAAGATGAGCACATGAGCAAAAAAACCAATCAGGGTTTAATTTCTTCAGTAGTCTATACTTTGCACTGGCAGACAGTCAGCAGAGGGAAAGGAAGTTAATTAACAAGAATTGTTCCCAGAGCTCAGATGATATAATTAATAATGTAGGTATACACAGACACAAATTATGAAGAGGAATACCAATTTGTCTTATATGAAAAATGAGGGGTAGAATCCTTTAGTAACAGAAGCCTTGACAGACAGTATCTTACCCCATGAAAGAACCTGTTAACATTTTTGCACCCAGGGGAAAACATCACAGAATGCTACATACAGTTTTTGGAAAATTATTCTGACACCATTCAAAGACTGACACTTATTCTAAGATGACAGGTTTGAACATTAAGTTGTAACTCTTTGTATCAGGCAACCTATACGATAGTCATTTATTCTTGGATAGTTATTTATCTATGTCTGGTGTGTGTCCACTCACAGAATTTTACTGTCCCTCATCATTTAAGAATTCTATTAGATAAAGATGGATGAGACATTTCAGCTGGAATCCAGAGGTTTCTTTCTCTTTGAGTCAATTCTTATTCCCTGTAAGAAATCTGAAACACTGGGCCACTCAAGATATTTCTTATGAGGTACCTTTTGGCATCACTTGAGATACATCACTCTGCTTCCAAATGTTTAATTTCTGAAGACTGGCATATGGCCATCAACTGCACTGAGTCTTTTCACTGGATCACAAAGTTGTCACCAGTTTTAAAAATAATCCCCAAACCTCTTTGCCACATTTGTTTTTTTCACTTGTGTAACAGCGACTCCAAAAGTACTCCTTCTTTACCTTGAATAGCACAAAGTGTTTTAAATGAATAGTCTTAGGTAAGTGGGTTTGCTAGTCTCCGGTGAACTAAAGCGTAAACAGCCCCAATTCCAATTCAACCTTTCAAACAGCAGTAGGAAAACATTAGCAGATGTGTGTATATGAACACATTGCAGCCAAGACAGAGTAGCTCAGGTAGTGCTAATACTCCTAAAAAGATAAAGCACTGGAATGATCCTCTGTTACAAAACTGAGATACAGCCCCAATCATCTGAGCAGCTACCCAATCCAGAATACATAATGAGTCCTCTCTTGCAAAATGCAAACAATGCTTGAAAATGTAGGGAGTTTGTTGTTGTTGTTGAACATCATAATTGGCAGCATATTAAGCGGGTCTAATATTTCAAATTCTTTTAAAATTGCAGGAACAGCAATCTAAAATGTGTGATACTTGCAGGCAACTGCCTGTGAAGGTTGAATTAGTGAATGGGAATAGAACGTGTCCCCAGAAAGTGACAAACTGTGATATATTTGCTGACATCATACAAAAGATCCGTACCTTGAAATATAGAGGTAAAAGCCAGTTACATAGGAAATGAATATATAATAAGTGACACGAGAACAATCTCTTCAGGCGAGTCAGGTCATTAAGGTAACAGGAGTGACCTTGTGGAGTAACAGATGGATGAAAGGCTGTAACTGTAGATATAATAGGAGGAAGATGTGGAACTGCTGAGGCTCCAGCCTGCTCAGTTTTGGAGACTATTTGTTGTCCAAAAGGAGCAGCGGCTGTTCAGAAGAGAGAAAGCTAGAATAAGATATCAGGGAAGGTGAAATACAATGGTTCCTTGTCAACAGGAAACTGCTACCAAGTAAAATCAGAGATGGATATGAGGAATCTGTATGTCAGCAATCTTGAAAGAAATTGTCACTTTTACCCTTTTCATCCAGCTTATATAAAAGCTGGCTCCATTAATTTATTTCTAAAATTATTTAATGTAGCCTGCACAAATGAGAAAGTAGATAAAAATTAAACCCAAGCATTTTTAATGGACATTGTGACATTTTTAATACTGAAGGGGAAGGAATTTTAAAAGTATGAAATAAAATCTAAATTCTTAATGTTCAAGCTATTTTAATTGATTCCTCAATATTACAGAAAGAAAACTGAATAATTTGTTAAGTAAAGGAAAAAATCTGCAGGAAGTACATAATAAGAGCAATGTGTGAAGTATAAAATAGAGTTTTATCTTCGGTCTGTGACAAGGAACTTCATATTCATGCACCAAAGCTAAAAATTTATATATTGTTGAAGTAATGTAGTACCAAAGCCACTGAAAAGATGTTCAAGGTATATTGGAAGGTATCAGAAAGGAAGGATTAACTCTTTTGTAGGAGATTAAGGATGACTGTATCAAATAAAGAACATCCAGGCAAAATATTTATGCAAGTAAGTTTCCATCAGGAGTCAGGAAAGAAAAAACCTTCACTACAAGTAATAATAATAATAAAATACCCAAGCCACAATAAGGAGAAAGCTATAGCTATAAGTTGTGTCATTACCATAGCTATTGAAAAGCAGAAATCACCTTGAGCTAGCTTTGCCACACAGCTGAAGTTCACTCTATGAGTTTCCAAGTGCCTTATAGCTCATCATTCTTTTTACATTAAATAAGTACTACCCTTTATAATATCTGTTTCCTCCTTCTAAGCACAGCAGTAGCATCCTCATGACAGGTTTGAAACAACTCTCCAGTCTCTAATGATGGGATAAGGACCACAAGAAATAAATAAGGCAATTACGGCTTGTACGGCTCAGTTTCAGTTCTAGAAGGACTATGGCATGGGAGAACTAATGCATAAGCTGTTCATGATGACAGATATGTCAGAGTCTGAGAGAGTTCTTGCTAAAAAGATTTAGAAATAAGATATTGTAGAGAAAATATCAAACAAAACCCAACTGAGAGTCAGGGAGAACCTATGCCTTAAATTAAGTGAATCTGGTTTAATTTGAAGCAAGGGAAAAACTTCTGAGAAAAACAATTTCTCAAATGTACTACAGGCAGAATGAGGTCTTAGTTTGCAAATATTATAGAAAATGGTAACTGCGCTAGCATTGCCTTTATGGTCACGTACATTATACAGAAACAATATGGCTATGAAGTGATCCAAACCCAAGATAGTTACACCCAAAGGGGAAGAGGAATCAGACCTTGGTGGTGTAAATACATGTGCCGAAGAGAATCATGGCATATAATGCCATATAAACATCATGCAATAAACTTTGATATAATAATTTATACATAATACAGACATTATGTAATAAGACTTATAAACATCCCAAAACATATGAACTGAATAGACACTCTATCTCAAAAACAGAGTAAAAGGCTAGAAAATAAAGGGGAAATTAAGAACAAGAACAGTTAAATGTGCTTTGAGTCAGGTTAAGATCAATAATCATTACCAAGCTTCATGAAGAATAGAGTGGCTATGAATAAAACTACCTTGGTCAAGAATGCATCTTCTCAGGATTGGAGTTAAACTCATACTGTTTGTTCTAGGCGCTATGGCACTTATTTCTTGCAGAATACTAAATAATGAAATATACAGTAGTAATAGAAATACTTAAAGGTATAACAGCTTAAAGGAAAAAATAATTCATATGATGGACTGATGAGAATGGTGGAAACAGAAATGAGTCAAGCAGTTCTCTAGTGAAAGTCGAAAACTTCAAATGTTGTGGTAAGATACATAAAAGAGACACACAGCAGTGAGAAGTACAAGGGACTAACTCTGGCAAAAAATGGATGGCAGGGTAGCTTCAGGATCAAAGCCCTGAATGCTGAGAGGATGATGGCAATAATCACACAAAACATTCACTAGGAAACTACTGAGTTCTGCCTCCCTCGCTCTAACACTTAATTGCTTTCTCTGATACATGAAGCACCTTTACAGTAACTACTTCTCAATTAAAGTTTTGTTACGCAGCTCTCACAACAGAAGCACATTTTTCATTTTACTCCACCCAACACTGATTCTTGTTTTCTCCAGACATTGAGATATATTGAAGATTAGGTTGTGTGCAATGCAAAAACCTGCCTTTAAAATGTAGTCTAAATTTTAAACAAAGTAAAACTATTCTTCCTGATTATATAAAAGCATGTTTTATAAAGTGTGAGCTACATGTTGCAAAGTCTTCTCTGTATTAAAGAATATATATTACATTTTTAAGGTCAAAGTCTAAACAGAGAAAAAAAGACTGTAAATGCGTTGAGCAATTTCTTCTATGAGGTTTTCAGGATGAGAGTCTGTTTGCCAGATCAGAGCACAGGAATAAGACTTTATTGCATGCCGCAAATATGTCTTCCTAAATGTTACTAACTCTTCAGAGGACATCCATTGATCTGTGTTAGATGTTGCTTTGGCCTTCAACAGTAATAGTATTATAGGCTGCTGTGCTATCATGCTATTTTATTTTTAGAAACTTAATCCAACAGGAATCAAGGAAGCTTCACCAGGATAAAATGACAGTGAGATCTCAGATTTTATTGGTCAAACTAGCTCAAAACACATGTTTTATTTTAGTACTGAGAAGTACAATAATATTGTAATATGTTTTCTATAATGTTGGTTTTGAATGAGATAATACAGAAATTTTTCTTCAATGTGAATAGTCAGAAAAATGATAAAGATGAGATACTAGAACATAGTTATAGACAGGCACTTTGAGGAGAGAGAAGGAAACAGAGAGAGATTAAGTGGAATCAGGAATCAGTGTGTCACTTGCAGAAAGCCAGTTTTTGGTGTAACACAAGTTCAATGAAGAGAAAGCAGTTGAAAAACAGGAAGAAAGACAATTTTACCAATAAAAATTGTGGAGTACTGGGAGATATCAATGAAGGAAAGGTCAGAATTAGAAAAAAAGTCAGAAACTGTCTCAGAGAAGTGGACCTCCAGGAAAGATGAGCGATCAACAATGTTAAAAGAGGCAGAAATAAACAATAATAAGCATGAAACAGAGCTGACAGAAAAAGTAGATACTTATTTTGCTTAGGGCACTTTAGTTAGCCTAAAGACATTCAGCATGCTAATGTAATGTGATGCATGACAGCAACAATAAAATAAAATGCCATTGACCCATATCAGTTGACATAATCCAGTACAGCTCTTCTGTAAGCAATGTAACCACTATGATTCATACTACATGAGTGTCAGGTGCATAAAATGAAAGCAGGAAAGTTCAGACTACTTGTTACAGTATTCAAAAATATGAATTTCTACCTTGCCTTCCTTACTTTCCCCACCCCTCCTCAAAGAGAAATGATGTTCCAAGATTTAATTAAATTGTTTGGTAACAGATAACTCTCTTCAGGTCATCCAAATGTAACAACATAAACAGAAAAAATTATACTAGAATATGTATGAATCATGCACAAATCTAGATAGTAGATATTTTTGTGTGGTATTTAGAAATGAACCTTTTCTATGAATTCTTTTCAGAGGATAAAGCTTATTCAAATACATTTATAGAAGAAGCATGTAGCTGTACTGTGTTTGAAAGATCACTTCATCAAACAGTAATGTGCACTCTGCTGCCCACTGCAAGCCAAGTGACGGAAAAGAACAAAAACTTTAATGGACTGTAACTAAGGAGGCTTTTGTAACACAGAATTGTGTTCTTAAGAACACATTATGCTTATGTCTCCCTAGCAAGCCGTGAATAGATCAGATATATTTCCAAAATTTTGTAGACTATTCTTTCAGCTTTTACATCTTGAAGTTTAGACCTTGTTCAGAGATACCCAGTCACATATGCACCCATGTCAGTATTCTGCTCATGGATTTGTGGTTTTTTAAAATTCTACTCTAATTCTATTTTATCATATTATAGGGCTACTGTCATGTGAATGTTTCTCAAAACAAACATCAGAAGAAACAAACTGGGGGAAAAAACAAAAACAAACAAATTATTTTTTCCTTCTTTTGAACCATGGCACAAGAAGACTAGTAGGCAATCCTATCACACACACATAAAAAAAGTCCAAATTATGTCTGCAAATCAAATTCATGCTCTTGGCCACCCAGTGAAAGGCTTTGGGATCCCTTAAACCTTAATGAAGATTTCCAAAATGTAAAGCTTTTTTTTTTTTTTTTTCATTTCTAATGTAAAAAAATTAAATAAATACAGAATTCACAGTTACAGATTCTCCTTCCTTTAAGCTGACTTTTCATCTGGAGGAAAAAAAAAAAGAAAAAAATTACCTTATTAATAAAAGAGCAGCCTCTGCAATATCATTTTATTAACCTTCCAGTAATAGTGCCACAAACTGAAGTTACAGGAATTTTCTTATTTGCAAACTTTTCATATTTAAGTACAAAATCAATCAGTAATAAAAAAGTGTCATAAGAACAGCTAATTTTTTCTTTTCAAATATCCTTGACTACAAGACATTAGTGTAAGGGAGATTAATTTAGTGCATTTAAATTATTCACAGTAGTTTCACTGAATAGACTGGAGCCAATCTAGGAGAAAAGAAAACTTTCAATAGGATAGTGAAATAAAAGAAGAAGAATACGTGTTGGAAGTACAGTGTTAAAATTGAAGGCTTCTAATAATTATACCTGTAGAGTGTAGACATGATGGATTTTCTGAGGTGCTAAGTAACTTCCTTTTAAGTCAATCAAAGCAAGATATTGATGCTCTGAGCTTTGAAATATCATGGTTAAGACCCCAGGTGAAGCCCAAAAGTATGTTCAGTCTTGAAAAAATTGGTTAACTACAGCTACCCATTGCTTTCTCTTTCATTTTATGTCTGTTAATAGTAAACCTTGTCTCATTTGTTAAAAATGCTGAAATAAAAATATAATTATGATGTATACCAAACATCACTGGGGTTAGACTAAGAAGTCTACATCTACATTTACATCTACACCTACATACAAATAGAATAGCCACCTACTTTATATTCTTTATCCAAACCTTTCAGAACAGCTTTCATATACAAGCACAGAGCAGGATTCCATGAAGGAAAGATATGTGCTTTGGGATATATCTCACTGCAAGTTTTGCTTTCTTGATTTTATTATAGAAACCAAATAAAGTAACTGCAAGATTGAAAAGACCTTCATAATTTATACTGGGAAATGGCAGATGCAAAAGTAATTTGGTATTTCTTCAAGGCTCTCTTACCTCTCTTACCTCTTTTAAGAAAATACCTTGCCTTACTAGCTTCAAGTAGTCATTTAGCTATCTAGCACTAGCTCTGAATAATTGCATTTCAAATATTTTCAAGTATCATAGGTAGTAAAGTGACAAAAAGATTTTCACAGCTACTTCACTGATCTGTCATATCACCACAGTTATTTATATTTTAAAAGTATATGCACTTTAATAAAAAAAGTATATACATTTTAATGGTGTCTTCTGATCTAAACACTTGTCAGTAAAAATACTTGAAATACTGAGGAAAAAATCACAAGACAAAATACTGGAAATTATGTCATTAACCATAACTATCCATTAAAACCAGTCACATGTTACTGCTATTTAGGGCTCTTCATGTATACTTCCTTGTGAGTGCTTTAAAATCGCTTAGTTTTGTAAGAAGTCATTTATTTCATTAACATAACAAAGTATTCTACTAAAAAATACACTCTATTCTAAGAAAAACCTATAATACGAGAAATTGTGTGGTAACTCTTTACACACAAACTCAGATGGGCACAAACAAGCATTTAAAATACATTCTTATTTCAATACAACTTTTTCTTTAGAAGAACCAAATTAAAAACGTGCCTTATTACACAATCATGATACTTTGCAGGAGGATTGGTAAAAAGACTGGAATATTTTTTGATCATTTCTACACTTGTTAAAAGGTAACATGCACATATGGTCAACAAGCACTTTTTGAAAAAAAAAAAAAATCTTCTCTTGATGAGCTGCATTGCAGGAGAGCAGAGGTTGTTGGCCTGTTCTCAGACATCCTACTTAGGCAGGCAGATTGACTCTGAATGTGAAGCACTGTTGCATACACTGTGTAAAACTGGCCAGAAAAGAACAACGCTTAACTCCTTTCTTTACATTCTAACAGACACCAAAAAATCTCTCTAAATAACCAGTTCTGTAACACTATTTATTTATCAAGCATATGCTAACAGTAAAAATAAACCTATACTACCATATGAGAAAAGTTATATCATGTTACTTAGATATTTTAGCCTGCCAGTGTAGATGACATTTTTCTTTTTTCTGAACTGATCTGGTCTGAAATATCGCCCTCCTAGACCACTGAAGTCCAACATAATAAGGAAATAAAAGACATAAATAATTAAAATAAAAAATAAAATAAAATAAAATAAAATGGTTCAGAAACCATGAGAAAGGAAGTTATTGTTGATTTAAACAAATCTTATTTATTCCCAGTGCAAAGTAAGGAAGAAGCCAAGCTGATGCAAATTTTGAGTAATTTCATGTAAATTAATATGTAAATCAGTTGTAGCCCTCTGGTTCCTGAAAAGTTGCCAGTGCGGCCTTTTGTGTTGCAAAGGTTGTAATCCATTGTGCTAGACAAGGGGAGCAGACCACAGCATAAGTGAAAGCCAGAAAGAGCTATTTAAGGAATTAAAACCAAATAAATTAGAGAAACAGCAGCACCACAAATGTCCTCTAGATGCACATATTTTTCATTCATTTCCTCATTACGCTCCTTAGTTGTTTCTATAACACCCAAGTGATACTAGTGTTAGGGATTAGCACTCTGTTCCATATCTACTTTCAGGTCTCTGTACACACTGCGAGAAGTCTCTTATGCAGTAATCAGTCGGATTACTTTTATCTTTCACTACATTAATGTATTTTGGCAAGACTATCAACATACAATGTTTGTCTCTTTCTCCAACAAATGTTGTACTTTTTTTACCACAGACTAGAAAGCTGCTCCTGAGCTACTGTCAGCTATGTCAATTGTATTCCTGCCCTTTGCATTCCTTTTTTAAAGGCCTACATCAGAAAATTATTTGAAAGAAAAAAGTATATATATATATTTCTTCTTCCTTTTTCCTTTTATGCTTCTAAATCTTATTGTAGATCAATGAAAAAGATTTCTAACTGCAGTTTATCTCACTTCAGCCTACCTTCTCCCTTATATATATGCATGCAGGCACACACGTCCTCTCACACACCCAATTCCCAATCTCTTTTCAGTTGGGCATCAGGAGGCAGATGAGAGTGAACTAGGGCAGAAGAGAGGACAAGGGTGGAGATGTGAAGCTGGAATGAGTGACTGGAAAGGATACAACCACTGGAACAATCTCACAAATTGTGGCATTTTTTCCAGAATTTCATGACACAAAAACCAAGGAGTAACTACATATAAAATGATCTGTGCCTGAGGACTGGATGTGGGAGACAGATGTGGCAGAAAATCCAAACCATGAGAAAAGAGCATGGCTAAAAACAACCTGGATGAGTCTAGCTGGAGCTCTGATAACAAAGGAAAGCCAAAGGCTATGTGGAAAATACTAAGTAATATTTATGCTGCTGATCCACAATAGGAGTTGACTACCAACAGCTGATGCAGAGGACCCCTCATCTCAGTACATCTACTTTGGACTGCAGTTAGCCTGGGTTCCCAGCCTGAACATCCTCACTACGTACACGGTCTGAAGCAGCAGGAAGGGCAGCTACTCCACCAATGTTTGTTTTCTGAACGGTGGGTCCCTTGATGAGCTACATCATGTTATTCATTCATTTAATGCTTCTACTGATACTTGTGCTTATGTGAGGTTTTACACATGGAAGCAAACCTTATTTCTATTTCCGTATCTATTTCCAGCTTGTTTGTTTCTGCTCCTTTGCAAGATATGTCACTGATCCTGCTACCTGAACCTCCTCCTACCTCTGAGACCCATCATTGCCAAAATAAACTTTCATTGCACATGCATGAATTTCTGCGTGAGAGGAAAGGGCATGAAATGGTGACTTTGCTATTGTGGTTATGGCAGCTAGTACATGTGCCCCCCTTCAAAGATTTGGCTTGATCTTCCTGAATGTACTTTTGACTGATACAGATAGTGATTTTTTGGGAGCCTTTGCCTCGCTAACAGATTTGGCCCTTGGATGATCAGAGACTCTGATCCCTGGAAACAATTTCATCAGCAGACTGGTGTGATTTCATCCTCTTTAGCAGAGAGACAGCCCGCACCAGCTGCAGAACTTTCAACTGCAGAACAGCACAGCTGAAGTCTTCTGCTATAGGTGTTTTTATACAATTTTGCACAACATTACTTTAAATAGAAGAGTTTTCAGGAGCTTTTAAATGTAGATAAGACAGTGCCTAAGTGGAGCTCATAATCCCTCAATAGCTATCAATTAACGGCTGATCAACTGGGGAGGACACCTTTCAAGTTTTCTCCCTCATTATGCACATGAGAAATATTGATGAGACCATCCAGATATGGGAAACATATGAATCTTTCTTCTTGTGCTTTCCTGGTGTGTGGGTGGTGTTGACAAGCTCCAAATTTCACTGTTGTGCCTACTCCAGGATATTCGTGACTGCGTAAATCACATTTGGGAGGCTTCCCAGGAAGGATGCATAACAGCTGAGTTCTGTTACTCTGCCCCAGCCTCAAAAGGGATGCTGACACCTTTCTCAGCAGGACAGGGACATTTGCAGGACTCAGATATCAACTTGTGACAATGGAGACACTATACTCCAGCATCAGTGGCTACAGTCCGCTAATGATAGCCCATGTCGTGACATTATTTGTATGCCGCATGGCTGTAAAACATGGTTTTGATTGCCTGAGTGCAAAATGGCTTCACATTAACAGATCAGACACCAACATCCTCAACTTCTTCTTGATTATGTGTGCCAGATGTGTCCTGCACAGCCTCTGTGAAGATGTGACAAGACTTTCTATCCAGACCAGAACAGCAAGGACCCAGTTTTCTCAGGAGCTATACGCTCAGATGTCCACATAATCTGCAAGGAGTCAGGACACATAGAATAGCGCTCATCTGTGCTTTCATTGTAAGAAATACTCTGAGAACAAGAGGAATGTAGCTGCACATCAATGCCTTTAGTATTTGTCCCTCTTTTGGCAAAGATTGATCAGCTGTGTCATTTCCTTGGAGTCCTGAGCAGCACCACACTGGATCTTCTGAGACACCAAAACAGGACACTAGGGACAACTGGTTCCCTGAAAAAGGGGCAACTGAAGGTAGGGCATGTAAAGAAAAATAGTATTGAGACAAGAGGAAGGCTGGATAGATAAAGAAAGAGCAAGAGGAGTCACTAAGAAAACTGGGTGCAACAGCAAATATGAAGATATATGAGTCATGTTTTATAAAGCACAAGAGGTACTGCATAGTGTGGGTGACAGCCTGATGTTTTCAAAACTTTCTGTTAGCACGTGTGTGCTAGTACATTCCAGAAGGTTATGCCCACTCATTGATCCATTTGTTCCCATTAGAGACACTCCTGATTAGATCTTACTGTCTGCATTCATTCAAAAGGAATCTGTTCACTTGCACAAAGCCCACCCTTCATGAACAGCAACCCAGTAAGTGAGGAGGAAAATGGATCCACTACAAAAGCACTCCCTGGATCTGTATTAACACCAAGCACAATAACTGCCTGAAAATTTTCTTACCAGAAAAACATTTACATAAAAGTAAATGATATATAGCAGGCCCTCCAAAATATAGAAAAAGTCAAATGGCACATTTGTTACACATGAAATTCACTGAAGTAGCTAATCTTTTAAAATCTGAATAGAGAAATAAGTTACCAGAGAGTAAAACTTAGGAACCATTGGCAAGTTTACTCTCTACCACACAACTAGTTATATGCCCTAAAATTAGTCTGACCTATATACACTTCTGGCAACTGATGCAGGCTTATTCACTTTTTAGACCAAGGAGGCTTATGAGAAGTCTGAACTGAAGTGCTAGATGAGGAATGCTTAAAAGCAATGCTTAAAAATTATTCGGCTTAGAAACACTCATTGAGCTAGGCTCCATATAGCATACAATTACTGAATGTACTTTTCCAAAGTCTGATTTTACACAATCACTAACTCTGTATAACTTAAAAAAAAAAAACTATCTAGGTTTGAAAAGAAGCACTTTAAAAACACTTTACATAATAGTTTTTTCTCTTAGTGATGCAAGCAATATATATGTGGTACAAGCAGATGAACTAATGCTTAAAATGCTTCAAATATAGACAAGCTCCTCCTTACAATGAGTAATAGTAATTACCCTGTAGGTATGGATCACAACAAAAAATTGTTTGGTGGGGGTCTTTTTCTGCTGGGGCCAACTGATTATTGACAGTGCAGAAACAGAAATTTGTACAGGACTTGGAGAGATCTGGGGTTTTTTCTATATGAAAACTAAATCATTGTTTACTTCTATATAAGCAGTATTTCACCTTTTTCAGCAATTTTTCATATGCTAGTAATTAATATTTTAAAAAAATCTTTTTCTGGAACATATTTTTTTCCCTGTAACATGTAGGTGTTACACCATGGAATTGCACAGAGACCCTTGAAACTCCAATTGTAATAGTGGTGGAAAAGTAGGGACTGAAATTCACAGATAGTTTTATAGAATCAAAATCAAATGTAAACATTCTAAGGAGATTTAGATATCCAATGGAAGAAAGTGCAACAGTTTGTTCTTCACATCACAGAATCATAGAATCACAGTATCATCGATGTTGGAAAAGACCCTTAAAATCATCAAGTCCAACTGTAAATCTTAACACTGCCAAGTCCACCAAGTGGGTAGCCCCAAGTGGGTAATCAGTTCTAAGCAGAAATCCTGTATTTAAAAAAAAAAAAAAAGTAAAAATTATTCTTTCCACATGGCAGGACATTTCCACTCCAGCGAGGCATATTACTGGAAACATCTTATGCAAGTTCCTTCTTAAAACAGGAAACCTGCCCTTCATGTCTTATTTTTCGGATTTTTCAGGATTCTGTAGGCACATCAGCTCAGCACACTGGAGCTCCTGGGATGGAAAAGAGGCAAGTGTGGAGGCGTGCAGTTGTGCGCCCCCAGGCAGGTGGGAAAGAGGAGCAATAGTGTGCTCTGTTATGTGGCTGTGCCCTACCTCCATCCTCACGCAATGTGGTGCCGTGGCAGGTGGGATGGACTACATGACCTTTGAAGGTCCCTTCCAACCCAAATCATTCTGTGATGCTGTATATGGAGTCTACATAAGTATCACTGCGTAACTGGAATGTTTTATAATCTTCTCAGTATACACTCATGTTGTAGAGAGCAGAGAATGAGACTGTTTTGACGTACTATAGCCATCCTTTTGATATTATCATACAGTTGCTGCCTTGTTAAACTCAGTGAGAATGCTGCCTTCAGTGTTGATTTTAGAAAGATTTTTGAGAATTCCATTCCTCTAAGGAATTGGCCTATTTCCTTCTAAATGTGTAGCCATTTTTTCCTATGACATTACTGCCTTTTAGTTTAAATAGTCCTTGTCTCTCCTCAGAGCTTGCTTTCAGATACCAAAACTCTCCTCTTCTCCTTCTAACAAAAGTAACCATGATTGAAGTGAAGACAGGAATTTGAAAAATGCTGATAAACCCACTCTTGGATAAATTAAAGTGATTAATCGTAAACAGACTTTTGGAAACAAGTTGTGCTAACATAAAGTGTGTAGACATGATTCGGGTGAACAGTACTTGCAAGATTGAGAACATGTCATATTAGTTTAACTAAAGTACTGGTTTCTGAAGGCTAGAAATAAAATCTTAATAATCCAATAAAGAGGAAGCCTAGTTTTCTGCTCTTTGTTTGACAAAAATTAACTCTCTTAAATTCTTCACTACATTCTATTTAAACTGTAAATTTTTGTGAAAATAGCTAAGCATACTTTTTTGTCAGATTTAAAAAATCTGAAGTGACAATAGTGCAACTGATATTTCAACTGCATGTTTGAATTATTTTTAATTAATTCGTTAATGTCTCCACACTAGAAAAACTGGTAGTGAGAATTCTTTCATTGATATAATTAGTATCTCTACAGAAAAGCACATTAAACTAAAAATTAGTCTTTTTTTTGTTACAACATCCTCAAAAAGGTTTAAAAGTAGTAGCAATTTTAATAAATTACAACATGAGAAGTTTACTAAAATGGCAGACATTGATTTCATGTATGAATTCATATTCTCACCATATATAAAAGAAAGTCTTAGCATTCATACATTATAAGAAAAAAATCAGTGTACTGATTGTGTTTTGCATACTAATTTCTGGCTCTAATTATCTTATAGTTAATGTATTGTTACTACTACTTACACTGAAATCTTGTTACAAAAATTGGTAAGAAACGTACTCTGTAAAATAATCTAAATATAATAATCTACTTTTGACCAGTTCAATTGCCCTCAATAGCAGTTTTGAACAGATTAGAATTTATGACATTGTACTATTATTATTCAAAGCAAACATTCTATGGTATGTTCGTTTCTTTAATGAGTTCCTCCCCACTCTGGATAATCTAGAAAATCTCTCCAATGACTTAATTATTTTCAGCACACGTTTTGTACTAAATACATTCTCCCAACAGTTTTATTCAATCTTAGATATAGTTCTGGTGGGAAGAGTTGTAAGATTTGATCTACAATATTCTAGTCCTCTATCTTCCTGTGCCTTGAGACCAACAAATTGGAAATGATTGCTAAAATCAAGCCATGTAATTAGACAGCATAACATCTAATATACTCCTTTTGTCAGCTTGCCAGAAAGCGAAATTTCAGTAAATGATACATTACACCATGAAAAAACTCTTTCAAACAAGCCTGCTAATGATGATAAATAGAGAACTTGTGCAAAACCAAGCAATTAATCCTTTGGAAGCTTTCCATTGAAGTTACTATTAAGGCATCAAGAAATGCAAATACATACATAAACAAACCCTTTGTGAATATTCCACTTTAGGTTAGTACATTTTCTTGCAAACCCATCTGTAGTTAACTTCTTTCATATAATTTCTTATTCACTAAAATGTTGTCTTTATTTTAATACAGGAACAATCAACAGTCATTCATAGTGGCAAGAATCAGTTAAAGAAAAAATACATCATATTATGTAAGAATTTTAAATATTCAGAGACGTTGCATTTTATTTTCAGAGAACAGATATTGATTTATTTACTTATGAAGCCAGAGTATTTTTTGTTTCTGCTACAGGGACAGAGCAGATTGCAATATTCTGGCATTAATAATGCATTGGAAATAAAGGGGAATGGTAAGCAAAAATTTATGCTGCAGCTTGTAAAAAAAAGTGAAATGTCAAAAGGTTATAGAAAAACCCTCCCAGTAAACACTATTTCAAGTTACAATCTTGAAAAGCAGTTTCTCAGTGTGCAGGCAACTAAGTGATCAATGTCTCAGTAGAACAGAGGATGGTGTACACTGGTGTTTTCAGTTATCTTTTTTTTTCCATACATCCCCCAAATTATTCCCTGTTTGTATTATGAGCTGTGGCCAGAAGCATAAAAGAAAGTAAAAAAATAGTTTAGCCTTCTTTTTACTCTGTAAATACAGAACAGTTCAGATCTCCCCTTATTATCAGACAGGAGGAAAATCTTTTGGACATTTGCTTTCAGTATAAATCACATAAAATAACAAAAAAGATAACCAAAGTATGCATCACAATAAAGTGTGGAAGCCTTTTGCTATGTGTAGCACAAAACAGATACAGATCTCCAACAGTTTGGAATCAGCTTTTGCTGAATCACCCCACACTCCTTTTGGTAGATATTCGTAGTCCAAAAGGAGCCATAGCATAAATTAATGTAGGTCACATATATCATCTGAAGGCAAATTTATTTTTGCCTTATAGACCAAGATTTTTTCCTTTTTTTAGCTTTGTCATGTACTTGAACAATAAGCATAAGAATGTTATGAAGACTAAAGAGGTACTGTGGTCATTGATTTTTACAATAGGACAATAATGGATCAGTGATTTGTGGAAGACAGTATTAAAGCAAAATGACCTTCAATTTTGTGCCAGTATTGGGTTTTTTACCAAAATAACTGCAAGATTATTCTAACAAATGCAATTTTAAGTTAGATCAAATGTAAACACTCTGTCAGGTGAGGATGGTATCACTAGCATATCACTGACTGCTTGCAGTTGTAGATATTTTCTTTTGCAGGACACCTTTTAAAGAAAGAGAAATGCCAGAGGTAGCGTTTTTCCAAAGTGAATGAATGGGAAGTCAAGAACAGGAAGGACACAATGGGCAAATTAAATCAGTTCTGTTATATCACAACATCCGAAGTCACTCATCCGCAACAGAGTTATAACAAAAACTATACTGAAAGTACTTAGAAGACAGCATTGGTCACAGACATTGAGGATTTCCTTGTACTTGTAGAGACTGATAAAGGAGAATCTGCACATTAAGTCCTTATTTTTCTCCAAAGCAAGCCTGTAGCAGAACACTTAGTAAAAATTCCTGAAAATACAGAATCACTAAATAACAGACTGGTTGAGGTTGGAAGGGACCTCTAGAGGTCATGTGGTCTAAAACCCTGCTGAAGCATGGCCATCTAGAGCCAGTTGCCCAGGACCATGTCCAGATAGCTTTTGACAGGAAGGAGACTCCACAACCGCTCTGGGCAACCTCTGCCAGTACTCAGTTACCCTCACAGTAAAAAAGGGTTCCTGATACTCAGGATGAACCTCAAGTGTTCCAGTTCATGCCCATTACCTCCTATCCTGTCACTGTCTTCTTTACACCCTTCCTTCAGATATTCAGATACTTAAACAAAATCTCTCTTTGTGAGAGACTGATTCATCTCCAACCATTTGTCTCAAAGATTGTTTGCTGTGAGAGACTGAACTGTGAACTATTACTCTTGAGCCATTTGTCTCCAAGATGGCTTGTTTAAGCAGGACACTCCTCCGGCCCTTAAGGACCATTACCAGGCCATTGAGGCATCTGACGAGGAGAGGGGCTGGAGCCACCCGAAGCATGCAGGAATATGGAGGGTACCATTGTCATGGAAACTGTAGTCCTTGAGATAACATACTGGTTTGATCCCCCGAAGGTCCTGTGATAGACAAAACCTACAGTGCATGAACAGTACATATGTGCATGCATCAGACTATGTCCTATAACAAAACTGTGGAGACAAGCTGTGGTGTGCACCCACCACTGAAGAACTGAAGATTGAGGACCAACAGGATGCTGCTGGATCCACGGTGGTGACTATTCTTGCAACCCTTATCCCAAGTGCTTGCTTGATTTCTGCCTTTTTCTTCCATTCTATCCTATTGCTGTTTTATACTTTTGATACTTTTGATAATAAAAGCTGGTTTGGGTATATGGCATTTGACCTCATTTGTGTCTTAATCTTGCTCTTGGGATCATATTGAAACCTTCCCTGACATTGGATCAGGACACTCTTGAGCCTCCTCTTCTCCAGACTAAACAGTCCCGGCTTTCTAAAACTTTCCTCATAGGAGAGATGCTCCAGTCCCTTAAATCATCTTTGTGACTCTTTGCTGCGCTCTCTCCAGTATCTCCATCTCTCTCTTGTACTGGGGAACTCAGAACTGGACACAATACTCCAGATGTGGCTTCACCAGTGCTGAACAGAGGGGAAGGATCCTCTCCCTTGACCTGCTGGCAAGACTCCTCCTAATGGTATTCTGCAGTCCAGGCTACTGTTCGCCTTCTTTGTGGCAAGGGTGTGTTACTGGCTTATGGTCAACTTGGTGACCACTAGGACCCCCAGCCCCTCTTCTGCAAACCAGCTTTCCAGCTGGTCAGTCCCCAGTATATACTGGTGCATGGGGTTGTTCCTCCCCAGCCACAGGACTTTGTACATCCCCTTGTTGAAACTGCCTTTCATGAGTTTTCTGTCAGCCCATTTCTCTAGCCTGTCGAGGTGTCTCTGGATGGCAGCATGACCCTGTGGTTTATCAGTCACTGCTCCCAGTTTGGTGGTGTCTGCAGCTGCTGAGGGTACACTCTGCACCATCATCCAGATTGTAAATGGAGACATTGAACTGGATAGGATCTAGTACTGAACCCTGAGGGTCAGTTACTGGCAGGACAGGTTAGTTACTGGCCACCAGCTAGATGTTGTGTGACTGATCACCACGCTCTGGGCCCAGCCATTCAGCCAATTTTCAATCCACCTTGCGATCTTCCCATCCAGATTGTACTTCATCAGCTTCTCTATGAGGATCTTACGGGAGACAGTGTCAAAAGCCTTAGATGTATTGCAGAAGATGATTTGATAGTCAGGTTCTCCACTCATTTCTCAGTTTGGCTACACATATCTGTAATTTAGTGATGGACAACTTCTTAATTTCTCTGTCCGTCTATAATTTGTTAAATGGAGGCAAGGATACTTCTCTTCCTGCTCAGGACATTTGTGGGGCCAAGTCCTTATTTTTGAAGCTGCTATTAACTACTGTGACTGGATTTATCATGGACTTGTACTGACATTAATAATGTTTATGCTTTTATTTACCAAATGAAAGATTTTTATTACCATTTTTCAACTTTTTTTTTTTTTTTTTAAATACCTTGTGGTGACTCAGGTAATGCTGTTGGGCTGTATAGTAAGATGTTGGTCACCTAAGTGCAATTGTGAAAAACAGAACCTCTGTCTACCTAAATGGAAACCCTCATCCAGGAACTGTTATTTTCTGGAAATGTTATTCATTTAGTGTAGCTAAACTGGGAGAGCTAGACTGGGTGAAGGAAAGAGAATAGCTGGAAAGTATTTATAATGTATTCTCTCAATGAAATATCTGTTAATACACATTTAATTATCCAAATGATTAATAAAATCAATATCTATTCTCTTTGTGTTTATTAAGAGATAAATCTTCCTGACACATCTCTTACAGTGAGTGATACATGCAAAATTAAATTCCTAACACACTAAGCTTCTAAATAATATTAAAGAATTTTTAACCAGGGAGTTGTACTGTTGTGGTTAAATCTCTTTTCATATATTATCAGTTAATTTGCATGTAAGAGTAATGGGTTAAATAGAGCCAAAGCAAAACAGACAACCCATCGGGTTCTGTACTAAATAGCCACAAGCACAAAATCTGAGCATCTGCAGAATCTGCTGTGAAAGAAATATACCATGCTGTGTCAGTGGGGGACTGAAAACAGTGGAAATAGAAGTGTTTAAATTTGAAGGTGAGAAATATTTTTGCTCTGACTCTAAATTCAGTACATCAAGATTATTGATATGAGGAGACTGATGGAGATTCATTACAAAAAAAATAAAAAAAGAAAAAGATAAAGGAGAAAAATAACAATGCCTTTTTGTGTGTGTGTGTGTGTGTATGGGGTAATGGATAATCTTTCCATGCTCTTTTCACAAGAGAAAACCAGAAATCTGTGGGTGCTTTGGGACAACAAGACTCAATAAAATCATATGTTAAACAGTAAATGCAGAAAAGTACTTAGTAGTCAACATGCTTATGTACAAGACCATTTTAATAACTGTTTTTATGTCAGGAGGTAGTATTTTTCTTCCTAGTGTATTAGAATTATTTGGAATATTTTCTTTCTCAGAACAGCTGTTGATAGCACCCAGGTTAAATGACAAATGTATTCCTCTAATGCAGGTACCACAACTGAGAAAAGAGTACAGTCTGAAAAGTTTTACCTTCAGTGGGAATTGATTTACAGAGTCTATTTTTCAAGTTTTTATTGTATCTGTGAGATAATTGGTCATCTTGGGCTGTTGTGATGAATTCCGTATTTGGGTCTCAAGAAAGAAACATGCAGTCAGTTGTTTTCATATATCAGAAGTAACCTAGAGGGGCTGATTCATTTTGGCAAGGATGATCTGCTGGGGACTGCAACAGAAATTCAATCTACTAAGGAGAAATAAGAGACATGGTATATGTTCTGGGCCACATGTCACAACATTTATCACTTTGAATAAAACAAAGGAAGAGTTTTAATGTGGGTGTTGCACATCCTCAGTCAATATTACAAACTCTGAAAGTGATGCTTTTCTTTCTCATTGTTACTCTTCCCATCAACCATGCCAAGAGACTTATTTCCAAAATGTTCCCAAAAACTTCACGCTTAGTATTTAGTCCTTAGAACAAAAGGAGGTTGAAGGTCATTACTGCAGCTAATTAATTTTTACTTTACTTTTTAATTCCCTGAAATTCTGGCCTTGCAATTTTTAAACTAAGACATAGCTGATTTTACAGGTATCACATAAGTGGCACTACTTGTAAGTTAATCATTCAGAGGCCTTGTGATTTTGCACCAGCTTGTTCATCAGTCTGCACATGCTCATTTTAATGTTACACACATATATATATATGACTACAGAATATATATTATAATTTCATATGCAGAGGTCTGGGCATGAAAAGAAATAATTAATATAATAGATACTGTTTTATTTTTGAGAATATTTCTGTCATTCCCTTATTAAAATAAAGCTCTGAATAACTGTTAAGACAGAATATACATTAATATATTGTATTAATAATACACCTTTACTTTGTGGTCAGGTAATGGCCAGGAATGGTAAGACTTGGATCAGTAAAACATTTTTCTGCTAAACTAGTTTGAAGGGAAGAATACAGATTTCAGTATCAGAGGTATTCAGAAATTGGTCTGTATCTTCGTCAAGGACATTTTTGAGAGCTATGTGTGTCAGAGGAAACCAGAAAAGATTTAATTTTTTTTGTGTGCTTTGACATTGCCCATGATTTGTAATTCTTCCTTTTGCTTCATTGGCAGTAACTTTTTAAGTAATATAGCTACATTGATAACACTGGTTCCACAGCACAGCAACTGTAGAAATTTTAATGGTGAACAGCATGCAGAAAATAAATGCAAATGTCTGAAACAGATCTGATTGATTGCTAGAAAGAGTGGAAGACAAAATGATAGACAGAAGCAAAGGACATGACAAGCATTCAGCCATTCAGGAATCAGGGAAACAATGGATATGTTGGTACCATAATACAGAAATACATTCCAATGGAAGTGAAATGTGTTTTTTTCCCCAAAAAGAGGGAGAAAGGGATCATATCTGTTCTAAATAGATGTGAAAATTTAAGTGATGTTTGGGAACATTCCAGTTTCCTCAGTTTTAATGAAATACCTTGATGGAATTCAGTTTTTCCTTGCTCCTATTTACTTCTATGTCAAAATAACACAAAGATAGTGAAATGAGAACCACTGCATTTCAAATGAAATCTTACTAAAAATTCCAAAGTTGTAGGTCATTTCAGTATTTCAGGTCATGTGCATCTTAAGTGAAAAGAATAATTTGAATGTTCACTTCACAGTGATAGCAAACAGGTGAAATGCCTGAGCTTCAGAGTAAGTTGCCAAATAGACAACGAAGGTTATTTTAGAAAACAGGTTACTTTTGTTCTTTCACAAGTCCGTTGCTTTTGTTACAGAGCTTTGAAACTGTCTCATGAAGTCTAATGTATGGGATGCTTGCTTTCTCTTTTCTCTAGTTCTCTGCCCTAGTACCTCTCATTTCTGCTACTTAAATTACCACTGTTTGATGTAGTAAGGGTTTTGATATTTTTCAAAGTAGAAAATATTTTTAAGTTGTTAGCCTGAGCTTCATAATACGGGTAATATTTTTAAATCCAACCAGTCATTTACTCTTCATCACTGACTTTTGTTTAATTTTAAAGGCAAAATAATATTTTCTAATCGATAACACTAGTGCATCTGCATGGTGTTTCTAAAAAGAAGTATGTTCTTAATTTTTAACATTTTCTCTGGAAGGAGAAAAAAATGCTGATCTTGTGATAAGGCCTCAGTTACTTAGCAGACTTAAGTCTTCTGCTTATACAGAATAATACAGTCATGAATTTTCCTTTAGATACAAGATCACTACCCTTCTCTGCTTCCACTTCACCACCGTTTTAACTTGTTCTCATTTTCTTGATGCATCAAACAAGAAGAATCATATGAAAGGTAAAGAGAAGCTCCTCCTAATCACACTGACATTTTCTACGTTCCACACAGAACTGGGGAAATTATTTAGTGTTTGATTCTCTGCACCTTTGATGTAAGTTTTGCATAAGACATTCATGAGTATTAATGCTCTTCATCTATAAATTTGTGCTTCCCCCAAGCAAACACTGTATATGGGTATAGATAACAGTCTACATACGATGTGTATACATTAAACTCTGGGTGGAAACGTGTATTTTACTTTAAAAGTTTTGATCACATTTTATGTGAGAAAACTTTAGATATTTCCAATCTCTCTTTCTGGATGAATTTTCTAAGAAGCTCCATGATTCCTTTTCATTGTTGTTTTATTGAAGTATTTCTCTGAATGCATGACTGTATTCATTCAATTTTTGCAAGCTTCAACTGAAAAAGCAGTCATTTCCTTTTCATTCCAATATATAACCTTGAGGACGAGTTTACATTTTATTATACTACATTATTTCAGAAAATCTGTCTGGTTGATGCTGCATTATTTTTCATTTTTTTCAGCTTACTGAAGTCAATGATTCCAATTTTAATGTTACTTATATGCCAGTGAGGAGATGGTAACCTTATCAGAGAACTTCCCTACTAATATAGTTACGAAAAACAAGGATTTTCTGAGAGCAAACTAGCATTAGACATAAAATTTCTTCAGGAATTCACATAATTATGTAAAGACAATCAAACTATAATAGAGAGCAAGAGGATAAAACCACATGAAAAAGTTGCAATTAAACACACTGAAAAGCTATAGTAAGGAAGATCTGGGATATCCCTCAGTTCTTCACTTCAAGGCTTCTTAGATAACTGAACTAGATATATAAATATGAGACTGAAAGGATATGTGAGAGTGTATTTTAAAATACTCTTCAGTCTCATCTGGATTCTCCTGAAAACCAGTTTCTGAAAGTAAATCGTACTCATTTTTCTTTCTTCTTTACTTGATCTACCTAAAATGTTTCTTCTCTTACTGTGAATATGATCCAGAGCTTGCAGATTGCAGTACAATTTGCACAGAAGACAATGCATTTTGTCTCAAGTTAGTATTTGGGCAGTTCTTCACACACAGATTATTCCATGGGTATCTGGAAAGTGATGATATGACCTTTAGATCAGAAACTGGTTTTCTTTCTGGTAACTAGTTTCTGAACTATAAATTTTTTCTTAGCTAAAATCCATACAGGAGACAACCCCTTCCATCTAACTTTTTTTTTTTTTTTGACATTTCACTAAACACACTGTCAGTTTACATCTAATACTTAAAAGGAAGTTAGAATTTTTTGATTTATTGATTTTAAAGCATTTATTTCATTGATGTAAGGCTTTTCATTAATAGAATTCTTTCATTGATTATAAGTCTACATATAATCAGATGCATCTTTTTTTTTTCATCATGTCTTTTCCCTTTATCTTCAGGTTATGAATTTCTTCTAGTGAACTGCTTATACATTAATTTTTCAAAGTATTTTGTTCCACAGCCAGAAGCATTTTTATGAGGCTGCTTTTGTGCTGAAATCCCTTCCCTGTTACATGAAGGTGCAACAAAATACATGCTAACTAGCACACTGGATTATTTAGGCATTCTCAGTCTTATGACATGTTAAAAAAAAGAAGGAAAAGAAAAATGCAAAAATGCTACAGAAAGTCCAGCTAAAGTTGCAAGAAGGTTTACTGTAAGGTATCTAAACCACTGGTGCTTCAAGGTATCTGCTCACTTCACCTGTTGACATTTACTCTGATTATACATGTAAAGATTTTCACACTTATATTTCATACATCTATATACACCTAATATATATTTGTTTTTTATATATGTATGGGGGGGGGTTAACCTGTATTTAACTTCAGATTGGAAAAAATTGTTTCACAATATATATGTATATGTGTCTATTATGTATACATGTACATGTTTGTGTATATTTATTTTTCATTCTGTGAAATGCTTTTCAGAGTCATTGGTAAACCAGGAACATACTTACATACTGTAAGTTACCAGCTGGACTGTAAATGTCTTTATCTATATAGACATCTTAATTTGCTTTTGTTAAATAAAGTGGACGGTTGCAGGTAAAAATTCCAGTTCATGAGAAATTGCATCATTCTCCCTGGACAGTGGATGTAGCTCCTGCCAAGAGCTTGAATACTATGAGCAACTCTGCAGCGCTTAGAGAAACTCATAGGCTTCTACCAGAAATTTCACTTAAAAAATTTGTTCACTGTCAAGAATATTGTATTAGCTACGTGAGAGAGAGTTTATCTGGACCAAAAAAAAGCAGTAATATGACTAAAGTATGGCTCTTGTGCTGTGCTTAACCTTTTTTGAGACAGTCCCTCATCTCAATTTAAATTCTTGTTCAATTTTATTGCTTTTGGAGAATGAAAATTAAATTAAATTAAACACCAGTATCTAGTAGTATACTTGTACTTTCTGATTATTGTCTTCAAAAGTGTTCATGGCTTACCCCCCTCAATCACTCTACACAGAATTAAGAATTTATGCCAATCTCCATGTCTATCAGCAAGCCCTAATAATTATATATTGTAGTTAAGCCTCACCTTGCAAATAGGAGCTCTAGAGTTTGTGATCTGGAAACCTCTCTATGTGGGGAAATCATACACAGTTTCCAGGTTCCAGCTGGAATGCCCTAAGGACTTTTACTGTCCTTCAGCAGCCACTCCAGAAAGGCCAGGGACTCTTGGCCTTACAGGACTTCTACCCTCCTCACACAGATAACTCTTACAGCATCACCATGACTGAATGCAGGGTTTAAGCTGGAAAAACAACTGTAAGGTAGACTACCTCTATTTTAAGAAATTACAACACCAGTTACACTTTCCCTTTAAAATGTTCATTAAGTTGGAAAAGGAAAGTCATAGTGATGTCACCTTTGTGATTGGGTGGTGCTGTATATACATCTAGATGATGCCATTATTGCCAACTGATAAAGGGAATAAGAACAATATCAGTGCCTTGTGACCGATCCTTATTTCTTATTAAACATTTAATTTGTATGCTCTGCTATCATAGTAGTCTTCCACTTGATCTAGTGAGGTTTCAGGCACAGAAAAAAAATATATCTTGAATTCTATTTTTATTACTCTCATTCTATTTGTACAAGTGAGCTACCTAATTAGACTATATCCAAATTTAAAACCACGTATTGTCTTTGTAAACTCAAACAACAAAGCAGAAATGATAAACAAGGGATTATCCTCATATTATCACTGACCTGGGGGGGGGGGGGGGCAGGGGGAAGAACATCAAATATTATATCCTTGAACAAATTTTCATCTAAAATATATAAATAAGCATCCATACACATACACACACACACCAGACTGAAAAGTTGCCACGGTTCAATTGTGACAATATGATTTTTTTCTATTCTTTAGCAATATCTTTTAATGTTCCACTTTATATTCCTCTACTGTCACATGGATAAAATTTGGTATTTTCATTTTACTTTTATTTTAAAAGTAATTCTGAAGTAAATCATAATGCTACAGTTCCTTTTCATTAAGCCTACACAAACATTTTTGGGGTTGTGTTTTGATGTATCTAAGGTTGCATTTATACTTCAAGATACTCTGAAATAAAGATGCAATCTGAACATATCAAGGAAAGAAAGACTTCACATTGTAGTCTTAATTCTAAAGCAAATCCTTGGCACATCTGGTAATTGCATAAACATCATCTGGTACTATAACAACAGGTTCTTACATCTAAGTATGTTGTCAGTGTGGGCTGAATGGCAATTATATGTGATGTTGACACTTGATACTTTTACAGTACCTTCCCTTTTTGTTGTGTACGAAAATTCACATGGACTATAAACAAACATTTTTGTTTATATGAACAATGAAAATATGAAACCATTACATTTTTAGGAATAGGTTTGTATTTTGTATGTTTGTGCTAAGCCTATTATAAAATAACCTTTAGCTCCAGAACAGATAATTTAGGCAGTAATAAATGTACTAAAGTTGTGGCTAAAGTATGTGAGGAATTTTGTCTGAATTAATATAAAAATGTTGTGCAATGCTCATGTGAAAAGTGCACATTCTGCCATGAACTGTAACCCATGCTGTTCATTATATAGTTAGGAATAAAATAATATAAAACAGTAACTACAAACTTCTTGATATAACATCTCCTATTAAAAACAAGCATTACTGGAATATAAAAAAAAAAAAAGACAGTATCTTCTTTGCATACATATTTGTTTAAAATGCAGAAAGTTACGTATGTATATTGGAGAAGAAAGTAGCTTATAAGAAAGATTTGCAAAGTGAACGATGCTTTTATTGGGATTGTGTAAAGGAAATAGAATCCTGGAAATATAATAGGTTTTAATCATGCTGGGGAAATTTTTTATATTTCTGTTTTGGTGGTCAAATAGAATTTCAGGGAATAATAGATTAACCCAAAATCCAGAAGACAAAAAAATTTTATGAGTGCTTCTTTTATTTAAAATATCCAGCAAGTAAAGGTAATTTATTGCTTGGGAAGGGAAATTTCAGTATATGTTTAGAAAAATGTTTCTTTTCTCTCTTTTTCTCTCTCTTTCTTTTTTTCCTTTGAGGAAGAAGTGAAGCTTCAAGCAAATGACTGAATTTAAATCTACTTCATTGGTGGTTTTTTTGGCCTAGAAGTCATTTCTTGATTTGATAAAGTATTTTTGCACATCCTTATAAACAATTGAACTGGCAAAGTTTAATTCAATCATCTTGTCTTTTAGATAATTGGATTAAGGAGTTGAGACTTTGCAAAGCTCTGACTTTTAGCAGGCTGGGATGTTGTGCTAAAGAACAAATATATTGATCTGTAAATCACCTTTATCTTCAATTAGATGACTTTTCTCTTACTGTCTTAACTATATGTGACCGTTTTTCAAGACTATCCAGTTTTAATGAGCACAAATTGAGCATTTTTTCTTGTCTATTCCCTACTTTTAAGCATGAAAAATTTGTACTTAAGTGCTATAAAGAATATTTTCAAGTGTCATATAAATATCTGGGGTTTAAATGAACTATTCTGAAATACCGGGATAGCATCTGGAAAGAAATCAGATCTTTAAGGAAAGAAAAGGTGGACAAAGAAGCTTCAAAGAAAGACACATAGAATAAAATATTGTTATACGTGTAAGATTTTATAGATCCTGAATTTGTGCAAATGATACATCCTTTTTCTGATTGGTGGAGTTAAATTCTATAGTCTTTTACATCAAGTTCTAAAATCTGCTTTGATTACAGATGATTTGCTTTAAGGTAAATCAACAGTCATATAAGCAATGGAAGTGTTTACAAAAATGTTTGAAATTTACAGCTGTTTTCTTGGAGTCCCTGTACTAATATGTCTAGAGCTCACCAATAGCCTCAGTAACAAATCGCAGTAACATGTGGGCCTACGCCTGGTTTTGATGACTGTTTTCTATCTTTTCATACAAGACAATATATTGTGATAAAGTATCTGGAGACAGTTTAATGTTTTAAGGTAAGGAGAGCTTTAAACTAGGAATGATGGGGAAGGGAGGAGACAGTTACTAGCAGCCCTGTGAGGGAGTGATGGACAGGATTGACGAGCAAAGGGTCTGGAATGATATGAATGAAAGGGAATGTAAAATCAACAAAATAGAGCTTAAGAGAGGTCACCTGCAGCATTTGCATGTAAGCAAGGAAGTGCCCACAATTCACCATTACGGAAAAAACCCAACCAGACTGTCTCTGGGAAATCAACAGGTTGAGGTGCCTCTCTGAAGCGCATATATGCTAATGCACACAGCGTGGCAAATAAATAAGAGGACTTAAGAGATCTGTGTGCCGTTGCAGTGTTACAATCTTGTTGGGATCATGGAGACATGGTGGGATGGCTCCCATGACTGGAGCGTTACAATGAGGGGATACAGGCTCTTTGGGAAGAACAGGCTGGGAAGACCAGGAGAGGAAGTTGCCCTTTATGAGAGAGAACAGCTGGAGTGCATGGAGCTCTGCCTAAGGATGGATGATGAGCCAAATGAGAGCTTATGGGTAAGGATTAAAGAGAAAACCAGTATAGATGACATTGTAGTGGGTGTCTTCTATAGGCCATCTGACAAGGAAGAATGAGTGGATGAGTCTCTCTACAGACAGATAGGAGCAGCCTCACATACACAGACCCTGGACCTCATGGGGGACTTCAACCACCCTGATAACCTGCTGGAGGGACAATACAGCAGGGCATAAGCAATCCTGGAGGTTCCTGAAGAGAACTGATGACAAATTCCTGATCCAAGTGATAGAGGAGTCAATGAGGAGAGGTGCTCTGCTAGACATCATACACACAAAAAAGGAAGGGCTCATGGGGGATAGATAAATTAAAGGCTGCCTTGGCTACAGTGAGCATGAGATGGTGGAGTTCAGGATTCTGAGAGGTGGCAGCAATGCAAAAAACAAGATCATAACCCTGGACTTCAGGAGAGCAAACTTTGGCTTCTTCAAGGATCTGCTTGGAAGAGTCCTGTGGGATAAGGCCCTGGAGTAAAGAGGGCTCCAAGAACGCTGGTTAATAATCAAGGTCATATATTCAAGAGCAGTGTATCCCAAAGAGCAGGAAGTCAGGCAAAAATGCCAGGAAGGTCCTGACAAAACTCAAACATCAAAAGGAAGTATACAGAAGGTGGAAGCAGGGACAGGTAACCTGGGATGAATACAGACATTGTCTGAGCATGCAAAGAGGGTGTTAGGAAAGACAAAGCCCACCTGGAATTGAATCTGGCCAGGGACGTCAAAGACAACAAGAAGGGCTTCTGTAAGTATATAGGTAACAAAAGGAAAACTAGGGAAAATGTGGGCCCACAGCTGAATGGGGCAGGGGACCTGGTGACATAGGACTTAGAAAAGACTGAAGTACTGAATATCTTCTTCACCTCAGTCTTTATTAGCAAGACCAGTATTCAGGAATCCTGTATTGGGTTTACGTGGCAAGGTTTTGGTAGCAAGAGGGCTGCAGGGGTGGCTTCTGCGAGAAGATGCCAGAAGCTTCCCCTATGTCCAACAGAGCCAGTTCTAGCCAGCTCCAAGATGGACCCACCGCTGCGCAAGGCCGAGCCCATCAGTGACAGTGGTAGTGCTTCTGTGGTAACGTATTTAAGAAGAGGGAAAAAACTGCTGTGCAACAGCATCTGGGGACAGGAATGAGAATATGTTAGAGAAACAACCCTGCAGACCCACAGGTCAGTGAAGGAGGGGGAGGACGTGCTCCAGGGACTGGAGCGGAGATTCCCCTGCAGCCCGTGGGGAAGACCATGGTGAGGCAGGCTGTGCCCCCGCAGCCCATGGAGGTCCACGGTGGAGCAGATCTCCACCTGCAGCCTGGGGAGGACCCCTTACCGGAGCAGGGGGATGTATCCTGAAGGAGGCTGTGACCCCGTGGTGAGCCCACGCTGGAGCAGCTTTCTTGCAGGATCTGTGACCCCATGGGTGACCCACGTTGGGGCAGTCCATTCTTGAAGCCCCACGAAAAGCACCCACACTGGAGCAGGGGAAGAGCACGAGGAGGAAGGAGCAGCAGAGACAATGCATGATGAACTGACCACAACCCCCATTCACTGTCCTCCTGCACTGCTCGGGGAGAGAAGGTAGAGAAATTGGGAGTGAAACTGAGCCTGGGAAGGGAGGGAAAAGCAGAAGATTTAGATTTGTTCCTATTTCTCATTATCCTACTCTGGTTTTAATTGGCATTAAATTAAATTAAATTAATTTCCCCAAGTTGAGTCTGGTTTGCCTGTGATGGTAACTGGTGACTATTTCCCTGTCCTCATCTCAACCCATAAGCCTTTGGTTATATTTTCTCTCTCCTGTCCAGTTGAGAAGGAGGCATGATAGAGTGGCTTGGTGGGCACCTGGTGTCCAGTCAAGGTCAACCCCCCACAAATCCTAAGCCCCAGAGACCAGGTAGGAAGTCTGGAGCAAGGAGTATGTACTCATGATGGAAGACAGTCACATCAGTACTTCAGCAAACTGGACATTCGTAAATCCAAGGACCCTGATGGGATGCACCCATAAGGGCTGAGGGAGCTGGCTGATGTGTGAGACCACCCTCGATGAGCTTTGAATGATCATGGTAATTGGGAGAGCTGCCCAAGGACTGGAGGAAAGCAAATGTCACTCCTTTCTTGAAAAATGGCAAGAAGGAGGGCCCAGGGAACTACAGGCCAGTCAGCTTCACCTCAATCCTTGGGAAGGTAATGGAACAACTAATCCTGGAAACCACTTCCAGGCACATAAATGACAAGGTGATAGGGAGTAGTCAGAATGGATTCACCAAGGAGAATTCATGCTTGATAGATCTTCTATGATGAAATGACTGCCCTGGTAGGTGAGCAGAAAGCAGTGGCTATTGTCTATGCAAACTTCAGTAAGGTCTTTGACACTGACTCCTATAAGATCCTTATAGAGAAGCTGATTAAGTATGGGCAAGATGAACAGACAGTGAGGTGGACTGAAAATTGGCTGAAAGCTGGGCCTAGAGTGTGCTGATCAGTCACACAATGTCTAGCTGGAGGCCAATAACTAGCAGTGTACCCCAGGGATCAATTCTGGGTCCAATCCAGTTCAATGTCTCCATTAATGATCTGGGTGATGGGGCAGACTGTACCCTCAGCAAGTTTAATGATGACACAAAAACAGGAGTGGCTGATGTACCAGAGGGTCATTGTGCTGTCCAGAGAGAAACTGACTGACAGGAAAGTCATGAAAGGCAATTTCAAGGGGATGTAGAAAGGGAGAAACAACCTCAGGCACAGCATATGCTGGGGACTGACCAACTGGAAAGCAGGTTTGCATAAGAGGAGCTGGGGGTCCTAGTGGTCACCAAGTTGACCATAAGCCAGTAACATGCCTTTGCCACAAAGAAGGCCAAGGGTGTCCTGAACTGCATTAGGCAAAGCATTGCCAGCAGGTCGAAGGAGGGGACCCTTCCCCTCCACTAAGTGCTGCTGAGACCACACCTGCAGTACTTTATCCAGTACAAGGGAGACAGGGAGCTACTGGAAAGAGTCCATCAAAGGCCTACAAAGACAAAGGGACTGGAGGACCTCTACTATGAGGAAAGGTTTAGAGAGCTAGGACTGTTCAGCCAGGAGAAGGCAAGGCTCAGGGCGAATCTTATCAGTCTATATCAATACCTGAAGGGAGGGTGTGAAGAGGACAGAGCCGGGCTCTTTCCAGTGGTGCCCAGAGACAAGACCAGAGGCAATGGGCACAAACTGACACACAGGAGATTCCATCTGAACATCAGGAAACACTTTGTTAATGTGAGGGTGACAGAGCACTGGCACAGGCAGCCCAGAGCAGTTGTGGAGTCTCTCTCCTTGGAGATATTAAAAAACTATCTGGACGTGTTCCTGGGCACCCAGCTCCAGGTGGTCCTGCTTGAGCAGAGGGGTTGGACCAGATGACCTCCAGAGGTCCCTTCCAACCTCAACCATTCTGTGATTGTCATTCAGTGATTCTGGGAATAGTGTAATATAATGAGGTAATCTAAAGCAATATAAACTTTAATACATTGAAAATAGTTCAAATTTTACTGGATAACAGAACTCTATTTTCATGCAAAATGGCAGGGGTTTGTTTGACAAATTTCTTATTTTGTTTAATCAGGCATATTTCAAGAATAAACCGCAGAGAACTCTCACTGTGCTACTTCCAGTGATGCCCACACTTTTCTGACTTAAATGAAATGATGGGCAATATAAAGAATTTTGTCTATAGAGGTCTCACTCTGTGATTTATTGTCATCATTTTATTACCAGGCCTCTGAATTCAGCATGTTTCACAAAATCTAAACTGCATTTATTTTAACTATGCGACATAAAACAGGAAGAAAAGCTACTAAAGGTTTTCTTGTATTTGGCAGATCACTCTCAGTCATATATCAGCATGTGATATTAATTCATGTGGGAGAATAAATACCTATTAGAGACCTAAAACCATACAAAGAATTAAACCTAATTTTCATGACATTTAAAAACAAAACAAAACAAAAGTTTTGTGAAACTATTTCTTCCCTGTCTGGTAGACAGTAATAGGACTCTATTAAAAACTATAATATACTCACTTAATTACAGAAGCATTAGAAACTTAGCTTTTCTTTCCTATTGAATTGTTTTATTTGTAGATCTTATACAAACACACATTCATTGAATTCAAGCTGACCTTATTTGTGAAGGTGTAAGAATCTGAAATAAACTTTCTCTGCCCAAGTTCCCCCCTTTCACTGTATAACCCTACCATTTTGTTTTTGCTGGCTTCTAAGCTCATACAACTGTAAAGTTTTGGGGTTTATTTTAATGATCACTCCCTTTAGAGCATTATATTTATTGTGTTAAAAATATTAAATTGTGTTCTGTATTAAAGCTGGCTGCATTTGAAACCTTAGTAAATGGTCTTCTTTCATGTGGAGAAAAAGGAAGAAAGAAAGAGTGCTCTAAATTGTAAGCTAATGGAGCGTAAAATTTTCATTATCTAAATCCGAGTGATAAAAGCCTAATCATCATCAGAAATCCCGATTTTTTTATTATTCTACAACTTCAGATAGACAAACTATTTACATTGCATTTTAAAAGATGACTTAAGAATGAGTTTTCATTTATGCAGGTCTCAAATATATGATAGTGCCTTTTGAAAAAGATTCCTTCAGCATACTTGATACCAGCATTATTCTTTCCCTAAATACACAAAACCACAGGTAACGAGAAACAGTCAATACCATTTCATTTTAAAACAATGGAGTAAAAACATGTCCTTTGAAAGTCAGAATAAATTTCAGAGATAGATGCATTATAATTGAAATATAAGTAATTTATACCTTTATTACCATCTCTCTCCCCGACTCCTGCCATATGGTGTTGCCTCCTCACTTCTGGCATTAGAGTAACCCCTCTGAAATGGGAGTATGCAGGATTTTTTTTTTTCTCCTATGTTATGATCTAAGCTTACTAGGCTGAATTAATTCATGAAGGGGTCAGATGAATACATTATGGTGCAACAGAGCTATAAGTAATATACAGCTGAGAATACAGAAGGAAGTAAGGAAAAAGGACTGGTATCTCCAGTGAGCTGTTAGATTTGCTCAGCTATATCACTGCTCTGCAATCAGGTCATTTCTGTTTATTTTTATAGATATATATACTTGTGTGTAGGTACAGGTTGGTTTTATACTTCATATTAATGGAAACTATATTGAAATCAAGAAAAAAAGAAGCACTTTAGAACAATTAGTATGCTGTTGCTTTTAGAGGTATCTAATCTGCAACTGCTGGCACTGATAAAGAGAAGAGAAGAGAAAACAAATGAGAACTTTAAAAAGTATTTAAGGGGCATATTTTGCTAAGAGAGAAAGAGTATTTCATTCTTGCACATTTTGAAACCTCTCTAATGCACCACCAGGAAAGCACCCATCTCCTCAGTGGGCAAGAAACACCTTAAGATATCTGCAAGTCACCTTTCCTAAGAGGAGCTCTAACATCTTCATTTCTTACCTCTTTGTATAACTCCACACAATGAACTAGGAAATAGACAGTTCCAAAAAATTTCAGTCTGCTTTACAGTACCTGAGAGTACATAGCCAACAGTAACAGTCATAGAATATTAAAAATAATAAGTGACAAAGATATTAAAAGACAGAGCAGGGAAGCAAAATTTGAGACAGTTGTCAAGAGGCAAACTGAAAATAGATTATTTCTTGTTCAGACCAGAAAGCTGAACAAACTGCTATTAGACAATTATGCTAGCAGTTATTTTACCATATTCAGAATTTGGTAAACTTAGCCTTATTTAGGCTATAGTCTTTCTAATGCATCAGAAATTATTCAGTTACAATTTACCCATTACATTTCACCCCTTCTTTGTAATTTCTATCACATAGTGTCAGCCATTAACTTAATTGTACAACCACTGCCAATTTTCATTCATACATAATAGTTAAAGGCTAGGAAGATCAGGTTATTTCCTCATAGTCCCAGAAATTAACAAGCCTACCCTATTCCCTTCCTTTTTAAAGGACAAAAAAAAAATAATCATAATATACTTTCTACATCTTTGTTTTTTCTTCTACATAGGTGTCTTCCCTTGAAGTTTTTTCTTCTTGGAGAGGTATTAGTTTTTACTTATTATCTGTAATAAAAGTATCTATAAAAAGTTCACATACTCGCTAGGTAACACACTCTGAAAAATCAAGTTTCTACGATCACTCAGTCTTTAATTTCTTTCACCCTCAAGAATGTTTCCATTACTGTCTACTTTCTACTTTCAATTCTTCCATGTTAATTATCTCCAGTCCAACAGCCTAAGACACAACACTCTAGTGTTCAAGGGTGTAGTGCTCTAGCACAAAGAGTTCTTGCTCTGGACATAAACATGACCATGTAACTACAGGGATCATAGAAAAAAAATCTTGCAGATCTGGACTCATCCAGATGTTCTTTAAAAAAAGAACACTTTGGGGAAATCAGTTTACAATACAATGACATTCAGGCTATCAAAAAATCAACTGAAAAGAGAGTGAATGGAATATTCAATGACTTTTTTCAATAACAAAACTTATAAAGAAAGCTTCTGTTGACAGGCAACCCTTCTACAAAGTAATACTGTTCTTTGCAAGCTGAGTGCTATATATATTTTTCTCTGCTCATTGAATACAGTTTCCTGCCACTAAATAACTGAGCTTAATTTCTCAATGTCAAACCACTGCTGATCTCTGCATCCCATGCCAGCTTTCAAAGCAGGCTATTTGTTTTGCAGAAACCATGTACAATATTTTACTAAAATGGCAGTTTTCTTATTCTTCCTACCAAATAAAGAAAATATAATATTAAAAAAAGTAACTATTGCTCTGTTTATTCAACAACTGTTAAATAGGAAATGACCTTTTTGATAACATTTCCCTTTCTCTCACATACTTTTAGTAATACTACTCTTCACCTCCTAGTTTCTTTTGGCTAGTGACCTTTACTCCAAGAAATTTGTGTCCCCCTACTAATTTGTAAGTATAGGTTTGCTAAAGTTCACATTTATTGATCTTTCTAATGTGATGAAGTCTCTACAAGCTACTCTTAGGTCCTTACAACAAAAAAACAAAGTTCAGATATAAGAGAGTTTGGGATCCTTTCCCTTCCCTTGTAATGTAATTCCATAATACAAGATCCTAGGCAGCAGCTGATAAAATCTAGAGATGATCTGCAAAGCACAGAGAAATAAAACCCTTTAAGCCACTTACACTGACTTCTGGCTTGTTATATCTCGCCTTATGTATTCAGTAAACCACCTGAGAGCTAAAAATTACTGATTTAGCTTTATCAGTATTTTAAGATTTGAAATACAAGATTAGATCCTAACCTGAGAGTCACTCAGATTTTCCATTTGTTCTCATGCAGATTTTCACTAGGAGTTCCATAATTTCTCATAACTAACAATGATTTTATTATAAAGTTGCAAGATTTTTTTGAAATAGCAGAAATATCAGAAGTACTAAAAAGGAGTTTTCATTCACATAGGGACCTTCAGGTTGGGGGATTGCATCTGAACCCAAATTGCATTCAGTAATTGTAGCAAATTCCCTCTAAGCTTTACACCTGAAGCAGATGGAAGAAGATTACATCAGGAGATCAACCCTTTCAAATTACAATAGTTTATGATGCTCATCTGCATTTTAATCAGATATAAAGGATTTATTCCTGAAGTACATCAAGAAACACTATTTTCACCTCCTGAAATGCATCAGAGAGTTTATAGCTAATCAAGCAAAATATGTGGCACATTTTCACTTTGTATATCTTTCTCTCTGGTGTATGCAGTATTACATGGCTATAGGTGTTGGTGATTTTATTAGCAACTATATCTAAGCCTATCAAAATAGAAACCAGAAAGTGATTTCATATGCCAAATCCACTTTGTTAAGGATTTAACTCCTAAGCTCAACAAAAAAGATGAATTTATGGTTACATTAGATAACGTTATTTTATTCGAAATGTAGTTCAATACAATACCAGCAGATAAATAAAACAGATCATGTGTAGTCAGAGACTAGGAAAATTGCATGATTTGAAGGTACCGAGAATAAAGACTTGTCATGTTCCTTCTTGTGACCAGAGAGAGCATGAATTGCATTTAGTTTTCTCACGCACAAAGACTAAATAGCAAAATTCACCACCTGAAAAAGTATGTCTCATGTTCCTGACAAATAAGTACAAGACTGATATTGCCAAAATATTCCTATACTGACAATTATTTCAGGAAAATTATCTTCTCTGTTGAATTATAATCACCTTAATTCATAAACTAATAGTAAGTCAAGCGTAAGTGAAATTCAATGGCCTAGAAACAACCAGGTGTCAGCAGATTGCTAACAGTGACTTATTTAATTCAACTATTGGAGAAAATAAATTTAAATAAAAAGTATTACGAATGCATTTGCAAACCATGTTATCTGAAGAATGATCTACTACTAACAGGCAGCAAAGGTTTTGGAAGAGGAATACAGAACAGAAACATGTCTCCATCACCTCATTAAAAAATTACCTGTATTGCTTGCTACAAATACTATTTTTTCTGTGGGAAAAACAAAGTTTTCAACAATTGATTTTACTAGTGTTATGAACTAAAATTGGATTTTTCTGTGTCGCTAAGGAAAAGATCAACAGAATAGATTTAAGCAGGTATGAAATGAGGATAATGCTAGAAGAGAAGTTAACAGGAAAGTAGAAGGATTAAAACAGATCTCTGGTATCACTGTGTGCTAGTGGAAAAAGACATTCAAGGCGTATTTCATTATTAATGGCACAGCAAAGTCAATCATAAGAATAGCAGATGGAGGGGTGTGCATGATGTTGATACAGCATTTCAGGAAAATACGTTTGCGTTTGCTTCAAAACAATGTGATAAAATATTTTGTAAATAGGAGCTTACATAGTTTAGAACAGTATTTTTAAAACATTTTCTGTTCTATAACCAAGGGCGCAGTTTCTGTCAGGAGGATTTGGGAATTCTGTATAAAGATGAGGAATGTTTTCCAAGTGTTAACACACAGACGCGTAACAATCATAGAATGAATGGTTTGGGTTGGAAGGGACCTTCGGAGATCATCTAGTCCAACCCACCTGCTGTGGTCAGGGACATCTTTCACTAGATCAGGTTGCTCAAAGCCCCATCCAACTTGACCTTGAACATTTCCAGGGATGGGGCATCCACAACTTCTCTGGGAAACGTGTTCCAGTGCCTCACCACCCGCACAGTGAAAAATTTCTTCCTTATGTCCAATCTAAACCTATTCTCTTTCAATGTAAAATCATTGAGCCTTGTCCTGTCGCTACAGGCCTTGGTAAAAAGTCTTCCTCCATCTTCCTTGTAAGCCCTCTTTATATATTGAAAGGCCACAATAAGGTCTGCCCAGAGCCTTCTCTTCTCCAGGCTGACCAACCTCAACTCTCCCAGCGTTTCTTCATAGGAAAGGTGTTCCAGTCCTCCGACCATTTTCATGGCTCTCCTCTGGACCCTCTCTAAAAAGACCATGTCTTTCTTGTACTGAGGACCCCCATACAAAAGAAAAGCCTTCTTTTAATAAACAATACTTCTTGGAATATGTTGTACATAACTAGCCCTGAAAGCTCTCCTTATTGCTCTCACAAGAAACAAAAATGGTGATTTTTAAATTTTTTATGAACTTTCTTTCTCCTTGAGGCAGCATCTGACCCACAAATATGTAAAGGATGAAAAATGGCTGAGAGATAAAAGAAATGCTGATTTATATAGCATTCATTTAAATCTTCTTGATTTATATTGTTTTAAGTAAGCATTTTACATATTATGTTTAGTGTAAAGGACTGATTATATAAATATTCTTTAATCTGTCTAGCAAAATCAGTATACTTGATGACACTAGTTTGACTGAGGCTTATTTCACAGAAGACAGCCAGCATCAAGTAAATGACCAAGCCCTGACATGACAGCTTTGTCAGACTTGTGCTTATTTAACTCTTTCCATGTCACTTGATTATTTCAATTAAGGTTGGCCAGTCTTGTTTTCTGCTTTAGGAAAAAAAACAAACAAACAAACAAAAACCCCCAAACAAGCAAACGAAAAATCAAAGGAGAACTACACTCACCCTACTTGTAAATCCACAAATAAAGGTTGTTTCTTGGAGTTATACAGAGCACCCCACTTTTCATTTGCCCTCCTGTCACATCTAGTAGATTTGAAACTTGAATTCTTCTTTTAATCATCCCAAGTCACATAGAGACAAATTTGTTTGCAATTCCACTTCTCTATTTCCTTTCCGTAGGTGGTTTTTTTTTAACTTACAACTTAAAAACTACCACAAACAAATTTAAAAAAGCAGTATGGTTAAAAACAGATTACAAAGCTCCCTTCCCCTTGCAGATGTCAGATGTTTTAACACGTAATTTTAATTAAAATGCCTACTAAATACAGAGGTTTCTGCTTTCTTAAAGTGATTTGCTTTAACGTTTAAAATTTCACTTACCTTTTAACCTTGCCAAATCTAGCAGTTATCTTAAGGGCCTGACAGTAAGTCTCAAGGTCACACAATGAAATCGAAGATACAGCTGCTTCACTAAAAAGTCTGCAGAGAGAAAAGAAATCCATGTAAATCTTTCAGAATACTTTTTCTCTCTCTCTTTTTACCCAATGGTTCACTTTACAAAATCATTTTATTGTGTACAAAATAGCTAAACTTGATCAGGTTAACATTCTCTTTCCTGGTGCTAACACGGGCCGATCCACACACTGTGAATGAGTAATTCATGAGAAGAAAAACTTTTCAGAGAGTAAATGGATATTCTCTGGGCAGAACCGCAGAATTTGCATTCCTTGCATGTGGTGACTGTTCTGGGAGAATTCATACACATACTCCTCATTGTTTCAGTGGAACAGTGACATTTCTATATGCATATGAAAGTAAAAGCTGTAAAAGACAAAATTCGAATGATCCTTTTTTCAAACTAGAATACAGCAGAACCATGGCTGTATATTACCGTTTCTCTTTTATGTGGTGAAGTGTTTTAGTGGTCTAGCCGACAAACACTTGCATGCAGTCCACTTAGAATGATAAGAGAATGACAGAATTATCAGTCTAAATTATGAATGGTTTGGGTTGGAAGGGACCTTTACAGATGCATCTAGTTCCTTCTCAGCGAATTGCTCTTTTTAGTTTGTTTCTGAAAATAGTAATGAAATCTGAGGTGTTGTTTAGGGAGAAAATGTTCTGCTTTATAGCAGAGAAGGACTCAGGTATTTAAGAATCATGGAAAGTTATGAACTAAGCTGCTGTTAATTGCTTCTCATCCATTACCAGTTGCCTTTCCACTAAAACATGGTACCTAAAGTTAAATGTCACGCGAGCATACCATAGTGTTGTGGTTTAAACCCAGCCGGTAACAAAGCACCA
>NW_010972587.1:9986294-10074010 GCF_000737465.1 Haliaeetus leucocephalus
GAGCCGGCCCTGCGGACCCTCGGCCCGTACCAAAACCTTCCCACGCAAACCCAAAACACATACATACCGTCATACAGGACCCATGAAGTACCATCATCTTCCCTTTAATAGATGTTTTCTAAACTGCAGAGTTTGAAAGTTATCTTGATTGAAAAATGGGGGCATAATGAATAAAGATTCAACTTTCCATGAGATGACAGGCCATTCAGGCAGAAATGTGTTTATTTTCTATCAGCTCAAATCAAGCAAAAATGTTTAGCTGAAATATTACAGCTTAGACTGCTACCCCCAGTGATAGGATACATCCAGTTTTCATTTTCCTTTAGGCAAATCTTTATGCTGACAAATTTTAATAGAAAAATGTACTTCCAAATATGTATCAAAACTTTTTTTTTTAATAGAATTTTTAGAGGCAATGCCCCTTTATGTTGGATTTAGAAATATTTTTATGAGCAAAAAAATTTACCAGCCAAACAATAAAACAAAATCCGGTGAGGGAAACAATAGAACAAGATTCGCTGAATTTTCTAGGACTGCTGTGTATCCTGTTCTCTACGAGAGAGTGCTCTAGATTCGCATTTAAAGTTTAGAATAGAATTTTTGTTGTGCATAACAAGAGACACCTTTAGAAAAATGACGCAAAGCTTGTAAAAGACAAGAAAGTATGCATAAATCTGGAGTGCTTCAGGTACTTTGAATTTGGATTTCTCACAGGTTCTCACAAGAGACAAAGAAGAATTCTGGAGAAGAACTTGAACCGTTCCAAGTTCTTACCCCCTGTTGTGGCTAACCATTTATACATTGCACGCATCAGACAGAGTAATTCACAGAAATCTCACTATACGTTTAATAAAGCAACCTAAAAGGTATGTTAAATTTCAGTAGTTCAGTCATGTCTCTTGCTCAGTCTGTATATTTGATATTCTGTCTCATAGAAGAGAGAGAGTGAACACTACTGAATACCATGATGAATTAGCAAGAACCATTATTGTCTAGGTATGCCTGTGCTTAGCCCTTTCTTATACTTTCCTTCAGCTTATGGGGAATGTAAAATTACTTACCTAATTTAGGAACAAATTCCCACAAAAAAGGGCAAAATAAGTGATTCTGAAGATGTGTATCAAAGGCAATCATTTGTTACTGCAACACAGAAACAGGATGTGTGCATAATTCAGCTGTTTGTTTCCTGTTTAAACATGCATAAAATCCCTAAGACAGTCGCTGTTGTAGAGCTTGCTGAACAGAGGTGCCATTAAGAGGCAAAGAACTTCAGACTTTCATTTGTTCTGTGACAAGAGTTACATGAGGTGTTCCTCCTGACCTGCTTAGTTAAATGTTTTTTGAATAGCACCTTACTATTAGCATCTCACACAGCAGGTCAGATTTGTCCAGCAGTCACTCACCAGTTGGATGCTGAACATCACTTTTCATGTAGAAAATAGTGTTAGAACTAATAGATATAGGCTCATGCGACAGTATCAGACAACGTAAGTCTCTGAAGGTTTCTTGCCAAAGTATACAGCACAGATGAAGATCACCAGGTAATAGGATAAACACAATGTTGTATTAGCAAACCAATTGTGGGATTGTTTTAGTTAAAGTACAGGAAAAATGGAACCGATCAAAGTGAAAACAAAGTCAAAGCAAAACCAGTATGGGAGTCTGTCTCAAAAGAGCCTATACATGTACCGGTACTAACTCAAGTTTATCTATAAAAGAAAGATTCCTCCTCTTAAACAATAGGTTTTATTTAAGTTTAAGATTTATGACTGAAGTAAAACCATGGTTCTTCTCTGGCTGAAGTTACATTAAAATCAGAACTCTCCATGTTCTTAAAAATATGTGTCTCTCTGCATGTATGTCTGTATAAAAAATAAACAACAGGCCAACTTAGGTAAACTGACTATGTGTCCCTTTAATTTCTAAAACTTTGAGGAAAATAAACAACTCCATATACTTGGACTTAAGAATATGAATCTCCCACTGAAATAATTTAAATTTTTTTTTTGAGACCCTTAGGAAAAAATACATGTTAGAAATTCACATTATACACAATATTTATTTATATATATATATATATATATATATATAAAAAGCACACAGTAATACCTTGATGCAACTCAAAAATTTTAACTGATAAACTAAAAAAACCTGAAAACCACCTTACAACTTTCTTTGTAGCTGGATATTGTGAGGGAAAGATTAGTACATATAAAGTCAGAGATTATGTTGAAGAAAACTCTTTGAAAACCTTAGACCAACTCTGTCTACTGGCTGTAATTATTTTTAGGAGTCTCAGGAAAGAAAATGTAAGTTGGAATGGAAAAAACCCGTATACGTGAAGTACAGCCTCTGATTGACTGACATTATGAAAAAGTTTTCTTTCTACAAAAGAATTGGTAGGATGATGTATAGTTCATGGAAATAGGTTTATTCTGACTATAGAGACACATGTATTTTAGGGAAATACATGATACAGCACGTACTATTTTGTGTACTCTTGCAAGAGATGTACAATACCAGCAACTTAACCAGCACTGCAGAAAGGATAATGCTAATACTGTTCTTTGTTTAGCAACATCTTTCAACCATATATCAAACAAATTCTAGTTATCTAATACTGAATGATCATCTAAGAATAGAATACTTGATACTCAAATGCTATTTGGAACTGAACAAGAAAGTCAAAGAAGAAAACAGGGATTGTTCATAGTAATGTGTGCACATTACAAGAGATTTTTTTTGTTGCTGTCACTGAACCACTGCTCATCTGGAGACCACTATACATAATTGCCAGCCACCTGGTTCAGAAATATACAGGCATATGGCACAATTATTAATACTGACCCAAAGATATTGCAGTAAACATATTCCAAGTTTGAAAAAATATTTGATAAATATTCATTTAACAAATGTAAACAAATGTGTTCTATGATAAATTCTATTCTAGAAACGCACATGCTTTCACTGCCAAAGCAAAACCTCCTGAATGCCAGAAGTTCACTAGAGTTTGGGGAGTTAAGCATGTTATATCTATGACTTTCAATTATATCCAATAAAATTAAATGGAAAGGAGATCAGTAAAATAAAAATATAACATCATGCTGATCAGCATTCAAATACAAAATGTTCTGAATTAACTCTGAATTAGCATAGCGATTTTGCAAACACAGATATAACTCTTAACGTGGTCTTAAATAACAAGCCAAAATTAATTAATGTCTTAGAAACAAAATGGTAGAGATAGCGACTACAGTGATCAGAAAAGAAAAGCCCAAGATCTAAATGGCAGTTAAAAAAAAAAAAGCATTATATATTTTTAAAAGAATTAACTGAAAAATATTTGAATAAAAAAATCCCAACATATCCTTACATCATTAAATACTTATTTCCTATTACAGCAGACTCCTACGTTCTTAACATGTAGTGCCCCTGTTACACAAACTGGCTCTTGCAGCTGTGTGTCAAGTATGTTAACACTCAGCTGTCTCTTACTCCATTCACAAATCTTATTCCACATGTTTCATTCAGTGCATGAGTCAGTCTTTTGCAGATGAGAGTTCCCCCAAACAAACAACTTTATTGGAAATGCTTGTAACCTCTGAAAAGTCAGACTTAATCTTGAGCTCTCACGGTAGTAGAGTGTCTGTAGCATCACAGAAAGGACAATATTTATGATATGTATGTTTCCAGTACAACTAATTGTACTTTAAATGAAATTTCTTGTGTTAATTACAAGTCTCCAAAGAATTCACTGTAAAAATAACAGCAGCTTTCAAAATACGACAAAAATTTCAGGTGTTTTCTTTTAGAAAGCTTTATAACTAACTTGTACCTTAGAATACAATTAGAAACCTTAAAAAAATGAGCTCTAAAGTATTTTAAAGTGAATGAATTATGCTTTAGTGGAGTATAGATAATTATCTAGGTACACAAGCCCAATTAGTTTACAGCATATCTAGTGTTCTGCTCTTAAACAATATTTGTATTATGCTTCTACCTGGTTTTGATTTCTGTACTTGAAGTAAAATTTGCTTTGATTCCTTCAGACCTATAGACAAGAAAAGTATAACAGAAAAAGAACCACTTTTTTACGTATTTCTTCACGTCAGTTCTGAAAGCAAACTATACTGTTAGTGACAAATTCTAATGTATATTCTTGTTCTAAGAGTTAGGGAAAAAAATACTTCTGACGTGAAATACACCTGGCAGTTTAAACAAGCAGTTCTCCTTCTTGTTGACCTACAAACAACCCTAGTTGCAAGGAGGCATGGAAGGTTGTAATGTGGGAGGTGGACTATCTTTCATTCTCTAATGAGTCACAGAAACTGAAAAATCCTGTTAAAAAGGTTACTGTCAATTAACTTCTTCAGGAAAACAAAGCTGAAGAAGAATGAAACTGTGACTAGGTGAAGAGCTGTCTCTGGGGGCCAAATCATGGAAAAGATGTGTTTCTAACCCTCCAGTTGTTAACCTTCACGTTATATGTCCTAAAGTGAAGATTATAAGGTGCGAGCTATGGAGAAACCTAGAAACTACTGAAATAGATTATTATATGTACATGCTATATGTAATTATAATAAGTTATTAGCTACCAGCAGTTCCTGCTACTGAAAAGGACAACTCAGATTTTACAGATACAGTTTTCAGCTGTGCTTTAATAATGTAGTCAAACTAGTCTAAGAAAATTATAAGCAAAATTCTGCATTGAGGAGGGAAAAAAAGTGTAAATGTGATTGGTCTAGCCAGTGCAGATAAAACACCAGTAAAGATTATGATCCACCTGTAGGTTTTAAGATATTTCTTTTTAATTGATTGATTTGGGTTCAAGTTAAATGAAGCATTATTTTCCTCTCAAACTTCCCATGATAAAAGTGTCCTAGCATTTTCCAGTTGTTCTTTCTTCTAGATTTTCCAAAAACAACAGGTCTTCCAGGTTTAAGTTATAGCTCTGCAGCAGGAAGCACTGGAAGGATTATCATTCTTCCTGCTGTATAGATTGGTGCTAGCCAAGGCATACCAAGCAGTAAGGTATGAACACGTGATGGGATGGTGTAAAGAGAGAGGCAGACTCTCCTCAGTGACACCTGGTGGCAGGACAAGAAGCATTAGACACAAATTGAAATACAGGAAGTTCCATTTAAGTGTGAGAAGAGGCTTAACTGTGAGGGTGGTCAAACACAGGACCAGGTTGCCTGCAGAGGTTGTGGTGTCTCCATCCTTGGAGATATTTGAAACCTGGTATCTGAAGCCCTGAACGACCTGCTCTAGCTGACCCTGATATGAGCAGCAGGGTTGAACTAGAGGATGTCCAGAGATCCCTGCCAACCTCAGCCATTCTGTGATTCCATGAAGCAGACATAGAAGCTCTATAACATGGTCAAGTCACTCAAATTGTGGACCTTGAATCCCAGGGTGTTATGCTACCAAGGGAGCAGTCACAGAATGCCAGGTTCAGGAATCCCTTGCCTACAGCCAGTGTTCTCAATGTTTCCATGACTACTGGATCCAGGCTATAGCTTTGCCACTTGCTTTCTTCCAAGCAAGACCTCAGAAACACTGGGACTTGCAGCAAGGTATCAGGTGGTCCAGGAAGAGGCCTGTCAAAATACTATCCTGAATTCAACTACTCCACAAAACATTTTGAGTGAAACCTGTCAAAGATGAAACGTAGCAAAATCAAACCTCATCCTAAACTGCTGCAGCTTAATTACATTATTTTAGTTTAAACTTCAGCTATTGAGGTTGATGTGTGGTTTGGCAGATAGCAACAGAGCAGGAATAGAGATAGACCATACTTTTTGTAAAACTAATCCAATTGTCAAAATCGTAAACCAACGAAACAAAAAATTCTTCCTCCAAGGCCCTGCCCAACCCAGTAAAGAGTACTTTGGTGACATGCAGAGTATGATATATATCAGTGAAGTCATTTATTTGTTTTATGCTGTCGTGCTTGCCTTCAAGAGCCAGAACAAATGTCGAGCATAAGAGTTTCTCAACCTTATAAACAGGCAAACCTCAGTTAAAGAGAGTGTCATAACCTTTTATGTTTACTATAAAAAATAGAAATGTTTCACGTAAGTTTATGTGAATATGTGTGCTCATATATAACTAATATTATGTGCCATTGTAAGAAATACATCATATTAGAGGTGATAATTCAGTTTTCAAACTAGGTAACTGAAAATATCAAGGTCCAGCAATCCTAAATTCTCCCTGTTTTGTGGTCAGACTGCTTGTAACTGACTAGCAATGCAGAGTTCCATATTTTAATTTTGACTTTTCCCTTTCTAATCTGTCCTGATACTCTGTTTCTTATTAGCATAACCGCTTAACTTTACTTATTTCAGCAAAAGATAACATAGTCTAATAAGCCCATTACAGGCTCATTAATGTCAGGCCTCTAAGGAAAGATCTATATCAGTTGTCTTTCATCATTCCCCTCTCAGACAGTTTCTTTCTTTTTTTTTCCTCCCTCAAAACTCTTCTGGAAAGATGAGAGGCAGCATGAGCACTTTACTCATTTGCCACTTGTCCAGTGACCCCTACCATTTTTCTTTTTATACCCTTGTCTTCCCAACTCTGTTGTGGGTCAGCTTTATCTTCTATCCTTCACTTATCTTGGAGATACCTTTTTTGTGTTTCATGAAAACTCCTCAGACAAAATATTTAACTTTCTATTTCTAACTGACCCATAACTTCCCCATTGTGAAAGCTATGTCACTTCTGGTGATCCAGTTTTCATTATATTTTGAGCATCAGTCTCCTCCTAAATGCGATTCTCCTCTGTGACCCTGAGAGGATACTCTCAGATTGCATACTAACAGAAAAAGTGGCAAAAATCCTTCTCTGAATTCTTTACATATTATTTACAGCTCTTCCTATCACACTGTAGCTCAACAGATCTTGCAGATAGATATTTGTGCATCAAAACACCAATCTGTCTGGTTTTCATGTAGGTTATCTCAAGTGTATGAAAATGTTAATGTGGTTCACAGAAATAAGAGGGTTACTTCAAGGTCTCCGAAATCCCCAAAAGAAAGATGCTGTAGTTATAATATATTTGCATGCCTAAACAACCTGTGCACACCAAGAAAAAGTGGACTTTCACCCTTTTGTGGTTAAGATAAAAGGGTTTAGAGAAGCACAGTGACGCCGTATCTCACTCTATACTGAACTTATTGTAGGCTGAGGTGACTTAGTACCTTTGTCAATTCACTACATTTCATGGACACTTAATCCATTCTGAATGCTACGTAGAGCTACATTATTTATTTGCTTGTGACCTCTTTATATGTAAAAGGGTGGTCCTATAATTCAGCTTGGAGTTCAGCGTTGTCTTTATTTCAATGTATTTCAACATCTTAAGCTCTCTAAATGATACACAATGTAAAACCTTTCCTAATGGGTCCCAGAGGGCAAGGCTGATAAAAGGTATTCATTTATCAAAAACTCTACTTCAGCCATCAGCATGTTCATCAGAAATGACAATACTTTTTTAGTAGAGGCTCTCAGGAACTCAAGACGCTCATTAGAGATGCACTGCTGAATGACAACTGTATAAAGAAAGAAAAAGGTCACCTCATTGTTAATTGGTTGTCCATGTTGCATCAGCAATGCTAACATATCTTACATCAAACTAATTGTCAGGCAGCAAAAGTGAAACATGTCTCTAGATTCTGCACTCTTGATTAGCTATGTTAGGTAATTAAATTATATTAAAATATCATATAAAGAAACGAGGCAAATCAAAACAGGAAATAAAAATTACGCACATAGAAAATATGTTTTTTCAGTCCATATACATTAAGTATTTTGAAACTTTTAAAATTAACCTTAAAAGAACATACAAGAATCTTTTACTGAAAATAAAGAACCTTAAGATTAATGATGTAACTTATTACAGTAATAATAATATAATTTATTTATTTATTAAAGAAATAAATGAAATAAGGTTTAATATACCTAAGGAAAAAAGTTTTTACAACAGTAAAAGACTGAATTTGATAATAAATAAGATTCCTCCAGTGCATTACTATTCTGACATTTATTAAACAGCTTGACTTGTTTTGTAAGCATGTCCTCACCAGCATATTTCACACTGAAACAAAACCTGTGATTTTGTACACAATTTTTATTTCTTCCAGAAATCTCTTTATGTAAGTGTCAGTAAGCTTTCAGTGACAATCTTTCTTTACACAGAACATTTCCAAAACAACAAAGTTGTTATTTTTTTTTGTCCTAGTAAACTGCTATTTGTCCCTGTGAGAGGTAGTGACTCCCATCTCCTACAGCACTGAGTGGGTAAGTAGCTTGTGAACTAGGTCCTGTTGAGTTCAATGGCATGTTTTCATATCTCCCCAGTTTAGTAGATTTCATACACAGTTTGAAACGTCAGGTAGACGTAAGAAATACCACTCTTAGGGTTACTTTAAAGTGGATCAAGTATCACCTTGAAACACAGAAAAATAAAGAAAACACAAGATAAAAGCCATACAAAGTAACTCCTGCAGCAAGAGATTGCAGAAGCAATTTCATTGAAAGATAAATTTAATTTCAAATTATTTGACTGTTGAAAAAGATTTAGGTAATTTTGTTATTTTCCAACTGTTCTCAGCAGTGTTCATTCACCAGTAATCTGAGTTACAGTAGCAAGAAGAATTGCAAAGGAAAATCTCTCTAATGACTTGGACTCCAGAGATCCCAATAATCAATGTCTTAAAGTCTTTCAAGTCTATTGAAATTAACCTTAAAACAAAACCAGAAACTTCACACAGCAAAATAAATAAATCATTAACTTTATAAATCTGTCATAGGTGAGAGAAGAGATCAGTAACACAATTTTACAGGTCTAATTCTATTCCTTTTCATTATGTTTGTTGGCTGTGGTTAATAGAGGGAATTTAATCTGTGCAAGTTCTCAGGGAGTTAATTTCAGCTATTGGACAACTTATATTAGTTAGGGTGGATTCTCTCACATAAGACTGGTCTAAGAAAACACAGAAATAAAGTGTAGCATTAAAAGAACAAGAAGGAAACCACAGAAGTTTTAAAAAAGAGAAACACTTTTAGGGAGCCAGCTCGGTTTTGCTGTAGGCAAAACTAACATAACTGAGAGAAGATAGTGAAGACATTTTAGATAATATATTCAATGTAGGGCAAGATTAAGGTAGGGGTGTTTTAGGGCCTCAGGGTAAAATTTGAGGTCTTATATCCTAAAATACTGATAATTCTGGAAGATTCTTAGAACTGGGGCATAGGGTTCAAAAGAGTTCTTATAATACGATTTTTCACTGTAATACAAAACCAAAACCAAAACCAAAATGCCTTCTTCACCAAGCACTTGCTGAAGAAAGACATTCCTGCAGTCTGGCAATATAGTGTGAGTTTCCTGTTTTTTAATTATTTGCATTTGATACAGTGAACATTATTAAAATGTAACTGTCACATTTTATGTGGATTAAGTACATAATACAGTCAAAGTTAAGAGTTTAATTTTCACTTTGATTCCAGTGTATGTGACACAAATAGATAAATATACCAACAGAAAAACTGTTCAACAGTCATCCTCAGTCTGTATGAGAACAGACTTTGTCTTTTAGTTGAAATTAGGCTAGTTTAAATGGGCTAATTGTTGATGTTCTTGCCCTGTATTCACTCAATCCTTATTCATGAGACTTTTTCTTAAAAAGTGCACTAATCTACATATTCTTATGAAAATCCATGACCCTAACACAGTAATACACTTTCTTAATAGACTTGATTAAGATCTCCCCTAGAGATCTGCTGATATAGTAAAACATAGCCTTGAAGCATCTTTAGCAGTATGGATGTGGAGTACTTCGGCACCAGACCCCAGAGGCTGGGGTGTAGAAGACTGGAAGGTACCACCAGGGGACTATAAACAAAACCTCTCACAAGTAGGATTGGTTTAATTAGCCAAATCATGCTTTCTTTATGCTCTACAATCACTGAGAAACCGAGCTTAGTAGGCCTGTAGAAAGCAGCTGTTAAGATGGCATATTCAGAGAGTCAGAGTATTTTTAATAAACATCTATAGATATTAATGTTCTAGCTGTTTCATGATTATATACCTAATGCAGCACAGACTAAAGCAGGGAAAACAACATCTTATAATGGACTCTTCAAAACTTAAGAGAAATATGTGCAACAACCTGATGCAATTTAGAATACCTACACCAGTACAACACATTTTACACCAAATTAATTTGACTAATTACTAAGCCCTGGGAAACAACTTGAGCTCAGAAGTTTAAGTTTTTTAATCTCTGATTCATTATCTCTCCAAGGTCTAACTCCTTTTTTCCAGGAGTTAAATCTTGGTTGACTATTACCATTACTATATGAGAAAGGCTTAACTACTTAAAGAGCAAAAGAAAATGCTGTTTGATTTAAGTGATTAGCTTCAACTAGCAATTGTTAAGCACTGATGTGAACAAGAAAAAAGAGGGAAAACAAAATTCAATAAAGTAGTACTTAGGCCATCCAAACTACAAATATGCAGTAAAGTGTTTTTTCCCCTCATTGAGTTACTTGAGATCTATTTATATAAGGATCTTCATATAAGAAATTTTAAATATCCTTAGAAGAAAGTCAGTCATGCATACTTGACAAGCTGCTTGTCATCCAACAACAAGAAAATAGGATGCTTTATGCATAAACATTAGCATATAATGAAAATAGATCCCTGAAATAGCATGCTGAAAAATTTCCATTATCCTAGAAATCTATACCATAGTGTAATGAAACAAATAAACAAAACCTTAAGCAGTTATTTTTGTAAACATCAATTACAGATCACAGACTATTTAGCAAAACAATAACTAAAAAGGAAAGACTAAAGGATACATGCCATTCAGTACATTACACAGGCTGTGAGATGTGAAGTTCAAGAAAAAGAGGCATCACAAAAACAGTGATACCAGAGCAGAACTAGATTCAGTGACATTTCTGGAAAAATGAAAGAGGTAATCATCAGTAAACATATCAAGTTGTTAAAGGACTGAGGGTTTGCATCTTAACTCTTAAATAAGTTGCAAAAATTATTTCAATACTAGTTAAACTTTCATCACATGAAACATTTGTTTGCTCATGTCTTCATGTCCTAAAAGATATGAGAGGCAGAATTTTCTATTGATTAGAAATCAAAACAAATACTGAATGTCTTTGTAAGAGCTTTGAATTTCATGCTCTGAATAATATCATGAGTTGTCCTGGTTTTAGAGCAACTGTATATACTAGATAAGGATGACTTCTTGCCTGTTAAATCCCCATAGATTACCTTAATTTTAGTAGTTTTTTTTCAAAAACAAGACCCAGCCAGATTGCATTGTTCAGATTTTCATGTTGCTGGAAACATTTCACATTTTAAAATATTTAAACTACTTCAAGAGTAAGTAAGGGGAAAAAAAAAAAAGAAAAAATATGTTCTTCAACAAGGTCATGTTAATATGCATGGCGTTATTTAAGTGACAAAATAAAAAATGATTAAAGGTTTGACCCAAGTGTAAGTATATACAGTTTTCTTAAACACACTTGTATAAGAAGATACATACAAACAGAGAATGTCTAACCAGAGTTGTGTTCAAAAAGTTTGGGAAAACAAGCAAAAATACTGAGTTTTCACCCAATTCTCATCATCTATATGTGACTTCTTCCTAACAAGAATAGTAGTAATGAAAACTTCTTCTTCCTATGTTTAGCATAATTTTAAGGCTGTGAAGCTTCATAGAGCTAAACCCAAAGTTACTTCCAGGTTACCTGTAGTTGACACCTGCTATGGATATTTTTCTTTTGTGTGTTGACTTTTTGGATGCTTCATCTCCTTGGTGTGTTAATTAAAGTTGGACATGAATACACTGTGAATAAAGTGAGTCAGATCATATCTGAAGCTTAAATGAATTGACTCTTAAAGCTTTGGTAAAATCCATATCAGCATTTCAGTTAAGACCTGGATCTTCTGTCAAAATTCTTAGAGCTCATACATCCAGGAGGTGCAGGTTAATCATAACCCTAAAGCCAGAAAAATAGACTCCAATCCAAAGTTTTGAAACTTCTTTATATCAGGGAGGAAGTTACAGGCCCAGTAACATATTCTCACATCATCCTGTGGTGCAGCAGGATCTGGAGGTAAAAAATGTGCAGTGCACCCTGCAGCTTCCCAAAATGTGGGCGACAGCATGCTATTTTGCTTACCAGGTCATTTTTTATTATTGTACCAAAGAAGAATGACTTTTCTGGCCAGCCATGCTCATATTTAAAAAGTCAATATTTAAAAAAACTAGAAAGAATAAAGAATTAAAGAACAAAAGACATGCGTCTCCATTTAGTATGAATAAGTGTATGTTCCCAGATGTGGAGGCATTTAATAGCAGACAGGGCTGAGCTACTCTATCAGATGCATCTGACAGAGAGAGATGGCACTCTTTGTGTTTCAAAACTTGATGCAATTTTGTCCACTTGAATCCACTTCACAAGACACTAGAAATCCAAAATTACAGTTTGTAGCAATAAGAAGGGCATATGGATTCAGCTCACAGTTCTGCAGACCATTTCCAGGTGAATTGTTTGGACATGAGGTTGGACAGGACAACTCACTGAGTAGCGATGACCACGCTCAATACAGAGTATAGCAATAACCTGCCTTCAGGAACCAGGTATGGTGAAGACCTGGTTTAGGTTGCTGCTGAGATTATAGAAAAAGAGGAAGAAAGACATCAGTTTGTGAGTCGTGAGAAGGCCAATCTGTAGAGAAAATGGCTTGGGCAATCTGTGCCAGGAGGATGTAACAGTTCTCTCAAAGACCTGAACCAAACCTATGCACATACAAAATGAAGGACTACTCAAAAGACTCTCTTGAGGCAATAGTTGGTTTTCAGAGATCAGTAGCTCCTATACCCTTAAAATAAAATAAAAAATACAGCCTTATTTCAGAAGTGTCTTAAACCTAGTCTTAAACCTCTTAACCTGACTTAAACCTCTTTCACATTGTTCTTGATATGTGAAACCACTGAAAGACAGCAGTCCACAGGTGCAAGAATGGTCTAGAACAAAAAATGCAGCAGTCCTGAGAAGATGACTTTGAACATTATTTTCTTACACTCTATGGTCTGTGGTGAAAAAATAAATTAGATTCAGTATCTGCATTGTGTAAGTGTTTCTTACACAGTCACCACCTAGACTGACAGGTTTTTGAACCCCACTGCATTCAGTGACTGACTCCAGTCACAGTGGTGGCATCTTTGAGTGAAACAAATGGGATTATTTCCTGAAAAGAAGGGGGAAAAAACATCAAAACAAAACCCACATTAAAGTGTCTTTATCATAGCTCCTAAAGCACTTTGTCATGTAGATAACATGGAACGGCCATATCAAGGAAAGTTTAATGGAGATGCCACAAGAAATCCTTTGGTTTCCTTTCGACCTTCACTGAATGTAAATTATGAATTTTGAAGGATACTGAAATAATTTATTTTCAGATTGCTACTGTGTTACTCAGAATCACTATTGAAAAAGTAACCAACTATAATAAAGAGCAGATTTTTTTTTGTTTTACTTGCTTGACCTCTCTTCCACATTATTCAAAAGTTTGTGCAAGAAGCTGAGTACTTCTTTTGGCTCTTACTGCTGCTTAAAGTACTCAGCAACTCACAAAAATCAAACCCTAGGCTCTTTCACAGAGTCATCAGGAATTATAGAGGAAGATCTCCAAGACATTAAAAGAAAACAAAACACACAAGCAGTTGAACTATATTAAAAACCAAGAATATTTTGAAGTCAATGCCACAAAATTTGCCCATCTGCTCCTCAATCATCAGACCGGAAAATTGAAAAAGGCAAGCTCTGATAAGAACTGTAGCTGATGACACAATTTTAATTAAACTATGCTTTTGAGCTTTAAACTTTAAAATATGCTTCCAGTTTTCTGCATTTTAGAATTCTGTACACAGATGTGTATTAAGACTCTGAAAATCAGATTTCATTCTCAACAATGACGAAGGCAAGAATTTCCCAAGACCAAACACTAACACTATAGCAAATACCAAATAAGCACAATTTCCATTTAGAAAACAGAGAGAGACTGACTTTTTAGTAATCACATGCAATATGCATCTCTGTAGCAAGAAGGATATATTGGAACTGAAAAAGTAGTACATTTGTAGGGCTTTCATGAATCCACTTTGATAACATTTCAACTCATTTTTCAATTGTTAACAGTCTTACTTTGTCAGCTCTGGAACAAAAAACTCTACAAGTACCACTAAGACAAAACTCAAAACTACTAGACAACGTGGAACCACCCACATACAAATTTATACCTCCATGGAATTATGGCCTTGCTTTTAGTGCCTGACAACCTTGCAAGAGGATGAATTGCTAATAATACTAGACACTGCTCTGAGACTTTCCTTTTAGCTCAAATAAAATCCCTGTAAGGCTTCATTCCAAGCAAAGTTCAAATGCCAGCAAAACCTGCAGACTTTAATGACGCTTGGAGTAAAAAGACTGATTTAATACCACTGTGGGCTTCTACTATGTACAAGGGAACTCTCAAAATTATTTTGTGTGGATTGGTAGTGTATTGCTAAGGGGCTTACAAGAAGCACTGGTCATTTAGGGGATTTTGGGAAGTACAATCTTTATATGATATTATTAACTGAATCAGCTTTTGATGTTTTCCTAGAAATAGATTAGGTACATTTTCCAGCAGATCACTATTTCAGTTTAGTCTGCAGGTTTTATGGAGACGGAAAGCTAAAACTCAGTGTTAGAGGTCAGACTGAGTGAGAAGTGACAGGAGTTACATTTTTGGCAAATAATTCTCTCTTAAGTACAGTGAAATATTAAACTAAACACACTGAAAATATAAAGTCTAGAAAGGTAACCAGTAATAAACGATATATTTGATCTGCTTGTATTTTACAAAATCTGATCCTTTGTAACGGGAAATATTACAACATTGCCTTTATGAAAAGTTTTACGTGTATGATAAAAGTCACCAGAACCCAAACCTCAAATGATTTAAATCTATTGGAAATTTCTGAAACTGAATTATATAAAGCCCTCTTTACTCTTGTCCTAAGAAAGCTTGTTACATATTACATAGGAAAAAAAATTGAGTAAACTTACTGGTTTTTAAAATTTTGATTTCCACAGAAGTAGTAGCAATTACATTACTGTCCCCAAAGATATACTTGCCAAAAATTTTTCTTCTAAACCTTTGTGTTTAGAATAAAGCTATCATGATGTACAAGGCTTAAATAATGTGTAAGGCTGGGTCTGTTTCAGCTATGTACAGAGACAACACTTTCTGTCTGCAAAGAAAATCTTTTGTTTTCCTCAATCCACTGCCTGTCAGATGAAATGTCTGTTATATTTCCAAAGGTCTTGACTGGAAGAAGGTGAACTTGGTGTTCTGTTTTTCATAGTCTTAATCTTCAGGTAAACTGATCTTCATTAGAACAGACACCTGCTTTTCCTTTCACCTTACAGTGGATGTTTTCCTCAAATAACAAGGACAGGCAGCTGCTGAGGTGGCTAATATCCAATCAGACAAAGAATCAGTGGTTATAGAGCACTAGAGAAGGTGAAGAAGAAAGTGGTTTACTGGAAAAGAGTGACACCAGCTCATCTAGTGCTCCTGCACAGCCCGTGGTATTCCTACCGGTGGTAAATGCTTCCGTTGGAGAGTCTAGCTGTCAGAGGTTAAGTTTTCACTGAGCATAATTTTTTCTTTCAGAAAGAAATCCTATCAATTATTATTTTTCATGCACAACCTAATTATGCAGAAAAAAAAGAAAGAACTAGCCTACCTGGAACAGAGACGTAAGAGTGCTACTGCTACTGCTTCCTACATGTACTCATTTCAGAATTGGGTCAGGTGTTTACTTGTTCAGGTTGAATTTGTCAGAAAATGAGGCAACTAGCTGTGTTATTTGGCACTTCATTTTCAGAATAATTTATTGGATTGCTATAGCTCCTGGTGTCACTCTAAGCAGAAACATATTCAAATGTTTCAACTTTGTCCTTGGACTTTTACTGCTCCCCTCAAAAGATATGTGTTTGTGATGCCATAGGATCATGAGCAGCCATTAATTATGAAAATTAAATGATCTTTTATATGCTTAAGCACTTTCTGGTGTATTGAATACAAATTACAGTTCAAAGAATATAGTTTATCTTCCTCAGAGAAAAAAGTCTTCTACATAAAATAACCTGTTCACATTTTTTGTCAACTGTGAACTACAGACCACCTGAGCACAGCAGAGAACAGCTGATTGCACACTTTAGGTTCTTCTGTATAGTATGATAACAAAAAATGTGAGATGGCATGTAGGACTTCAGGGTGGGTGACATATATGAGAGGCAAGATGCCTCCAGCACCAAAAAACCTCTGAAATTTCTTGAGAAATAGTAGATACAAAGAAAATGGGATAATTATTTGCTGGCCCACAACATAATGAATTTTCTACTAAACTTCATTCTAGCAGAGAAACAGAAATCAGCTGCTAAATTTAGTGATTTCTTATACAAGGGATCCTGTCCAGCTTGTATTAACTTCATGAGACATGATGAATATTACTTTAAATGAATAGTTTCACAGAGCTAATAAACCTATCAACTAAATTCTTAGAAACTATTTAAAAACCAGATTGATAACAGTTTAAGCTTATGTATGTATACACATTTCAGTAAAAATCCCCAAATTCTTAAAACTAGAAGGAAAGCAATTCTAATCACTAAGGGAAAAGAATTGTGTGTGTTTTAGTAAATGATGTACATTTTACATACAGTAAACACCTTAAATATATAAGGAGAAGTATCTTGAACTAATGAAGTATATTGGGTTTGCGTGGCAAGGTTTCGGTAGCGGGGGGGCTACAAGGGTGGCTTCTGAGAGAAGCTGCTAGAAGCTTCCCCATGTCCGAGAAAGCCCATGCCAGCTGGCTCCAGGACAGACCCACCACTGGCCGAGGCTGAGCCCATCAGCGACGGCGGTAGCACCTCTTTGATAACATATTTAAGAAGGGGAAAAAAGTTGCCAGGACTCAGAAACTGCAGCCGGAGAGCAGAGTGAGGGTATGGGAGAGAAGCAAGCGTGCAGACCCCCAGGTCAGTGCAGAAGGAGGGGAGGAGGTGCTCCAGGCACCAGAGCAGAGATTCCCCTGCAGCCTGTGGGGAAGACCACGGTGAGGCAGGCTGTGCCCCCGCAGCCCGTGGAGGTCCACGGTGGAGCAGATCTCCACCTGCAGCCCATGGAGGACCCCACGCTGGAGCAGGTGGATGCCCCAAAAGAAGGCTGTGACTCCGTGGGAAAGCCCGCACTGGAGCAGACTGTGCCTGAAGGACTACAGCCCACGCAAACGACCCACGCTGGAGAAGTTTGTGGAGAACAGTCTGCCGTGAGAGGGGCCCCACGCTGGCGCAGGGGAAGAGTGTGAGGAGTCCTCCCCTTGCGGAGGAAGAAGCAGCAGAAACCACGTGTGATGAACTGACCCCAACCCCCATTCCCCGTCCCTCTGCGCTGCTCAGGGGGAGGAGGGAGAGAAATCGGGAGTGGAGTTGAGATGAGGAGGGAGGGGTGTAGGAAGGTGGTTTTAGATTTTTATTTTTCATTACCCTACTCAGATTTGATTGGAATTAAATTAATTTCCCCAAGTCAAGTCTGTCTTGCCCATGATGGTAATTGCTGAGTCATCTCCCTGTCCTTGTCTTGACCCACGAGCCTTTTGTTGTATTTTCTCTCTCCTGTCCAGCTGAGGAGGGGAGTTCAGCATCCAGCCAGGGTCAGCCCACCACGGAAAGCTACCTTTCTTCTCCATTGTCACGGCTATTGCTGCAGCGACCAGTCTGTCTGTCCAGACTGCAAAAAGCTCTGCAAAATATTGAGGAGTATTCAAGCACATTAATAAGAAGCACTAAAAGTTGAATATATTTTGTGTTTCCTATTCAAGTCTTCTTTCAAGGAACTCAGTCGACTCAGTTTATCAAGGAGCTATGTTATGCAAGGTCTTTAAACACCTCTCTGGGGAACAGAAATTTCCCAATAGAGAGCTTCCCAGTCTGGCACATAAAGTTATGACAAAGCATCAAGCTGGAGTAAGACTACATACACTGAGAATAAAAGTAGATTTTTAAAAATTACTATTTTTTTAGAATTTTTTTAACAACAGAAGGCAATTATTCATTGGAACCATTACCTAAGGCTGAGCTAAATTCTCCATGGCCAGAGTTCTTTAAATCAAGATTTTGTTAGAAAAACTCTAGTTCAACAGCAGTATTAAACATGCAACAAAAATTGGGTCTTTGACTTATTATAAAGGGGATCAGATTACATGATCAGCATGAACTTTTCTGACTCTGAAGGCACTCAGGAAAAAAAAAATCCAAAAATAAACTAAAATACATTAATCCAGCATTGACAAATGTAGCCTCCATACTAATTTTCCATAATAGCCCATCTTTATCATAAACTTTACCCATTTTCTTGTTTATTTGACATTACATGTTTTTAAAGAGAATGAATTAGAAAACATGTATATATATATATGCATGTTAGCATTGGTTATTGAAGAAGACAGCAAACTCTCCAATAAATGAAAACAGAATTGATGTGGATTACACTAAATGCGACCAAAATTATGTTGAGGGTACATGTGGTAGCATATATACAGCATATGCATATACAGCATACTGGTAATCTATCAGGATTTAAATGATGTACATATTGTTTTACTGTAAGAATGGTTATAATGCCAGCCAACTAAAAAAAAAAAAATCTGCAACTATTTTTAGTGAAGACAAAAAGAAATACAATATTATTAAAGATTTGACTTTTACATAATTCAATTTTACATGTACTAGGAACCATGCCACTAAAGTTACAAGCCTACCGAAGAAACAGTTCGGTGTAGCTTTGAAAGATTCTCCCTTCTCTTCATTAAATGCTAGTTTATTCTCTATAAACACCTTTTCAGCTCAAGTTAAGCTTATAGGAGAGCAGGGAAAAGAGAAAGAAAAAATAGTGTCTGCTGTACCAGTGTTTTATTTCATAACCTTTAGGGTGCAAGTGGAAGAAAGGTTTGCTTGCTACCTGCATTCCTTATTTCTCTAGAAGAGATGAATTGTTACAGCTATGCTAAAAAGAATAAAAAAGTGTGTATTCTGTGAACACTTTTCTAATCACTTTACAGCCAGCTAGAGACATGAATTTAATAGACTTTTTTTTTCAACTGACCTGTTATACAGAGATACTAGCAAGCAACAGCCAGCCACTCACTGAGGAGCTGCTATACCATATTGAATTTATTTAAAATTTGTTTACATTTAGAAAAGTATTCTGCCCAGTCAGAATGCTTCACCACTGATTATACTTAGAAATAAACCCACCACTTAAGGTTAATTTTGGGGGATATTGACCATTATTTTTGGACAAACAGAAGAAAGGCAACAGCAACCTTTCACCCCTTCCCTCAAGTCCCGTAGCAGACCAATCCTCCTCACTGTAGTTAAGATTTTCACACATTTCCACATATCCAATTTTTTTCTGCCATTTATGCTGCTCTCTGTTGTATACAAAGACACACCCTGGAAACGTCTCAATCAGTCTCTGCCTGGATCCTTAATTTCCTTCAGACTTAATGTTTTTATTTGTACTTTATATTAGTCGTTTCCTAAGGTCAGTTGTGTTTACCACATTGAAGCATTCCCTTAATAACACATTTTTTCTTTTAGATGACATTTTGTCTAAAAATTGGAATAACACTTTCCATAACTTTTCAATAAGAAAAACTCAAAAAACAATAGTTGAGTCCCTGCAATAGATAGTCTGATCTGTCCTCTCTTTTTTTTCAGATTAAAATAAATCTATATAAACTGAATTTACATGCTGTGTGGGGTAAGAGTATGAAAACACGAAAATAGGTTTCATTGTCTCTCCTGGCAAGATTCCTCTCATTTCTCATACTTTTCCTGAAAACAAAATAATAAAAAAATACCCTTTACACAATATGAACAATATCATCTTATTGTTGGAAATTGAACACTAAAGAATCTTTTAATGGAAGTCATAATAAATGCCAGCAGTATTTGATATCACATCACACAAGTAGAATATGTAACAATACAATTACATTCAGAGTTTACTGCTGTTTAATTATGGGCCAAATATGAAATAAGATGAGACATGTTTCATCTCATTTGGTGTTAGAAATATGTATTTTCACTTGGTGGAAGTAAAGACTGTCTTCTTTCACTATATCTCAAAGGTAGACATAAGCTAATAATTATTAGCATTAATATAACTATATAGTTATACCTGTCATTTTTATTAAGTATAATTTTACCCACGAGGCAACCGTTTAAAATATTCATTTCAAATTTAGCTTTAAGGCACTAATCTAATTTATTTTCAAGCATATGCTCATTACTAAAATGATCTGGAATGAAACCTTCACACATGTCTAGTGCATAATGAATAATTAATAACAATGTTTAATTGCTATCTATGATGTTTTGGAAAAAGCACAATGTACACATTACACATTACTTTTTTTTTTCTTTCTCTTTTTTCTTTTTTTTTTTTTTAGGAACATTTGCATTATTTGCCAGACTCCAAATCCAATTTAAAGTTCTACTTCGATGTCCTCTCTGCTACCTCTTTTTTTTCATGTTGAGGTGATATATACAGAAAACAGCAAAAAAGCTTTTTAAAGCAATCATTGGACAAACAATGGTTTTGCATCTCTTGCTGGCAGATCTTTGTTCAGATTAAATACTATTAATCCAGTTGAATAGCTATGACTCCAGCCAAAAAGTTTTAAAAGTCCTGAACTATAGGGAAAAATGAATATCATATCTCCTAGGAGTGACCGCCTCCGAGGAAAACGGGCAAACAGGACTGAAGATTAAACTATTTCATCAGACATTAAAAGAAAACAACCAAAAATGAAACATCAACAAATCACACATCTGAAGACTTGTTGAATTCTAAACTTCTATGAACCTACAATTGGAGTTTTTGACAAGTTTGCTCTTAATCAACTAATAGAGGAGGATTTAGTAGCCACCCTCAATTCCAAATGGAGAGATGCATTTCCAGGAAAATACAATGTCTGAAGAAACTAGGAAGCCTGCCCGGGCAGCCATAGGAGAGTCACTGCTGTGATCTTTTCAAAACAGAGAAAGCTGATTACTGGATGGGTTTACTGTGATAACATCCAAATTCAGTAGTTTAAAATGGCAATTAAAATAATTCTATAATTGCTTTTAATGACATTTTAAGACATCATTCAGATCATCTTCTCATAATGCTGGCATTCCATGGACTCCAAAACTGAAATAATCCTCCAGACTGCATCTGTGTCCAGATTGTGTGAACACTAGCAGGTAAGAATTTTAGCATGAATGTGGATTCTTTATCTTCCCCTATTTGTCAGAGAGTCTAAATCAATGATTTTTTTGAAAGCAGTTCTAATTACTGAATATTTTATTTTACATTACAGACTTGCCCATGTAAGATTAAAAGGAAAAGTAAAGGTCATTATTTGGTTAAGCAGCTGAAAAATTTTAGGCAATTCACATCAAGACTTCATTTGCATGAAATTTCAGGGTACTTTGGAATAGTAGCCTGACACTTGCTCTGCTGCCAAAGCACATACTTCTGTTTACTTTTTCTTTTTCATTAAAAAATGCATTTCACTATAAGGAAAATACAGAATGTTAGAAACCAGAATTAACTGCACAAAGTGTTGCTGTATCTGTCCAAGATCCCTATCAGGAAGATCAGGTATGTTCTACCTCTTGCGAGAGTGACAGGAATATTGTATTATTAATTGCTATCTCTGTTTCTTTAGAATAGCTGACAAAAGAAGTAATATTTGTAATTTAAGAAAAGCGAGTGATGTTAATAACAGCAGTGGGTTATTAGTAATTTGTCATTGGATTTGATTAAGCAAGGCACATTTAATTTAAGCTTATAAATAAGGATTTTGTGGGCCAGAGATACTCTTGCCATTTTTTTCCACTTAAAGAGAATCTGTAACTAAAATCTAGAATACTTATTTTATTAAAAGAACAGTTAATTAATATAAGGCATTTATAAGGATTAGATAAAGCCAGAATTTCTTCAGTTTTCATAGGTTTTCACTTGGCTTCTCTTACAGAATATTAGATAGGAACAACAAATCATTTGAATTCTTTCATCTCATAATAAATCTGAAAGTAATGCACCCCTCTCTTCAAAAGCTAGAGATGAAACTAGTATTATTAAAAAGACTTTTATCAATAATAGAAGAAATTATAATAATAAATTCTCCAGCCTGACTCCCTTGAACATGAAGGATACATTTTCCTCTCCTAAGTAAAATAACCCAGACTATTCAAAAGACTTAAATGAGATAAAAATCAGACATTTCCATTTATTTTGTTCTTTTGAGCCATTACTATGGTTAACATCTGGTTAAATCAGCCTCCTGGTATTATAACCAAACATGGTCCAATATAATATAGTGATTTCTGGCAATAAAACCATTACTAGAAGTAGTACTTAGCTTTCTACAGATTCGAAGAAAGAAAGAAAAAAAAGTCTTACGTAGCTGTACTTAAAGGCATGTAAATGCTAGCAAATTGCATTAATACCTGGAAGTGTTTGCCCATCATCACTGTACTGAGAGAAACTGAAGAACTGTTTACTGATCTGTACTCTAGGAAATGTCTACTTACTATTTAAAATCTTAAGAATGCCTGACTCAGAATGGGTAAAACTCGTTATGACATTGCCTTTCCTTCCACACTTGGTAAGCGTGTAACAACTCAGGCCCACAGAAATGAAATTATTTGCGTCTCCGCTGGTCCAGCACTCCCCATGACACCCTGGGCACGGCAATGCCCTGGAGGAGAACATCCATCTCACGGACAATCTGGTGGCTCTGCGCATGGTTTCTTTCAATCTGCCAATTTACACCATGTAACCAAAAGGGCAGAAAGTGTTCTTGGAAATTTAAGATCAGAGGAACGTTTTTCATTGGGTTCCCTCCCCCCCAAATCACAGATACCATCGCGTTGCTTGGCTCTCCAATGCTCTCTGCAGTTAGCAGTAAGCCACTGAGTTTCTGATAAGCAGATACTAAGTCTGAATGACTTACATATTTGTTTTCAATTTAAATCCTAAATTTGTTATTAATCTGTTATTAATCAATTCTGTCTTGTGCTTCTTTGGTTTGCCAGCTGAGCATTTCTATATGTATTTGTTGGTTAACTAAAACTTTGACAATAATTCTAAACTACACTGTATACATTTTGCTTTTTCCACTGCAGAAAAAAAAGTTACAAACTTCAAATTAAAGATAAGTCCATGGTACACCAAGAGGCTCCACCAAAGTTTTTCTATCTGCACCCACTTTTCTTCATTGTTTCTTAGGCTAAGATTAAGCCTGAGAGTTTATAAAGCAAAGTTGCTATTGAAAGCCCAATATTTTTTGGTTAGAGGTATATAAAAAAGAAGTTTCATTATTTCATTTGTAATTGAATTTAAGCAGTACAGAGTGAAACTGAGAAAAGCCAATTCAGTGAACATGCCAATCAATAGAAAAGCTTTTGCTTCACAGATAATGGTTAATTTGTTTCATAAAAGACATTTCTGGAATAAATGCTTTGAGGAATCCAAGGATTTTTAAGAAAAGCTCTATAACCTGTTTAAATGTGTAACAATGGCATTTGACTTCTGTATCCCTAAGGAAAATGTCATTTGTACACACAGTGATGGCTGCCTGGGAAGTGAAAGTTTAGAAGCAAATGGGAAAAAAAACCAACAGCAAAATAACAGAGAGATTACAGACCACAAATTGTTACAGAGGCGTAAGAAAAGCCTCGCTTTAAACAAATAAGCAAAAAAATATTCATTATGTTGTGTAAACACCCTAAAGTGCACTTCAATTACAAATGACTGTACTCTTAGAACAATCTTTCCTTGACTTTATGACTTTCTCATCTCCTCATTAACCCTTTTCCATCTAATCTTTCTCCTCACCTTCCTTCCTTATCTTCAAAATTCTGCAAATAATCGAAAGAGGTCTGGCCTTGGTCCCTCACTTTTCTCCTTCACCTTATTTACAAATATATGAACTACTATAACAGTATAGAAAATCTTTTTGCTATACAAACCACTTCCTCCTGACTCAGCTGCTTTATCCTTATACTGACTAGCCATCAGCTTCACTTCCAATGACTATAGTGAAACTCACTATTTCTTCTCAGACTGTTGCCTCCTGCTTTTTCATTACTATGGACAAAATACACTTTTTTTTTTTTAAGGACACTGTCACATATAAATACATGCTAAAACCTAATAATTCCTTTCACACAAAGAAAACAAATTACCTGAGTTACAACCTTTCCTGTAAGTCATCTTCTTTATCTAGACTATTACATGCTCACATTTCAGCTGTAGTAATACCGCTGCATTTGTCAAGACCAGATGAGGTCTTGCTCAGCCAGTGATATATTCAGAATTCTATTATAAACTCATTTATGTAGATTGCTCTTTTAAGCCAATCACATTTTGAATATATTATTCTGTTGCTACATCAAGGACTATTTCACTTCAGTTTTAAGGAATGTCATAGCTTCTTTCTTATTCAACATCAAAGATATCAAGTGGCCCAGATTGCCAACTTCCATTACCTTTGACATATATTCTAAGGATTATGTAGAAAGTATATATTCCATATTGTAAACTTTTCTCTGACATCTGTTTTGGCTAAGCTTTCATTCAGCATCTGCAATATTAACACTTCATTCACACTTTATTTTGCCATGATGCCTACAAAAAGCTTGAGAAGACTCTAGCCATCAGTACTCTAGGATGACCACCTGCCACACTGAATAGTGCTGCTCTTCTGATACTTCTCCTACGTCTCACTCTTTTCACTCAGTGTCAATCTTTTCACTCAGTCTTTATTCTCCACCTCTGGTTTCACAGAGTGACAAACACAGCATAAACCTTGTCTGTCAATAGTGCCCCTAGCATTCTTGAGGATTAAGTAGTCTAAATAAATAACAAAAACAGAAAACCTAACACTGCAAACTACTTGTTAGGTTTGGTTGTTCAAATGAGGATCTCTTCTTACAATGACTCAATATGAAAGTATATAATAAAAGTTTTCCTGATAAAATTTGATTACAAAATAGATAGGGAAATGCTGACAGGAAAAAAAAGAAAGCCCTTATCTTTGAATTATGGAAGTTATAGGCAAAACAGGATTACCACCTGAATAACTTTGTATTATTTTCACTGAGGATCTTTCTTTAAGAAGTAGAATTTTGGAACAAATTATAAAAAAATTGTAAAAAATATATTTCTGAAAGTAAGTCAGGTTGAGAAATTAAACTAAACTGGACTTCATCTAGTAAATTACGGTGCCTCTTCTGCATTTTAGGTGTCTTATGCAGAACTGTCTCACATACAGAAAACTGCAGGTGGACACTAGTCATCAGAGAGGTGTTTTTGTGAATCTCAAAATACAGTCTTAAGAGCATTTCGAAAGTTTGTGACATATCTTTCTTTTGAAACAATGTTCAAATCTTTGTTTTCCAGTACTAGGAGTTTCGTTGAAAACAAATCTGTCTTTAGTATTAAAAAACCCCCCCAAACTGTAACATATGCAGATGTAATTATTTGCTCTGATGCTGTAATTATTTCTTAGAAAACAAGCTGAAATATCCAAGCAAAGTGTTACAGCCCACTTGGGGGCGGGGAGGGGAATTGAAGCAGGGGGATTCAAGAAACACAGGTAGATCTTGTTCATATTAAAAAATTCCAATGAATTTAAGAAACCAGAAAAAAAAAAAAGACACAAACAAGAAAACAAACCAAAAAACCCACAGCAAAAACATGAAGTTGAATTTCCCTAAGAGATAAATGTATGACTTCTGATTCTATCATATAAGGGGAAAAGTCTGACATTTTATGCACTCAGTAAACAAAAAGAATCGTATCCTCATGCAACTGTGGATCTGACCTAAAGTCTTTGAGAAAATAACAAATGCTGCAAATGGTTCAGCCAAAGAAATGCCATTAGAATAATACCAAAAGCCCGTTACTCCTTGTTCACTGTTCCTATATCAAGTTTGATTGGAATAAATCTCCTAACTGATTCAATGCAAATAGCTTATTTAAGTTATGAACTACAGATTTGAGGTTTTAGCATCAAATTTTGCAAGCAATGAGGTCATTGCACATAGCCTTACTTTCTAATGGATCTCAAAGCACAAAGAAATCAAAGACAAAACCCTTTAGATGTACACAAATTAAAAAATTATACATCGAATATGTATATTATTTATTGAACATTAAGTATTAAAAAACAGCTGTAATATTTATGGCAGCTAATTCTTTTAAATGCATACTATATTTCTCAAAAATGCCTGTAGTAGAGAAAAAAAAACATAAAATAAGTCTTCCATAATGATATAGTGGTAGCTGGATTTTAGTACGAACTAATAATTAATAATAATCTTCAGAAGCTAATATTAATTTTTTATTGTTTGCAATACATAGGCATGAGTATCATATTTTCATGCTGTGTTTTTCTCTGAAAACATTATTTGCATGTAACAGATTTGGTCTTTTTTTCCTACCTCTTCTGTTCAGTTCCTTTTTCTCCTTTAGGCAAATACAACCATGAAATATACAAGTCTAGAAAAAAAATAATTCTTGAAATTCTGGTATATGATTGAACATATACATTTAAAATAAATTCAATTTCAAGGCAATGCTTACTGATCCCAATAAACTAAATATGTATGAGCTATAATTTTCTGCTTTTTAAATTGAAGCTTTTCAATATTCAAAATAAATCATGCATAAAAAAAGCAGGTGAATAACTAGATAACACCAATATGGCCATGAAACACCAATCAAATTATACAAAAAAATTAGAGAAGATTTCCACAGTCTGGGAAAGACTCTTGCTTGAACATTAGGAAGATGCCCCTTGGTTTTCATCCTGCATCTTCTACTTATATCTTATTATTCCTCACTTATATTTAGCAGCTGCAAACAAAGGAATAATTTTGCAAATTTCAGACACAAGAAAGCAACATTTTGTTTGCAAAATCTTTTTTAACTATCCCCTAAATAATTTTACATGGTCAAAAGTAAACAGGTTATGAATTCAGTCCACCAAATATACTTCCTTAAGTTACAGGCTTCCTAAATAGAAGATTAATGTGTTTCTGTGGAAAATGGATATGCTACAGGTAGCTGAATCTACAGGAAATAACTTAGAATTTGGTTGTGGAAGGATTAATTAATTAATTTTATTTTAAAATATTATTTTTTCAGTCTAGGCCAAATACATCCACTGTAAATTACCTATCGCTAGCTTAACATAGCTTTGTCAGTCATTGCTCTATGAGCAAATTCCTCTTTTTTGTGTATTACTTCTAAAAGCTAATAGTTCATACATAACTTTTTAAAAAGCTTGGCTATCTTTTGCTGCGATACACTTTCTAAATCCTTATTTTTCCTGTGGCTCTTCTGAACAGTCTCCAATCTTTTAATCCTCTTTTTGAACTCTGGGGGCCAGAACTGGACAAAGGAATATGGCAGAAGTTATACAAATACCAAGTGCAACACTTTTTTGGCCATTTTTTTCATTGGGAACCAAATGATATATATGCAATGGAGTTCTTTTGAGTCCATTGCTTATCGTCCATGGTCTAAGATTTTTCTCAGTCACTGCTTCCTAAGATCAAGCTGCCTACCCTCTGCCCATCCTTAGAATTCTTCATTTCTACACTAGTCTGTTGACAGTGGGCTGCAATGACACACTTGCTGTTTGTACTAATCCTGTCTGTTTAGCAATTCATACCACTGGCACATTTAATCTTGCTTTATTGACTACATCTATTGCAATCTTCATCCCTCCTTCAAATTTCATCAGTGCCACTTCTGTGTTCCCTTTCAGGAAACAGATAAAAACTAGGTGAATACCAGCAAAGCTATCAGTGATTCCTGTAGAACTAAGCTAGAAACACATCCACCAGCTTCCACACAGAAAAATGTTTTAAGATGCATCAGGCAGTCTCCAAATTGTGGGTTTGATATGATTTTGCTTCTTTAAATGCTTTGCAATCTCAATTCTAGTGCCTTATAGGACCTTATATAAATTTCTATAAACAAACTTGTAGGAAGCTTTTTAGTAATAAAAAATTAAAGTTGATAAAACTATGCTTCTTAGATCTGTATTAATCAGGATTATTTATTTTAAACATCTGCTCATTGTTCATGCTTGTTTAATCTGGTCATTATTACTTGTTCAGATCAGGATATTGCTCAGCATCAATATCAGGCCTGTTATTTCTCTCCTTTAAAAAATTGGTTTCTTTTTGTTCCATTTCTGTTGATTTTCTCTGCTATTCTACAATTTACAGACACTAACAAAGGAAGACTTGGAAGTCTCAGATTCTTGGGTACTGTTTATCTGTATTTACAGACTTAAAATGCCTGAATCCAGTGTCACCGTTAAGATACAAGGGTTTTTCTGTATAAAATGAAAACACACATGAAAGAGGAAATATATATGGAATTCTATCCAGTCATAGAAGTTATCTTGCCTTTTTTACTTTACTGAAAAAATTTAAAATAACCCTCAATCCCCATCTTCTAATTTGCATACATTATCCTCACAGTTCTTCCTTAATTAAATAAAATCCATTAATTTTAACTTTCCAGCCACAGAAATTTTCCAGCAAGTTTTAGCAATACAAATTGATTTTAAATTCCATATTCACAAATGAGGAGCTATAACTCTTATATTGTCCAGACTCCCAGTATTTGTGCATGTGCAATTAAGAATTCCTTCTCTTTGTATTTCTAGTTGTCTTGATTCATTGTTATTATTCATAACCTGGCTTTGTGCTAACAGCTCAGAAACTTGACTTTCAGCTCAGTTTTATGTTAATTTCTTCTTTTCTACCCTTGCATTTTGTATCAATATCTATTAAGTTGTTATAGCAGTCGGCATGGTAGATCACTATGAATAGTGGAGCAGATGGTCTATAAGTATCTGCAAATTTAACACATACGTATCTATGATTCATTCATGCTTCCAGAAATGAAAGAACATTTAGGGAAATAATACAAAGTTCCTTTAGAGATCTGCAGTTGATCCAAAGCTTTTAAAACATTTGAGTTGTGTTTTTCCATGCAGAAATAGAAAATATACATATCAAGAACCTAGTAGTAATTCTTTTAAATATGTAAAGCACACATTTTTATGATCAGCTCCACAATTCTGGAGTTAAACCAATACTACTATTGAACACTGCACACTGTGACAAACTAGGAATGATCTTTATATCTACAGCAAAAATTTTACTTTTTAAAAAATTTATTACTTTGTAGTATAAAGTTCTCCATTTCATTACTAATCAACTAAACCAAGCAAAACTTTCAGGAATTTATTTAATAATTGGAATGAGTACAAAAATTATACTGTCTTACTCTGTGTGTGTGTATGTGTATTCTTCAAAGAAGAAAAAGCTCTGATCAGAGATTAACTGAAGATGACTATTCAATTTCATGGGAACTTTCTGCAATGAAGGAAATCCACATTTTTAAAGTATCTTCATGAAAACACAAGAATGTTCATTCTCTCTCTTCCTTTCTGGGGCAAGAACAGAAGCCAAGCATATACCAGAATAAGAAAAACCTTGAATAAAAAATATTCAGTGAAGGAATATGTAATTGGGATATTGTGTTTACAGAACTAGATTACATCCACCAGGATGTTTGGTAAGTCAGAGTTATCTTTCCCTCACAAAATTATATTTTTGAGGTAGTAGATACAGAAGAATGTTTCCTCAAAAGCTGCCTAATTAAAAAAGTGACAGACACATTTGGTTAGAAATAACTCTGCAAACATGAAATGCAAAAAAGGCTGTGCCAAAACAAATATCCAAGTTGAAGATTTAAGATAAACCTTCTGGTTATCAGTATGATCTGATTGTGCCTACACAGGAGAAATGAGCATTTTACTGCCACAGAAAAGCAGACAAAAACAGAGGTTAGAAAGCAGTGATTGTGGATATAGAGAATAGCCATACACTAACAAAGAATTGAATTGAATTAAATCAAAACAGTTTTAAGAAAACTTCAAAATTAGTAAATGTCAAAGTTAAGATTATACAAACCACAATTTGCGCCCTTACTGTGTATGCTTGATGATTGCTCTTTGAATACCAGTTACATGATTTCTTTCCCTTTACCTCTCCCAGCACCACTTTCCCAACTGAAGGACAGGATAGTTTTAACAGAATGCTATGTTTTGGTTTTATGTTCATTCTTGAACTTATTATTATAGTTGCTGTGTATCGCCAAGATGTCTCACTCAGAAGGTAATTATATTCATGAACATTTTTGCTGTAACCACTGTGGCACATAAACACTACACATTTAATAAATGCATATCTAAGCAAAGGATGCAACAATATTTTATGATATTTTTAACACTACTGTACATATCTTAGATTCTCCACAAGTGTGTGTTTTCACTATATACATAGGGAATGGTTTCCACTCTGCTGTGTTGTTCTCTTGCCTCTCTCTTCTCCTGTTTCTCCCTGCCAACCAGGTGATTGCACCTTCTTACACTGGATATGGAATTTACCTGACTGCAGTCCAGTTCAGCTGGCTAAGTGGAACAAGAATATGAGGTGATTTTTTTTTTTTTTTTAATTTTTTTTCCCAGGTTGGTTTTCTGTTGTGACTTGAACCCCCTTTTCATGTGATCAGATGAGCATCAAAAGTGCTTGATGGAAAATTCTTCATTGAATTCTGCATGTAACAATCACCTTTAAGTTTCTGTATACATATATGCAGCATATTGAGATTTTTCTGTTTTCTCTCTATATATATGTATATGAATGCACATATTGCATCTGGTACATGGAAACAATTGATGATTGTAAAACCCTCAGATCATCACAACAGCAAAGCAAATCTCAAGTTAAAGTTTTTTTCTCAGTGTTTACAAATCAAAGTTTCACAGTACTCTTAATTAAAATATAAATAACTTTTTCCAGTTTCAACAGAAACAGGTGGCAAATGCCCCACAGAATTTTCTGTGCAATAAAAATACTTATTTTAACCTGAGATCTATTTACCAGTTAAATGAAAGTCTATCAGTGCAGTATTTGAACACTCTAGATATGAAATGTTGAAGCAACATTATTTTGAAGATAAATATTTAGTTATGCAGATATTTCAAGGCTTTCAGGCAATCTCATTATTTTCATCCTGGCTCTGTAATCTTCACCCAAGATATCAGATCTTAACTTTAAAAAAAAATCAACATTCTTATTCCTTTTGCATGTGATTCTCCAGTTGCAGAGGCATTTAATAAGTAAATGAGAACACTGTTTAGGAGAAAAAAAAATCAATTCTGAGTCACAATTAACAGAAATATGTTCAACAAGGTTGGATTATAGACCTTCAGAAAAGCTGGATAACATTTTATTGCATATGAATGTTTCTTAAGTTTCCAAATATCCTACCGATATAAGTCTTCAACCTTCAGAAATGCTACATCCATTAAACTCTTTGATTTTACCAATTAGGAAGCACGGGCTCCATGGTTTTTTTTAAATAAACTATTATAGATTTATTCATTATTTTTAGAGATTGTAGTTGTAACTGGAAATTTAATGCCTAATACAGTGGGTTATCTATTTCAAAAAATGCTGAGATATAGCAACAGTGCAAGTATATGCACAAATAAGCAAGAAATAAGAAGGGAAATTTATAGTCTTCATGTAATTCAACAGCAGCCTGCTATGGTGTCCTGTACCTTAGCCTTTCCCCCCTCCTTTTTGTAGCTCTTCTGAATCTCATTTTCCTTGCCTCAGTATGTGATTTTTTTGTGGGTTAGAGACACATTTTAAGGACCTGTAAGGACTTGTTCTTCTAGAAGAGCAAAGCAGGAGGAGAGGGAGAGCAGAGGAGCTGTCTGTGGTGTGTGCTCCACATGGGCATCTTAAAGGGAAACCAGAAAAATCACACTCAGTATTATTTAAAAGCACCCCCAGCACACAAAATAGCAGCACACAAAAAATAGCTCCTTTAACACACAAAGAAGTGCCATAGCTGGTCAGCTATATGAAGGCAGATTGGCAACATCTAGAAGATGGGGTCATGAGCTATGAACAGGAAATATTTTCACATATCTACTAACACTGGCACTGCTCCAATCTAAAGAGACAAAAGTTAGTGACAGATCTGTCTTTTTCTCCATTTAAATTCATGTTGGTTTTCTACATTCCCAATGTATTTGACTGCTTTATTTTAAAGTGTTAGATTTACTATATAAACTTGGATTCAGTTTGGGTTTGTGACAGAGCAGCAGTCTGTAAGCCATTATAATAGCTGTAGTGCACATTCTTGTTTGTTTCCACCTTGTCATATACAGAGATCAAGATCACTTTCGGATGAAAAAATTAGTAGAAAACATTGATTTTGAATGCAGCATGTCTTATCAAATGCAGCTTGTTGAAGAGCTATAAATTTTCACTAAAGATTACTCAAGTCATGCCTAAAGGTGCAGTTTTGACAAAAAGTGAATCAAGACAACCTGTCACTGAACTGAAATATAAAGAGCACAAAAAGACATAACCTAAAACAAAAAACAAACAAAATTAAAATAGAAAGGATTTGTTCATATGCAATTGGACCAATACATCTGAACACGTTCAGTTAATGGGCTTCTAAAAGGAAGACATTAAGGTAAGTCTAAACTTTCTAGAATTTTAGGATGAGAGAAGAGGGTAGTGTTTCAGTTTTCCTCAGCTGTACTTAAAAACTGTGTTTTGTGTTGAAGACACTGCACTTTATTACTAGCTTGCTATATTATTAACAAAATAATCTATTAAGATGTTTAAAGCCAGAAATTCAGTCAGCCCAGTACTTACAAGGATCTTACTTATTCCAAACAACATTGTAGGTCACAGGACAAAATGCGAATATATTATTCTGAAGACATAAAAATCCTGATTTGTTTTATGTTAAAAAGGGGCATTGACAACACTCGGGAAGTTCACAAAGTATACTTCCCCTATGCACCCATATAATAGAATAATGGAATAATTTAAAGTGGCACCAATTGAAATAATCAACCAGAAGAGAATACATTTGCTGTTCAGTGAAGGAACTCTTCACAGATTTCTTCTGTACTTGGATTTCATTCATTTGGGCTTATTAGCTATATAATGTCATAAGGTAAGAGTGCTGAATAGAATTTATGAAGTATTAGTACAGTTGATTACCACAGCCACTTTAAAAGTCAGCTAGTCTCTTTTTCACGCATAAGAGCGAATGATTAGCACTAGCATAACTAACATACATGGGTTAAGGGATACTCTACTTTTTGGCTGTGTTACAAAAGGCAGCCTCTGAACACCAATCACTTTAAAAGTAATTCATATTTGATAAAGCTTGACAAAAAAAGAAAAGTAGCTAATTTGTTGGTTTTAGCTTTTTTATATTATATAAACCCCTATATTTTATTAGAATTTTCATGCAGACTATGAATTCAATGTGTGTCACCTCAGGCCCTTAGATAGAAAAAGACATTCATCACTTAGCACAAATGTTTTACAGCACTATAAAGAAGATTAAAAATAAGGTGCAATTCGAACATTTTTTCATTGTTTAAACAAGAAATATTTGCTTATACATATTTTTTCAGTACATAGGTCCCTCCTGTTACACGGAGGTACTAGTGACTGTCATCCAGCCTTGGCAAAATCATCAATATCAAGAAATAGGCAACACGGTTTATTTAAAGGCATCTTACAGTGACTAGTTCAAACTTAATGGTTCCACTTGTATAAACTGAGGTTTGAGAAGATGATTACCACACTCAATACTTTGGGTATGAATTTATGTTTAAACAACAGTGTCCTTAATGCTTGATTGGGAAGAAAGGAGCTATTCCTTTGGAATATTGTCATTCAAGCTAACATACACGGGAAATTCCAAAAACTAACAGAACAGAGAACTTTCTCTATGAAAGACTGAACAGGCCATTTTTAAATTGGAAAATTTCTTCAAAATAAAAAAAAAAGAAATGGAATCCAAGGATTTATGGATAGTGGAACTTAGTAGACTTAGCACACTTAGTATGAGTATTCTACTATTCTCTTCATACCATATATAACTCTTAAAACATAAAAGAACCTAGGTGCAGAAAAATCCCAATAAGCTGAAACATTTGAACCTGTTCCAGCAAAGTTAAGATTCTTGTGTGTCCATTTGAGTTTTTACCCTGCAAATAACTAGTGTAGAAAAACCAGTACTTCACAGAACTGAAATCTCAACAACTATTGCAAAAGAGCTAATAATTTCCTTTCTTTTTTCTAACTTAAAATGCCACGTATTACATCTGCCAATGAGGAAGTCTCTAAAGGTTTCATTATCTAAATTTGTGCCTGGCTTGAGAGACAAACCAAGAGGTGATTAAATACAAACTAATGAATTAATTACTCTTTAGCTTCTTCAAAGCAAAAAGAGAATCACCTACAGTCTTTTTCTGTTTGTTTACAATGTTTCGACACCAGCCATAGATGTGAATTACAAGGAAATATGAGGCAAGAAAATGATGACTTTTGAGCAAAAAGGAGTAAGAAGCTAGTAGTAAACTAAAGATGTGCTTTGGTTTTTTTTTTAAATCTTCACGAGTAGTTTTATTTCTTCATATGGTTCTGGAAAGAATGGAAGGAAACTAGCATTATGTGCTGCTGAAAGGATGATTGTCTATCTCCTCTATTTCATATCACTTCCAAATGAGGTTTGTTAGACTTATGAAAACGAATTTAAATAAAACTATGTTAAATCAAAAATCTAAATATTAAACACAGTCTCAATTCCAAAGCCCACTTGGAAAGCTATATGGATTTTCCTAAGACAAACAGATTCTTGCATGGATCACAAATCTTGATGAAATAAAAAAGTTCTAGTGAAAGTGTTTCCAAGGTATGGTTAGTTTGCAAGTAAATGGAGAGATATAATTCTGGTGGGGGGAAGGGGGGGGGTGTCTTTGTTGGTTGTTTTGCTATAGACCAATTTCTTTTTAAATATTTTGATGAGCTGCTTCACAAAAACTTCCCAATTTTCACCCATTTATTTGAGTAAAGACTTTGTTTCTAACATTACTAACAGTGTTCTTAACGAGCTCTGTAGGTAAAAGGTATGTGTTTAAAAGCCATATCTGGAAGAAAAAGCAGCAGATGGAAAGAGTCAGTATTAGCAGCTATTTGAAACTCCAGCACTTGTATCTGTATGTGACTCTGTTTATCTGCAAAAGAAGTCCACTGGTTTGGGTATGAGTGCTACATAAGTTCATTTCAATCACATTTAGTTTATTCATTCTGTTTCATTCTGAAGGAACAAATTCATTCTGATCATTTCATCTATGGCTGAGAAAATTGAACTCTAACAGATTGCAGTCCCAGAAGAAATTGCTTGGTGTTAGAGCTGCAAGTAATTGTTAAACTCCCATATGCCTCAGGGGAGAAAGTATGCCCTTGATTAGAGAAACAAGTGGGGGGAGGGAGGAGATGAGAGAAATTATGCTTGTAGTTAATGGGTATGGTGGCATTGTGTATTAAATGCTCTGGACAACTAAGCCATATTTTGATGTTTCTGTTTTCTATCTATTATTAATATGAATATTAATTCATATTTAAAGTCAATATTTAGAGCCTATACTTTTTTTTCTACTGAAAGGTAGATATCCTTTTAATACAAAATGAGCTGTTAGTGAGCAGATAAACACTCAGTGCTAAGGCACCTACTTCTATTCATTCTTATTCTCATTAAATTATATACTTCTGACAACTCAGCAGTGAAGACAAGTTTTGTTATTCTCTCCTGAAAAATAATATATTGCTGAAAATTCAACCCATGGTAACAAGAACATTTTGATGGTTTCTAAGATTGCAAAGAATGTGATTATTGAAACTTGTGTGAAGGAAAACATTTTTCATATTTCTGATTATATTCCAAGTGAGACTCATTTACACACTAGCCAACATGAACGACAGAAGGAGAGTTGCAAAGGCCTAAATTCCTTCAAGACTCAAAATTAGTATGGGATCTTTCTTTGGACACAAAACTGTAAGTGATGAGTATACTGTGGCCATAATGATTTTTAATTAACTAATTAAAGGTATTTAGCGTTCATATTAGAAGATGGAAACAGTGCAATTATACTAGATCCCTAGAAATCTTTGTTAGTATTGAACAGAAGATATACAGCATAAATATTCTTGAGCTTCCAGATTTTGAGAATGTAAGCGAAGTTAAGCACATGTGCAGAAAAAGGAGTAAATTTATGGGCTGGAGTTCCACCTAGCTTAGAAAGGTTCAAATAGTAACAAATTAAGTTCCTCTGAAAAATAAAGACTCTCTTTTAATTTTTTTTTTCCCTAGATGACTAAATCTTGGAAGCATTGAGAAACTGCTATCTGGTAGTCCTCAGAGGACCTGAGGTTTAGGTTTAGGAAACCTAGAACATTTATTTCTAATAAAATCCGTGTAGTAATTAAAACTTCCACCCCAGGCTTGTTTGGGACAATTAACTGTCACACTCATCTAAGCAGCAGGAATTTCAAGCTATCAAGTTTTCAAGCTTGACCCATGGTCTCTGTTTTTCAGCAAAGTGTCTTAAGAGCCAGGTTGCTCTATATAGGGGACCTGCCCGATTTCCAGGCTGCACCATTATGAGTCAAAGTTAATAGGAGCTTGACACTAAGATCTAATAGGAAGGGGAGTCCTTTAGCATTAGGAAAGCCTGATTTATTTTCTTACAGTCAGGGACTGACTTTTTTCCAAGCAAAAGTTAGAGGACAGAAGTGTATCCAGACAAGAAGGAATCAAAGGATTTCCATTCTCAGAGGAAACCTTCCCAGATTAATGCAGATACAGGGTCTCTGTATTTCATTCTCTCTCTAGCCTTCTTGCATCATGACTAACCTTCAGAAGAGTGACTATTTCATACTTCCCTGTAACCTGGTGGAAAGGATATTTTCTAGTAAAGCAACAACAAATGGAGTGAACCTCCATAAGTTCATTGAAGGCCAAAAGCCTAGACATCTCACTACCAAGACTGTGTATGAGTTAAAAAAATTATGTGAAGGAAAAAAAAAATGACACGCTTTCTTTTGTTACATGTTTGCCCATAAAAAGAATTTTCTGAGTGAATTCAGTAAATTGAAATATGTTGCTCTTATCATCTAATTCCATGCAGTTCCTAGCTCAACAAAAGTCTGCAGTCCTTTTCTTCCTTTTTTCTTTCTTTTCCTATCTTTCTTTTTCTTTCTTTCTTTCTTTCTTTCTTTCTTTCTAATACAGTGACCCAATTGCAGACAGACTTACCTCTTGGAATACTCTATAGCTTGTTAATGAGGATAAGAACACCAAGAATAACCGCATCAAGCCACCTGGAACACTTACATATATGTGAAGCAAGATGTAGATGTTTGAACACCTGCTGTAAATTTCCATTGTTCCCAGTGTTTTATCCTTTGTAAATCTATCTTTGCATGTTCATCACCTCAGATATGGGTAATTATTTTACTCTTATTGTATTTTGGGAAATCCTTCTTACTCCATTAAATCTTTTTAAGTTTTTCTCTTTCTTAAAGGAGGGCACCCAGCACTGAAAAAAGGTAGGCAACAGTGTTAAGGTATAGTTTAATGTCAGTTGGTATTGAAGTAATAAATTCTCAAAAAGCTAGTTGGGAATAACTAAAGCTATTTGAAATGATGGGCCAATCTGCATAATAGTTTTAGATTAAATGAAAAAAATAAAAGAAATTTGCTTGAAACTTGTCAGAAAAGTAGTGCAAAGAAAAGGCTTGGTGAATTGGAGGGTACAGTATGAGGACACTATTTATTGGAATGTGTGAATTCTCCCACTGCTTAAAAAAACCCTACCCAATGTCCATTTTACACAGAGTTCTCACTGATGCGTCCCACTGATTTTGCATTTTTTTATATATAATGTATGTGTTACCTTGCATATATTTAGACAAATATTTCAGTAGGATTCAGACACAGATATTCTTCCATATGACTGCCATATTCAGTGAACTACAGTGTCATTGCAGCATTTTCCTCTCTCTAGTGCAAAAATAATTATACAAGGTAGAATGCATGCATTTTAACAAGAAGGACTGTAAACTTTTTTTCCAGGAATGTACAGTAGAGTTTTCATTTGAAAGGCACAGATGCAGATTTGTGTTAGCAAAAGGAAATTAAAAGGAAAGGTTTCCCCTTTTGTGAAGCATATGTTATTGTTGCTGATCTACTGGATATAAGGGAAACACCACATTTTTATCCTCTAGTTCAGTGAATTTTTGTTTCTTTTGCTACTTTTATAAGTCCACGGTATTGAGGTAATCAAACCAAGGAAGAGTAATTAATAACGTGGAGAAATTGTTATTAACAATCTCACTCTCTGCTAAATAATTTGTTAGCATGCCAAGTCACATTTTAAAAAGTTTTGATTTTTGGTATCCCAAAATACCTGACATCGGTTTCAGGAGAAAAGTTATTAGCAAGTCAAGTACAGCATAACTAAAAATATAGGGTGGGACTGTATTGATCCATTTTAGTGTAACAAAAAAGAACCAATCTAAAAAAATCTAATTATAGGAATTACAGTAATGAAATCAATAGCATCTTCATCCTCAAATAGCTGGAAGTATTCGAATGTTTCTCACAATTCATGGGGTTAAGCACAGTACACCTATTGCCAGATTTTTTTCTAACATTGACTCTACTTGCAGAGTTAACAGAAGAGCACCACAGATGAGAAGTGTAATTTGTTTACTGTACTTGTTTTCATTTCTCCAAATCTGTCAACGATGTAAGACAAGAGGCATTAAACAAAGTAAATCTATTAGTAAATGAGCAAATCCTACATGTTTCTAACCATTATGCTGTTAGGAAAATAATGAAAAATATATTAATTCACCAATAAACAACTTGGTTTCATTAAGACAAAAAGAAGAACAAAACTGGAAGTCTGAGAACATTGAAAACTAACCTCTTCCATTATCATTGCAAACAAGTCTTAAAGCATTTATACTATCTTCCCTGCCATTTTGAAGGATTAATCATAATATGAAATGGCTTCAGAACTGCCACTCACTCTCCCAGGTATAAGTCCAAGGTAACATCTGTAAATTTATGTTCTTGAAAATGAATGTGGTTTGAGTTGTTATAAGTATATTGTATTGCCTGTAGCCTTTGAAACACCAGTTAAAATAGCTATATAAGCATTGACAGCCTATGTCTGCATATATATATAACTAGATGTATTTACCTTGCTAAAACCTAGGGAAATTCTAACTTTCTGAATAGCAAAGTTAATACAGTGAATGCACTTAACATTCAATTTTTTGGGTATTTAATAATAACACAAGTAAAAAAACAACAGTTCTTTGGTTTACATTATTTCAACCACGAACTTAATTAACTAGATTTTTTTTGGAATTGTCTTACTCCATTTTCAGTACCTGATGCTACACACCTGCGTTTCTGAAATCCAAGACTGTTGTATGATAGTAGTAAAGGGGTTTTCTCGTTCTTTTTTCCTAATCCTGAATTTTGTATCTGATGTTCTTCTTTATAATTTTTTCAAATATTGAAGACCTACACTCTCTTGCCCATGAGAAACAAAAATGCTATTGTTCACTTTAACAGGATTTAACACATGTCAAATGTAATACTATTTTCAGTAGACATTTGTGCAGAACTAATACTTAATACAATAATCCAGCTAACTTTCATGGCAACAATGTTTAAAAAGCAATTTCCACTAGATGTATAGAACTTGAAATGGATAAAATAAAAGCATTTAATATATATATTTCTATAAAAGAACAAATCCTTTTTTTCTGCTTAACTGCTATGATTCCTACTCTATCTCAGTGTATACTGGGCAGTGAATTGGTTTCTGCTTTCATTGCAAGGTTTGAGCTGTACTGTTATTACAAATTCAGATTGATGTAACTCAGATAATAGTATCCCAATGAGACTTTTATTTAAATAATTACTCCAGGATCTGATCTTCTTTCGATACTATAATGTGTTAATATATTATCAGGAAAAAGGAAAGAGAAGACAGTTCCTACTTCACTGAAAAAAACTGCATCATCATCCCCCATCAACAGCAATTGTATCCATTTCCAAATGATTCCTGTCTTTCACAAACACACAACAAAATAAAAACACAAAAAGAGATACAGTAAAATTAAGAAAACAGTCAACCAAATATAAAAATGACTAGGTCTGATTTTCAAGGTATCCATATTCAAAGAAGTTCCAAAACAGGATGCACTGCAGTGTAGAAATTGAGTGACTTCACTGAAAAAGGGGATTGAACCAGATGCTGTTCAATTTGTCGTGAATGCAGAAATCCTACAGGCACAATCTCAAAGGTTTTCCAGATTAATTTTAGGCAGCAAAAATTGGCTCACCTTCTATCCAAATAAGCAATGAAAGATTTTCTTAAGGTTTTCTTATTCAAGTACAGAATGCATATCAAGACAAAATGCCTTTTCTTAGTCATGTTCTGGATCACCTTTTTATTATTTTGTAGAAAATTAAATTTTTGATGTGGAAGAAAATTTGTTTGGTATTTCATCTATTTGCTCTATAATGAACAGTTGGCCCCATATGTTATTTATATAAGGCATATATAGTACAGCAGTTTTTGTTAAATACTGTGGAAAACTCAGTTTCAGTTTGATACCCTCTTAAACAAATGTCAGTAATATAGGGCTAATTCTTCTTTCAGCGAAACTAGAAAGGAAAATTATTTATTCATAAGGTATCGCACAAAATTCATTAGCACAGCTGTTACTGCCTGCACAAAGAATTCCAAATGAACATGATGGGTTATAAATTTAAATTAAAATTGATTAGTAATGCAAATCTTAATGACTGCAGAAACAGGACTATGTAGAGTCATGACATTGTGTACAGTATTTCTCTCTCATGACCTATTTCAAAAATATATTTATGGATAGTGCCAAACTCTATCTATGGAGGTATGTCAGAAATAAGCCAAAACTCACACATATCATTAGCAGCCAAAGCAGCCGCTTAGGGAACCCCCCTGCTAGTGTATACTCTGTGCCAGGGGAAACAGCCTCATTTAGCACTCTTTCCAGGGCACTTTTGGAATATGTAAATTATGTTTCTCTGGCTTCATTTTCATTAGCAGTTCAGCTAATGTCTTTAATGCTGTTAATATATCTACTTAAATGTTTAAGGTCTCAAACCATCAGTCCATTTCCAAAAGTGATAAACATACTGTCAGATACAGGTAATGTATTATTCTGCTAAAAAGTGTTTTGGTAAAATGGACATATATTTTTCAATCTCTATTAGAAACATGTGGTTGGTTAAGTTAGCATTATAAAAGTATAATCAAAATTCACATATTCAGCTCAATCCCAACTGGAAAAATAAATCTTGTCTCTAAATAGAGCATCCTTTAACACACTTATTAATTATGTGCTACATTTAAAACATATTCAGAAATTACAGTGAGGAGAAAAAGTACAATGCCATAAGAGAGAGGCTGCGGCTTGAAACCATCATTTACTTTCCTTTCTCTTATTTTGTTACTGAGGCTGTTGTACTTGCCAGCCATGCAGATAATCAGTTGTACTGACATGTTGCTTTACGATCTGTAAGCCTACATTTAATTTTTACGGGTAGCATCTACGCCATGATTTTGACCAACATGCTAATATTCACGTTCAAGACTGTGGATTTAACCCATCTTGATTATAGCTTTAAGGTCATATTCATGCTCAGAAAGGACTTTATTCCAACTCCAAGAATTCTTAACAGACATTTATTTATTATTTATTTATTATCCAGAAAAAAAAACCTTTTTTTTTTTTTAATCAAATAACAGAGAGGAATGTCTTGCTTATTTAAATTTGTGGGTCCAGCAATTTCCTCTATTGAAGCAACACAAGAAAAGCAAGGACAACTAATTAGGTAAAATTCTATGTAAAGCTGAGAAAAACAAGACATTCCTGAAAAGATCAAATTGTTATATCTCTAAAAAAATAAGCTACCCTTGCTGCTACCATCTATCTCAAAGTGGAAATTATCCAGCACGTCTTTTCTCTTCAAAGCAAACGAGTAATTAAACTTTTAGGTTTTAACTGGGAGGACAGAATGACACTTAATTTTGCAGCTGGTTCATAGGAATAAGTTTCAAGGAAAACATACACTGCCAGTTCAAATGAATGAGGTATTACCTTGACCTTGCTGCTTCGTGCAGCAGGATTATTTCACTTTTGAATATATATTTGTGACGAACAGTAGGCAAGTCCTTTTTGCAAAGTAGGCTGGAATTTTGAGAAATATGGGATAACTGGGCAGGACATATATAAGAAGTCAGATGTGAAGTGGAGCAAGCATAAGAAGAAATGAGATACAGAGAGGAGTGGCATATGTGTTGAAAAATATGGGGAGGAAAACATAAAGATAAGAGTGCATTATTTAGATAGAATGACAATAATAAAGATGTGGAAAAAATGAAAATAATTTCTTATACATATGTAAAAGCTACATGACTATGTAGGTATATAAAAAAACTTCTATAGATCTAAAAAAAGGGAGGAAAGCATAGGCAATTTGCAGATTTTGTCACTTGCAAATTACATGAGTCATCCCAGAAGAGTATCAATGAGAAATCTATACTATACAAGAATGTAATTCTTTCTACGTCATGTTTTTACAGAAAGGAAGGGTAGGACCAAATCTACTTTTAAAGTAGAGTTAGATAGCTATTTTAAAAAAGAAACCCTAGAACTAGTTTTTCTGATTGTGTATTTCTGCAACCTGAACCAAGGATCTCAAAAAGATATAAAATAATTCTGAAATAAAAGCACAGAAATATAAAAATCAACCCAGGTTCAGGTAGCTAAAACTCAGTTAATTAGAAAGAAAAAAATTGCTTTACTGTTTGATATGCAACCATTAGGGCAAAAAGAAGCTTAGAGAAAAATGGAAATCCAGAGTTAGAAATTCAATTGGTCACTCCATTGAAAATCACCAGGTCATTCTATCACTGTTCACTTTTCTATGAAATATGTTTGTACATCATTGTTTCCTGCTCAGCTAATAATACGGTGGCTATCTGTGTACCATCTGCTAATCTTCTAGGGAACAACTTTGATATAACCAGTTTCATTGTGCAAGTGCTAAATAGGCTGAGCATTGGTTCTTTCACAGTCCTTCCACCTTGCATTTCAAACAGCAACTGAATGAGAAAAGTGAAGTTCTTCCATCAGCTGAGGTTCTTTTGGTCAGCTGTCTCCTCACCTGGCAATATGTACAACCAGCTGCCTAAAATTTCTGTGTAAAAGCTGTTTTTATTTTTATATCTGCATTTCCACACTGCTGAATATTAACAGAATTTTGAGGCCTTGCAATTCTACTCCCAGGGGAGAAAAAAAATGCAGTTTGGTTGTAAGTACAATGTGTGCTATCTACGCATTACATGATATGCACAAAATTCCAGGCAGGAAGTTTTATTTATTTATTTATTTATTTATTTATTTAATACCATCTGTATATTCGAGATTGTCTTTCAAATGCTGATACTAACTAAGAACCTAAAGATGGCTTTTGGTTTCATTGCTTCTTCTTGCTCTCTTTTTTTTTTTTTAGATGTCAAAGGATTGGGGACAGCACTGGTTTTATCCAAACTTATTAATCCATTCCACATAAATGATCCCACAATGCTTAATGCTTATGCTCATTGGGGTAGGGTCTATTCCAAATACTCATTAATTTCACCATATAGTTTAAGAACAGGATCATCAACATTATGAAGAAAAATAAGATATGGTAAAGGAAAATAATGAAGTGCTGTATTACATTCAATCATGTAATAACTTAAAGGGTAGAACTTTGCTTTCAAATGGAGACACTGTACAGAACAAATGTTTTCTAGCCAGCATCTTCAATGGAAAGAAGATAAAATAGCCTGACATATAATGTAAAATCAAATTCCAAAGGAAAAAAAAAATTTTCCCCATCTTCAAGGAATACATTTTTGTTTCTTACTTTGACTGTGAACTTCTTTGAACACCTTGGGCTTTTTCTAAAATGAAAAAAATCAAAGGAATTTGAGACAAAGCTACTTGCCTTAAATTAAAAGTTTAAAGATTAGATGACCTTGAAGACATTTCAGCTCTTCAACTGGAATAAATAATATAGATACTGGACTTGAGAAAAGCTGAATAGTACACAGCAGGACGTCTAAATCTTAAAATATACTGCTGCCTCTAAAACCCTGTGATACAAACATGCATCAATTTGGAGTCAGAAAAAAAAAAAAAAAAAAGAAACAGTAAAAATTCAAGAATTTGTCTTGCTGAATAAAAGCATCTTGCTGATTATAAAGCATGTGGAAAATTAAAAACAAGCAAATACATGGTCATCTGTAAATTTTCACATTTTCTGGATGAAATTTCAGAATACTTCACTTTTAAAACACTTTGGTAGTCCAAGATTTTGAGAAGTTACACTCCTCCTTCATAATAAATATCATCAAACATAGTATCATTTGGCACCTTGTCATCCCTGACTGTTATGCACTTAAATATTTTTAGGATCTGTGACTATATCTCTAAATCTAAAGGATGCTATCTTAAATTCTTAAGCATACATTTCCATGTTTTGAAGAAGGCATTTGATTAGATATCGCTATCTTCTTCTTCGCCAAAATAAACAAGAACCTGGATTAAGAATAAATATACAAACCCACAAGTTTGCAATCTGAGCAACTACCCCTGTCAGTAATGGCCCTGGGTATATGTTTAAAATTAATCTTAATCCTTAGGCCTCACGAGCCTAAGTATTGAGGGGAAACAACTTTAACAACACAGAAAAATTGATGGAATCAAGAGATACAAAATAAAATTCTTCTTAAAAAAAAAAAAAAGAAAACGATGTGCATCAATCACTCTCTGTTTTTATGAAGAGTTGTAAAAGTAACCAGAGATTTATGATAAAACAGTATTGAAAATGAAAGTGGAAGGAAAGTGAGCAGGACATTTTGTGATTTAAGCCTTGAAGCAAAAGACAAGGAGCAGTCAAACAGAAACTTGGCAAAATGTTAGAAGGAATACTAATAAAGCAAAAATGATGTCTGGATAAGAAAGTTCACTAATGAACCTTTATAGGTTATAAACAGTGAATTAATAGTGACAAGACTAGCAGGTAATTGATGAAAGAAGAAAAAAAGATGCAAGAAAAAAGAAACATAAGGAAGCTTATTTCAGATCAGATGGTCCACACCTTATGCATCATTGGCTACTAAGGAAATAATTGAGTTTGCCTAGTAGTGATGTCTTAAAAACAGACACAGGATTTTGAAGGAATATTGGAGTATTGGAAACTTGTGCTTCCTTACATATTATCAAAACTGTTCTCTCCTGGTAGAGAGTAAAGATAAATAAATCCTGAGGCGCCTGATGCCTATGGCAAACATCTAAAATAATCAAATCCAGCAACCTTAACTAGTTTTTTAAATTTTGTTACAAAATTACTTAAACCTTTAGGCTTAGCTGTACTATTTTAAAGACAAAATCTACTTCAACTGCAATGATTCTGTGGGAAAACAAGGCACTTTATTTATTTAATATAGCTCAGAACGTGTAAAAAGATTTTAGGTTGACTGATTACACTTCCCTCTTTCTTAAGGCCTTCACTGGGTTATATTTTCTGTATTAGATGTCTTCCTTTATTATTTTTTATCCCCTTTCCTTCCATCTCTTCAGTTACATAGAACTTTATGGTCTTTTATACACTTTTCATAGACCTGGAACCACCTCCCAGAGAATGCCAGTAGTTCCAATCTGCTCCCAGCTCTGCTAGAAATCTGTCTTTTCTCTAATGCATTCTACCCTTAAGATCTTGTTGCACTCCAGTGGTAAATTTATGTGTACAGTAAATCAACCTATACTGTTTCCAGCCTATGCCTTTAGACTGTTAATGGAAAGTCACAGTTTACTTCATATATTGTGTCATGTTCTGTTACAACATTTCAGTATCTTTATTTCTTAGGACTGGCTGAGAAACAAAAAATTTCCAAAGTTTTGACATCAATTTCTATCCACCATTAGACTGCAGATAAAGAAAGTTGACATTTTTTGTGGGAAAGGAAAAGAAAAACAAGAATTCCTCTAATGATGTACTGAAGTGGCTAATTTCTCCTGGACGGATGAAAGTTCAAGATCTATATCACCTTATTCAGAGCAGAGACTCAATTGCTGCTCACCCATATGGTGAGGAAGCAATGTTCAGGCTATAAAGGCAGTTACTTCCTCTTGTTGATGTTATTTTCTATATGTTATCAAGTATTCTAGAGGAGAAAGAAAAGCTAAAAAATCATGAATCTTTTATCTGTTTTATGGGAATATCACCTGGCATAAAAAAACCCAAGTGAACTCACTCTGCTTTAGTAGAGGGAGAGAGAGATTTATTCCTAGAGCTCCTACAGTCCAGAAATGATCCGTTATTGTTGTTCTTTTCTCAGAGGGTTTGTATACAGATATGACAAGATATTCAGTCTCGGACTTAAGAAAGCTTCCATGATGATGTTTTTATTAAAACAGCTCTATTTTCATGAAAGGATATATTTTCAATAACCTGACGTTTTCCGATGTTTTTTTTTTTAAATAATTCTCAACCATATCTCTTATATAAATCATACATAAAGTAACATAAAGGCGGTGAGAATATAATCTAAATTTCTATCATCACAATAAATTTGCTTGACTAAATTCTCATCTGAAAGTTGCAAACAGAATATCATATGTAGTACAGGAAATACAGAACAAGACTTTCTCACCATCAAAATATTCATTACTGTTCTTACACACTGTGTGGAAATAATCTTTACTATCCCCAAAAGAAGCAACCTTTCAGTTCTTACAAAGAATGATTCTGTTTTCACTTCCATAAATAAAAAGCAAACTGCTAGTTACTGATACATATAATTGCACATACCACAAAAAACAACCAACCAACCAACCAACCAGAGGAATTCTATGCAATTATTCAGGTTAATCTATACAAAATTAAATCAGGAACAGTCAAAGTAAGTAAAATACTACTGATAAAATAAATTGTATTTAGGATCCCGATCATCTCCTCTTTGAAAAGTTCTTTTTAACGTGTCACGGACTGATTTTTCTGTTCATATTCATTATTATTGTAAAAGAACATGAAATAATAAAAGTTACTGATTTTAAAAACATGTTCTTATAACAACTACCAAACACAGCTGCTGTGGCAAAAGTATGTTTATCACAAAAGACCAGTAGAATGGATCAGCTAGTTAAGTAGAAGGAAATAAAATCTTTTAGTTAATGAGTTACCTACCTCAAAGATTGAGTTGTTTCAATGACGATGTCAAAAATAAATCTTAAACAATAAGAAACCATTAATAGCCTAGATGCTTCCAACAGTGATCCTTTCACAGAGTGTATAGAGGTCTACTTTCTTTCTTTTCCCCCCATTTTTAATAACTAATCCATCACTTCATAGAATATCATGACTTGCTTATTTTTTATAAGATCCTAGTTGCGACTGTTCTCACTAATCATACTAATATTCTACGTTGTATATTCTGCACCTACTGTTAAATCAAACCATAGAGCTAACTGTCTGCTCAGATGAGAATTAGTCCTCTGCACCTTCACAGTCACACTATGAACATATGCAATAAGTCCTTCTTGTGTGTTGATAAAATACTGTGATAAAATTATCTTTGAGGCATATCTGCAGCTCCTTCAGTGATAGGTGACCATCACTTAAAAATGGGGAACCTGCAGTGTCATTGACAACTGTAATCAGAAAAGAAATTGTTCTTTTTATTTTCTTTTTTCCACCTGAATGCATGTATAATGAATTCTGAGTCATGACTGACTCATGCTCTCTCTCTGGAAACAAATTCATTGGTAAATGCAAACAACTGTAAGGAACAGAAACAGAGGCTACAGGATCTGTCGACAAAACCAATATTTTATTTGGAGCTCAACCTAAGATGCCAAATGCCTTGACTAAAAAGACTTCATTTGTGGCAAATGATCCAAACTGGATAATAATACATGTTTTCCTCTTATGTTGTTTTCTCTCGGTACACTGAGAGTCAGAGTTGCACAGCCTTAAGGGACTATCATTGTTCTGGTTATCAGTTTTCAAGTCTTGCTCTATCTCTGTTGCATCTGATGGCTTCACCGTTCTGCTAGGTGACATGTTGACTACCAACTATTTTCAACTGATCTCATGAGACAATCTGAGTGTTTATTCCTTCTATTTTTTTGAGTATTCAGTTTTTGAAAAATCCCTGATGAATCCCAGTATTAATAAAGAAACCTCTACTTTAATTTTCTGAACAGAAAAAATAACGTTTTGTACACACAGTGTTTGGGAAATTGTCTAAACAATTCCAGCTCTAGAAACAAGACAGAATTATTGTTAAAAAATATTTTTAACCGTAGGAATATTTCAGTGTTTACAATTATCTAAATTCCCCATTTGTATGGTTTAATAAGGCAAACTGGTGGGACCAGAACAAGAACTGAGCCATAATTAAGTTGTAAATGAAATAGTACGACAATGACTAGAAATATGTTGAGCTCATTTAAATTTTTGAAAGCAAATAAAAGTGTTCTATGCTTTGCCACTGTAAATGTCATCTAATTTTGTTCATAATGATAACACCCCCTACATCTTTCAGAGATCTTACAAGTGAGTAAAGACATACCAGAAAACACATCCTATAACCTGAGAGAAAAATGTGTAAAAATTCGAAAGAAGAAAGTAAAGATAAAAAACGATGGTTACTCATTTCTGGATGTTGCATGAAATCTTTAGGTCAGAAGAGGTTCTAGCCATTAGATCTGGATGAATAGCTATGCCTTTCTTTAGACAAGTTGAGAGAGACTTCCCTCTGATTTTCAAGTGTCCTTGTTTTTCCAAGTATGCTCCTGTATATGCCAAGTGTTCTCAAGTCTTCTTTGCACTGAAACAGGCAGAGGTAGAGAAGAAACTTGGGTGTATGCAGATAATAGCTCTCAGATGTGATTCTCAGGCATCATTTTGTTTAGCAGCAGAGAACAGAGGGAATACAGAAAAAAAAATCTAAACAAAAAATATATATATACTAGATATGCCAGTTAAAAATATATAACCATATACTCTGTGGTAAAAGGTGTCCTGTAAATTTAATGAACAAACTTACAGTTATGATTGAACTGAACAGTAATGTTAAAATTCACTGGGCAAATTGGCAGACAGAAGAAAGAGAGAACAATACGCAAATGATTTTGAGAGTTATATATATTTTCAACTGAAAGCATGAAATAAAACAATTTTACTTCACCTCAGCTTCATACTACAGACGTTACACTCTTACATTGACTAATATTTCCACATGGATTATGAACTCTACAATTATCTGTATATTGCATATTGTTTGTCTTTCCTCTAATTCAGTTGTATGGTAAGACTGAAAGAGGCTTGCCAAACCTATAGTATGTTAGATATATCAATTCTGCCCATCACATCACCAACCTATTTCTACTTAGAGCTTCTCAGTCATGAGTACATATTTAACTGTAGATTTACCTGCACATATAATTTCACCTCTATTTATATAACAGATAAAACAGTGATCCATCTCTCTCTTACATGACACTCAGAGGGCAAGACAGCCTTCTGAAGAAAGGTTTCTGAGCACTCATGAGGAACCAGCAGTGACCTTCTTAATCTCTGTGGTCCAGTCAGGTGTTTAGTTCTCTCCTTCCCCAAGCCATACGATCAAAATACATTGCCTCTTACTATACATGTGTCTCATTTTGCTTAAGTGCACAGCATTCTTGCCACAGGTGATAATCAACCTGTGAAAATGAGATCCTGTAGCCATATGAAAAGCAGATACACATATGTCACATCATTCCTGACCAAGGCCTTTGATGCAGATAACCCTATATGCTATTCATATGCACTCTTGCTTTAGCATTATCCTATGGAGCTTCTCCTTCTCTATTTTCCACATATCTACAGTTATTTAACTTAGAGAACATACAGACATGATTCTTGTAACTTTTGGATTTTTATGCCTATTTAAAGACTTTGGAACTTTCTAGTCTGAAGTATTTACAAAGAGAATGTGCCTTTACTATGTGATAAAATAGATGGGTTTATGGGAATATAATTGGATGTAGGGTTTGTGGCGCTTTTTTTAACAGCTCAGTGGAATAATTTATACCTTTAACTTTGGTAATAGACAATACATATTTACAAAATCTATTGCAATATTTAGCTAGCTTATTTGAATGTTAATCCACATACTTCTAACTGCCTACATCTGAAACTATGACATTAAATATTATACCAAATTTTAATTTCAGTTTTAAAATAAGTGCTCAGTTAAACTTTTTTCTTTTTTTTTAATTAGTAATTTTAAACGAGCATATAATGTTCTGTTTACAAATTCTAACAGAAATAACAGTGATTTACTGTGTCCACTCTCCTTTGAATGGTATTAACTATGTGACCTAAAAATATATAACCAATTGACAGGCTCAATTCCTGTGGGCAGAAAAATGTGTTAAAATAACTGTTGTGAAGAAAGACAAAGTCTTTACAGGTTATGTACCATAAAATCATAGAATAGTTGGAGTTGGAAGGGACCTTTAAAGGTCATCTACTTCAACCCCCCTGCAACTAGCAGGGACATCTTCAACTAGATCAGGCTGCTCAGAGCCCCGTCCAGCCTGACCTGGAATGTTTCCAGGGATGGGACATTGACCACCTCTCTGGGCAACCTCTTCCTGTGTTTCACCACCCTCATCATAAAAAATTTCTTCCTTATATCTAGTCTGAATCTACCCTCTTTTAGTTTAAACCCATTACCCCTTGTCCTATGGCTACAGACCCTACTAAAAAGTCTGTCCCCATCTTTCTTATAAGCCCCCCTTAAATACTGGAAGGGTGCAATAATGTCTGCCCAGAGCCTTCTCTTCTCCAGGCTGAACAACCCCAACTCTCTCAGCCTGTTTTCATAGGAGAGGTGTTCCATCCCTCTGATCATTTTTCATGTCCCTCCTCTGGACCCGCTCCAACAGGTCCATGTCTTTCCCGTGCTGAGGACCCCAGATCTGGAGGCAGTACTGCAGGGGGGGTCTCACCAGAGTGGAGCAGAGGGGCAGAATCCCCTCCCTCAGTCTGCTGGCTGCGCTCCTTTTGATGCAGCCCAGGATATAGTTGGCTTTCTGGGCTGCGAGCGCACATTGCCAGTTCATGTCCAGCTTTTCATCCACCAGTACCCCCAGGTCTTTGTCTGTAGGGCTGCTTTCATTCCCTTCAACTCCCAGCCTGTATTGATATTGGGGATTGCCCCAACCCAGGTGTAGGACCTTGCAATGTATGTCGGATACAATTTACAATTACAAATGTTAGGATTAAGAAAATAAATTGGCTGACTAAGGAAGCTTATTGCTAACTTAGTGGATGGTATTTGAAAATATCTGGTGTACTGAGCCTGAAGCAATTAAAAAAATAAGGTTAGGTGATTATAAGCGGATTTTTCTAGGATGGAGTTTTAGGAGATACAGTTGCATTTGACAATGCACTGCAAAATTGGATCACTACTTTACAAATTTAGGGTGAAAATTTGAGTTCTTCTGGGACTGAAGTTTATTATTTAAATTCTTGCTTAATTAAATTCCCACATTTAAAATCAGAGACATATAATAAAAATATACATTTCCATCAATAGCAAAGCCAGCTAACTGTAACAAATTCATATTCTTGGAAGGCACATTTTCAGTTAACATATTCACTGGTTTAACAGCCTTTAATAAAGATATTCTTGAAATCTTTTTAATTCTACTGCACAGCTGACAATACCTATGTTTTGATCCATGTGCTCAAAGGAAAAAAATTGCTATATTATTATAGACTACTTAAGGTAGTATTAATTTTACACTAAGTAAGAATTCTCCCTCAGAAAAAGTTTTCTGTGACATTTGAATTGATATGCTCTTTGAAACACTCAGGATTTTCATGTTTGTATTGATGAATTCAGTCCCAAAGGAGGTACTTACAATTTGTTTTGCAATTAATCATGTTCTGTTAAAACAATATCTGCATTAAATTAATGGCAGTTCTTATATAAATCATAGCATGTAAATACCTTTTGAACTACTACCACTGCAAAATGGAATTATACTATTGATTTTTCATTCTGACAGGTTAGTAGGACACAGTTCAAGTAAGCTCTAATTGAAGCCAAGAATAGGATGAACCTATTCAAGCATTGAGAGTAAAACAAAATACTGATTTAGTAGAACAGCAAATTAACAAGCTAGGGGACCTGTCTGCAGATCACATTTCATATAAGATTAATTCCTGGTGCTCCAGAATGGATTGAAACATGCAATTACAATAATTAGCAGCAATTTTGCCCCCTACCAGGATTCAAGAGTGGGAAAGTTACTTTATGAAATGATTGGTCCCAAGAGAACATGTGAAAATAAATTCAAAGAGGAGGAAGTCTATAAAGAAGCTGCTCACTGCAGAAATTCAAGGTTCTTTGCCACTTGACGGGCAGTACATATGAATGGTATCTGCCCGTGCCATTTCAGAGTGTTTATTACAAATCACTGCTGCTCTCACAGTTTGTAAAGTAGACAGGATGAATGAAGTAAACAAGGGAAGACCAAATCACCTTCCTTGTTATTTGATTAGCCATATACCATTACCACTACAATTAATGTTCAAAATGTTATATAGGTATAAAATATTTATAGAGATATCCTAATTATAATTGATATAGGCAACTGGGTTGCAATTCTCAAAACATAAAGGACTTATGCAAAAACTGTGTGGAGCAGGGTAAAATTCCTACTTCCATTGAAATTATTTCTCAGAAAGAAAATGGACAAAACTCAAACCAGCTTCACCATCTGATACTGAAAACTAAATGGATCCATGCTCTACAGTGTTCAGTAAAGTATATTTCCCAAGTAAAAGTTTTCAAACAGAAACAAGAGTGGAATTGGAGCTTCCATAGGCACACTAGGAGAAAATTTAAAGTGTTTTTTTGGGGGGTAGAGGAATGGTGTTTGACTTTGGTGGTGGAGGGGCTTAGTGACCTACAGATCTGAAATATAGGTACTTCAGAAGTTTTCTTTGTCTTTGCTGCCTCTCAGCCAAGCATCTGCTTTGGAACATTAAGAATTTGTTAAGTACAAGCACAATCTCCACAGCAAGCTATACCTTTCTCTTAAAGGGCAGAGGAGAAACACTATTTAAATAACTGACACTTATATTTTGTGCATTTACTAGTTCTGCTATGGTACACATTGCTTATCCTCACAAAACAAAGCTGTTTTGATATATTTGTAAATGCTTTCAGGTTTTGTACAGTGTACTTTAAGTGAGTAATTAAGAAACACAGAAGTTCATCTACAATGGAATCATCCATGTGTCAAAACATACTAGATACAGTATATTTAGTCTCTAAGAAAATAGGCTTTTTCATCTCTGGAGCACCAAAAGAATATGATGTGATAAGCCTTATCTGTCCTTCACTGATAGGCTTGAAAGCCACCACTAAGTCCAAGACCCACAACAGGTCTAGAATTGAATCCACCTTTCACTGAAGTCAAAGGCAAGACTCCTATCAACTTTAACAAGACTGGGCAAGTCACTTAGAGCTCCTAAGTAAAACATCCCATAATCATAATAAATACATTTCACGTAAGAGTCTTGACAACTGCTAGCGTAAAAGATTTTTTTTGTCTCCTGAGCTGTGTTTCATAATTGTACAGATTTTTTTTTATTTTCCAATCAGCTGATGAAAGTAGAATAAAAAAGACTGTGCATTTCAGGAGCTGTTCTTAATATATTATCTTTCAGCACTTCTATGGTCTTAGATGATCTTAGATGATTACAGAAATGCAATCTTAAAGTCTTACAGTTAGACTTTGGTTTTTTTGAGATTGTACTAATTTTATGTTACTTGACATGTTTTTAAAATCTTGTAAAAGAAAGAAGGATGCATCATCTAATTGCAATTTGGTTTGGTTATTCTTCTCTTAATAAATATTGCATTTATATGTGCTTTACCTATTCACAGGCAATGAGGAACAAAGAATTAACAAGAGTGTATTATCATAACAAAGGGTGAAGCTGGAAATCAAGTCTCCGAGATGTTAAAAGTATAACAGGAGAAGAAAATAATACCTACATCTCATATCAAATATTCTAATATCAAGATGACATAAGTTTATAACACTTTTTCAGCATTTTTAGATGGGAATGTATCATAAATTTTTTCAGTTAAGAATAATGGCAATTATCAACAGTACCTCAAAAAATCTGCACTCACCTTTCCCATTTACAGAGAATTTTTATCTCCAAAACATAGAATGTAATTACAATGCTAAACTAGGAAATCATGGACTGACTCAGCTTCAGGTCGCAGGCTTCTGAGCTTAGGAAGCTTTTCAAAAATATTTCTAAGTCACACTGGTCTCCTGAAAACTTAATTCACGCTTCTTAAAAGGACATTATCTAAAGATACTATCAAAAGTGAAAAAAAATAATAGAATGCTGTTTCTTGGTATGCAAATCTCTAGATCCTTGCATGACAAGTCAGGCTGGATTTTAATCTTCATATTTTACCTATCTGTTTTTGGGAAAAAAAACCCAAACCTGAAGAGATGTAACCGAAGGAAATTTGTCTAAAAGATTCATAAGTGATTAAGTAACTCCCACTGATTCATAATATATATATACACCAACAGGGTGTATAACAATTATTTGTCTGAAATACACAAGGGCAGAATTTCTGATATTTTTGTCCACTTTGTCCAGAGGTTGACGGTAGCATGAAGGGGCTTACTTTTTATGAGTTTTACAAGAAAAAAAACCACTACCACAAAATAATCTGTATGACTTCCTTTGTCTTCTTGCTTGCCCATTACAGAAATAACAATGAAAAATTAATATGCTCTTTTTTATGATGTATAAACCTTGTAGAAAGTAGGCTGTGTAATGTTTATACCCTCACTGTTACATAGTATTTACCTGAGGCAACCTAATATGGATTCAGTACTTCAAATAGTCAGATAACTGATTTTTTAATTTACATCAGACTACTTCATTTTTAGTGCAATAGAACAATGTCATTCCAGCTGAGAGGACTGCCTCATTAGTGTGATTATAGTGGAGTACATTTAACAAATCTTGACAGAAAAGAGATGTCTTATTGCTATTTTGTCACCATATACTGCAGTGTAAAGACTACTGAAAGATTCTTTCTTAGACGTGAGATTTTCTTACCTTTCCTTTAAGCAAATTTACTAATGTTTTCATTTGATTACTTAATAACAGGTTAAGAATAAGGCAAGCATGTAAAGTTGAGATGAAGATCAACTCTACTCACTACTATACAGTTCATATATGGAGGTTTATGCATTTCTGTCTCTCTCCTGTTAGCCAGACTCCATGCACAATGCTGTAAGATCAAGTCTTCCCACATTTTGCAAAGTTATTCAGTCTTTGAAGACTGTATATCCACTTGACTCACTTCTTTTTTACTTAACTAGGAAAAATTCCAAGATATTGTGTTTCAGATTTAAATGAAATTAGCAAATACTTTTAGGCAGGTGAATGCCATGTGTCACATATTTACCATGAGTATCCTTGATGTCTTCAAACCAGAGAAAGCTCAAGAAATATGAGAGAAACTAAATGGTGCTTCATAGCTTTTTTCTGTACATTGTTGTTCTGTTCCAATTTAAACAGGAGGAAAAAGTACTGTTAGAACTAAGATAAGGGCAGCTGTTAAAAAAAAATAAATGTGCAAAGTGTTTGGCAAATATTAATTTATGTCAGTTTATATTCATATTAGCCAAAGATCAAAGTAATTATAAAGTCCGTAAACCTAATTACAGCAGGTACTTCAGAAAAAAATTGCCAAGGCATAGAGCATACCTAGTGAACACTACATAAGTACTTTTGAAATAAATATTCAAGAAGAAGCAATAACATTTTAATTAGAGCTAACCAGTCATGTTTACACTTGCCTCAGCAAAAGAAAAACAGGAAAAAAAGGTATGCAAGATACACCTTAAATATTTCTAGTTCTTTACACATCAGAAATCAAAACAGACACTTTGTACATTAAGTTAGTCAAGTTCTAAATGAGGTTGTTACTAATACAATTAACCCTTTGTCTTGCAGATGAACCTTAATGCACCAGAGGAAATTCTTTAAAAAGTAGGAGTTGATTAGCTCAATGTGAAATATTAGTGAGCTCTCTGCTGAACAGCTCTTCATGCCCTTAAAATAATCTCTTCTTTTTGGCAAATAATTTTATTAAGCTATTCTAGTTTAAAAGTAAGTTTTGCTGTGAAGTTGAGGGTCCCCAAATGAAGAACACGGCATATACAAACTGACTGAAAACATACAGTTCCAAGATCCAATTCAAGAAATGTGAGGATGTGAAGCTACTAGTCCTTAAAAGGTTGATACCTGAGGGATGGCCAGAGGCAAAAAAAGAAGCTTCATGCTTAATTCATCATTGCTAGTCTGTTTGTGATTAACCGATGGTTGTTGGCAGTTACGAAAGAAAAGAAAAATAGTGATTGCCAGCAGCATGAGGAAGGAAAGAACTTTGTAACTTTCATGAAGGACATTTGAGTATTGAATTATTTTATTAAACAAATTCATTAAAAGCGAAGGACTTTTCCTTCACAGGCTGAGCAAATAAACAGATTGACGCTATGATTTGAGAATATTCAGATAGTCAAGTGTATTGACTGAAACAGTTCAGAGAACCATTATTTTCTCAGCAAGCACTAGAAGAACCTTGGCTGAACAGCACTGACTATTTTTGTGTCTTAGAAAATAAAAAACTATTTAGGACTTGATGGGACAGTATACAGAGATCCTTGAGCTAAGAGCTACAAAGCTGTTGTACTGACATGGCACTGCACAGTAGAAAACACAGAAAATAACTCTAGTTCTGAAAGCTGCATGACTGTATTTGTGTAACGCTAATAGCTGCAGTCTCAGCAGAACTAATTAGCTGATCCACTGAAATGGCCATACTGAGGCCAGGATGGGGCTAGTTTGCAGATCTCTGACATTGCAGTATTGTTATGTTATAGCAGGTTTATTTCTGCCTCTCTAAAGATGTGCTCTTTTCTGGGTGTGCACAGCTGAAATTCTAGATTTACAGAGTGGGTCCAGAAGGTCAGTAGCTGCACTTACTTGGTGTCATACTTGAGCAAAGACAACTTTTAGGCTAGGTTCAAATCTGGCTTCTATGAGGGCAGCTAAAGAACTCTTGCTCCCTGTTTCTTGTCCTGGGACTAGCTTGTGTAGCTTCAGGTCTAGAAGTACCTAATTCTATAAAGTAGATTTTTACTGAAATCTGATAAACAGTAGTTGTCAATACTCTGAAAACTTTTAAAAAATAAGTTAAAAGAAGTGAGGAATGATGTCTTCAAATAAGAGACTATGCACACTTGTATAAAATTTAATTATGGTTTTAAAGCAAGATAGGGGAGATTTGGAGGCTACAATGTTTTCCTCAGTACCAAAGGAGCTGGTGGGAGGCACTGTTCTTATTTTGGGAAAGAAGTAGAATAGTTGGGATCTTTACTTGTTTACATTTATAGAGATTATGGGAGAATATGTAATCATCTACTTAATTATTAATCCATTTGGTAAATTTTCCTTAAATTAATCAAAAGTGATGATGGATTTTGACAGATGTGGGCAATAAGTAATTTTCGTGTTTTACTAAAAGAGTGTTTAGAAGTGACTCTGTTACACAGAGAGATGAATATAAACTCTTTTGAAGCAGGGGAAGAGTTACTCATGCATATATCAGACAGATCTGAACTTCAGTTTTCACATTCTTTTCTTACTGTCAAGTGGTAGATGTGTGTACCAAAGACATACCTAAAATCACACTTCCAGACAGAATGAAGTGCAGACAAAACAGGTGATGCAATTCCTAAACTAGTGCTGATCCAATGCACCGGTATTCATTCCACAGCAGTAACAGTTGTATTACCTCTGCCTGTAGCTTCTTGGCAGTGCTTGACAATTTGGGCAAATCATCACACAGAGTTTGGTTTCTAGACTGATACTGGTTTATATAGTGTTCAGGGCTGGGCAGTAAGCAGGAGTAGCAAATTCTAATACAACGCGCCTTTATGGTGCCTCCGAACTCTTGCTGAATGGGATTCATGTGAAGAACCACCTTCTAGGTTTAGCTCACTGATCAAACCCAACAGCTTTCTCCTGCCATGGTGAGGCAGTCCCCGTCGCTGGAGTTATTCTCACAAATTTAGACAACTAAGGCTGAACAAGTCACTTCAGACTTCATTTATCCTCACCACAGAGATATACAGTTCATCTGACATACTTTGGGATAGGAGGAAACATTCTCTAACTCCTATCTGTACAGTCTAGATGTCCAATGTCTTTAAAGAGATTCTGCAATGGCTAACTCAGAGGTAGACATCTACACCATGATATCTATATCTAGCCAGATGAATACAAGCCTGTCAGTCTCTTTCAATTGCTTAGTGTAGCTGTTTTATTTTGATCCCAAGAAAAAATTATTTTGCACCCTGTTTTACAGGCTATTGGTTATTTTAGGGTAAACAATAAAAAATTGTTTCCTTCTTTCCAGAAATTCAAACAATGCTGAAACTGGTAATTATTTTTTTTTTTCCCGCCTAAAAGAATATTCCTCTACAAAACTTTTCACAAAGGAAGAAAACAAAGTCTTGAAAAATTCCAAGTTGATTCTTTTAGCAGGTCAAAGGTAAAACTAGATGCACAAAGACAGGTAAAGGAGGTAAAGATAAAAGCTATACTGAAAATAACATGGGACCTAAGAATTCATAAATAATCTGTCAAGAATTATGCTCAAATAAAAAGTACATCAGAGCATAATCACTACACTTATCTGTATGCTATATGGTGAAGTGGTTTCCAAATAAATAAAAAAAGCTACCTGGTATGTGAAAGACGAGTATATAAAAGGATTCCTAAGTTGCCATATCCGAAAGTGCTGAAATTGTACTTTTCTCTTCTTTCTTCTCATCTATAGTGGCCAAGTAATTAGTGGACATAGTTGACATTCTGACAACAATGTCTACAGAAGTCAATGTACTTATACTGTGCTCTTGATGATTGTCAGCACTTGATGAGCTGATTTGAGTTCCTGAGATTCCTTGCTGCCTTACTCTTCCAGAGATGAAATAAGGAGCATAAATGTGTGTTAACATGAGAGTTCCTTTTATTAGCAGCAGTGCCTGATATTTCTCCTGTAAGGCCAGTATTTGTGACCTTAAGAGAGGAAAATAGCTCATTTTTATTTCATTGTTTTTTTCACTGTTATCTTAGTGATGAACACGGTTTATGTCAGGACTTTTAAAGAATGTTTCATGAAGTGTCTGTAAGAAGCTGTTCATTTGGTTGTACCAGTTCAAAAGACTTTTAACTCTAATGCAACTTCAGGAAGAACAGAAACAAAAAAAGCTTATAACTATTTGTAGCACTTTCCTAAAAACAGAGTGTAATACAGTCTTACTTGACAGAACTGATGGGCACTGTAATCCATTCTGACAATGAGCGTATATAACTAGTCCAGTAGCACTACTTTTGCAGTGCATATTCAAAAGCGATACAATATATTAGCTCCTGGCTTTAACACAGGAAGGCAAAAGAGAAAGTGCTCTCACAGCTGAGGATCCTGACTTTATCCCCCTTTAACACTCTCTGCTATTCATTTTGTGTCTTTGGTTTACTTGAGTTATAGGTAGCTTCTTGGTCTTCTGACTTCTTTTTTTATTCCAGGTTCCAATTTTAGTCTTTAAACAACAAGAACAATAACAAATCTCTTGGGATATTTCACATTAAAAAATCAGTTGAGCTAGGCTTTTAACAATCAAAATTAAAAATTACAACTTAATGAAATAGTTTATGGAAAAGAGGAAGAATACACTTATAGAGGAATTTAAACATCTTTTACTGTCATTAGGCAGCAAAGTTTGAAATTAAATTGCTTATCCACTACTTCAATTGTATTATATAATAATATATTATTCCAAACACCTTTTAAATGCACCATAGTCAATATATTTCTGGGGTCACTAAACCCCCATTTTTTTCTAAAGTTCTTTGGCTGTTAAAATCAGCTAAATAGATCATAAGTGTTCCAAATGACAGATTAACTTTTGAAGGTAAATATAATCATCATGAAGTATTATGTAAATGCATTAACCTGCAGATGCCTGGCTTGTTTATTGAGAAAATAAAACAATTCTGTAAACCTTGATCTCCTAAAATCCTAAGCCTGAACGATATTCAATATATTTAAAATTTAAGAAATAAATATGCAGCTAAGCTTAGAGAATTAAAGTATTGCAGTATTATCTAGCAGCGGAGTCCAATGCAAGTTTCTCTCAGAAGTTTCCCTTAAAAGTTTTAACTTTCCCTAAAATTCATGAATGAAAACTGTCTCTGTGGCAAGCTCTGTATAGCATTTCACTTTTTCAGTCCTGTCAGAAGACCTTCAGGGAAGCTGAGATTTGTGTGTTAAGTACAGGTAAACAGGGAAAGTACAGCAGCCTCATGCTCTCTCTCTTCTGTAAGAAAACGGAAGAAGAGATGTTTATCATAGCCTGGCTCTGTAGCAGCAGTGATATGAAAAAAGAAGAGAAAAGCCCTACTACAGTCCTAGCTTTTCTTACTGGTCCTTGTCAATTTGTGGTTTTGGTCTGTGACAGCCATTCTGTGAAATGTAGAGGTATTAAAGGTGGGAAGGAGAACTCCACTGCTGGATACAGAATGTTCTGGAGAAAGTGATTGTTCTTTTTCCTTCAGGTCCCTTTCTCTCAAGCACTTCTATGGAGTTTTCCTACAAGACAGTGAGAGTCTAGCCTTCAATTTAGAAGGTAAAATTTCAATTTCCTATATTATTTAAGTTATCAACATATGTCTTGGATGTCAATTTTAACAGAAAATAAACCAAGCATGTCAATATTAATTTGAGTATTCTCATAAGCACCTGTTGGGTTTTTTTAATTAAGAAATTAAAAAATCACTGTGTTCCTCCTAAACTGCCTATTAAACTAACCTAAAATTACCAGATATCTGTCAATACGTACATCATGACTGTCCATTAAACCAAAAAAGAAACACCATGGTAAACCAAACCCCAAATTTCATCAGAAAATAATGCAAAGAAAGAAACAATTAAATAAAAGCATAAGGTTGGCAGAGTTTCTACAAAATGATAACATCAGCATAATTTATACAGATGTTGGCAAGCTCTTATGGTACAGAATGAAAGAAATGGTAGGATATATTTTATAGAAGAAAGTTCAAAACCTCTGAAAGATTTGTGCCTATCCTTCCATGTACTGGAGCTCAGTGTGCAGCTGAACACTGTACAGCCTAGTGGGGGGGGAAGAAAAGAGCACAACGAGGGACAGGCAGAAAAAGGCAAATTCAGGTAGATCCCAGAGACCCTCAGAGAGGCCCAGGCTGCAGAACAAAAGATCAGTTGGCTGAGGTAGGTGATAAGAGGCCAGAGGGACCAAAATGTCTGAGCTGGAGAGCCAGAGGATTATTGTGGGTATAATGCTGGTCCAGATAGATAAGAAACCTTCACCCTCACAACTGATGTAAAATTTCCTTACCTCCCCTCTTAGGTAAAATAAGTCACTGTTCCCACAGGAATGTTTTGTCGAATCCATACTGAATAAACATGCTTTCCAGCATGGTGCAGGAACTTTTCCTAACGTTAATGTTTTCACAGGACTATTTTGGGTGGGGGAAGGAGCTTCACCAATGTAAGTGGGGCTATCTACCCACACCAGAAAGTGTAAAGATACCCTCAAAACCTCAGCCAAATGCTAAGTCTGAAATACTTTTCCCTGTCATCACTGGGATCTGCTTTTGCACTCCATTTGATGTCATCCTGCCAGGCTGTAAAGCCATGACATGCTGCTCCTGTGCCTGGCACAAACAGAGCTCAGTTTGAGATTCGCACCTTCCTGATCCAAGATGTGGACTTCCACTCAGAAGCTATGAAAAGACCTCAGGAGAAATAGAATTTAGGGAAAATTCTGACTTTAAAAATACATTGCACTATAAATTCACGGTCTGTTGTCTCAGTTAATTAAAAAATATATAATCGTCATACGGACCGCTTGCTCTTATATAATTTAGGCACTTAATAAGTCCTGCTTGTTTTATGAAGGAAATTTCCTTTTCTTCTCAAGTTGAGAAATACAACCCCAATGGGTCTATACTTCATACTGATACAAGCAGCAACTATACATCATACTTGTTAGAGAAGCATTTATTAATAATGAATACATGAAAGGGTGAAAAATAAGTGGGGTGTGGGAGAAATGGTATCTTACAGACAACTGTGAATTAACTAAGATTTAGAGCCATACTTTTTCCCCATGCAAATTATACTGCTATTTTCTATTAATTAATGTAATTGATAACAGTTATAAAGATATCTGGCATTTTAATCATGCAGATATGTCTTTTGCTGTCAGAAGAGAAAATTAAAACAGCTAGAAGTCTTTTATTTGCAGAGTTAGCTGGAGAGGAAATTAAAATAGAGCTGGTAATAAACGAGCAATACATTCAATTTAAGAGATCACAGATGTGGGTCACAGGGTTAAGAGGACGCAGAGAAGGATCATGACATTCTTAAAACTGTTTCTTTCTAGACATCTTATAAGCAAGTTAAAACTCATACTGATGGGCCTGGTAGCTCATAATGCTATCATTAATACAAAAATTTACAATATATTTGATGTTGTTACCATTAATGAACAGTAAAAATACCAAAGCAAGCACTGAACAAGTTACACTTTGCATAAAGATTTTTTTCACTTAACTGCATATACATGGATTCCACTTCTTAAAGGAATTTACTCTGATGTTATGTAGTTAATATATCAGGTACTTCAAGGAAAACAAGGACTCTTTTAATTAACTGGGATCTGGGCTATATAAAGAAGTCAAATAGCTCTGATCACTAGAGGAAAGTGAAAATTACATATGGAGAAGGAGACCTGGACTGGATAATTGCCTCTGACCATTTACAAAATCCAACAGTACAAAATAATTTTGTCCCTGTTGAAAGAGCAATGCCTTTAACCACCCCTTTCTTTCAGGAGACATCAAAGAAACACTGAAAAATTAAATGATGAGCACTCAAAGCAAGCCACTAAAAATCCTGGATTTCCATAATACATATGCCTAGCTCTTTTGGGTATTTCTAGTGCAAAGAGAGAAAACAGCCAAATGTTCTTTTATACTTTGCCTATTACTTTATGATGTAGTTGGTACTGAAGCCCTGTTGCTGTTTGTGGGTGTTTTTTCCTGCTTATAAGTACATGAAATAGACAAAATACTAATTGTATTCTTGTGGGACATAATGCCAGTTCATTCCTTTCTTTCTGAGGAAATCTGCCCTGATCAACTCTTCTTCTGCATTGCCTGTCATTTTTCAATGAAATAAAACAGAAATGCCTAAGATGAAGCATATTTGGGAAAGCTACTGGGACTAATGGTGCAGTCATCTGGTTCAGGTGCCAGGCTGCAGAATTTTAGGTAGCTCCTTAACATCAGAGGATGCTAACAATTAGGGAGATCCCTGAGTAGAGTTCTACTGTGCAGATGAAAAATTTTGAAAGGCAAAGAGGTCATGATGTTTGATTTAAACCTGAAAGTATGTACAGTCCTTTCTGAGTGAATCTTGTGCTCTTCAGGAGTGTTCTGGATCAAAACCAGTGATAAATATATCTGTGTGGGTTCAGACCAACAGAAGATTAGCCAAGACTCTTGTGGAAAAAACTCTGGTAATAGTAAATGAAACAAAAATATATGGTCATCACCAAGCATCGTACACTCCTAGGCAGCATCCAAACTGATAAGATATCTTGAAAGATAAGAAATATATGGAAGGAAGATAAGCTTCCCCCCTGCCCCCCTAGATTAAGAGGTCACAGATATGAGTCACAGAAGAATACACAAAGAAATATCTTGCCAAACAAAATGTCTTTTTTGTTCCCCTGGATATACTGCAAAACAGAAACATACAGTTTTCTGAAATAAGAATTTCTGAAATTCTTATTTCTCTCTATGAATCATGAATGATAGTACTATGGTACCAAGAACAAAGACACCACTTTTCAGTAATGCCTAGTACTCTCAGTATGAACTGAGAAACTGAACACTGGAGACTCTTGTTCATCAGGTCGACTTTCTTAACACACCTGAGGAATCGAAATGTATGTTCTGTTGTAAAGCATTTGCATGTGTGTGTCATAATTTCAACTTTCCTGGGAAGAATTGACTAGCTATTTATTAAAATACTGCATGCTGAGTCTCTGCCACCATCAACAGACATCTTTCTGGAGTGAATTTCAACCCCAAATGCAGAAAAAACATCAGTAGCAAGTTTCTGTCTCCCTGTATACAAAAGACTGAGTAGCTACTTATTGCTTTTGAAAATGCAGAGTACTTAGCCACCCACACAATCTTGGTGCTGGACAATAGCGTTTGAAAACTTAATTCTGGTACTGTATTATCAAACTGCTGACAGTGAGATTTACTGACTGTTAAGGATTTTTATTTCTTTGAAAGATCTCTGTACGTCTTTGTTGCTTATTGTGCTGAGAGTCAACATTTATTATGGCTCAATATTACTATATTGAAGTAATAAAGGGGTGGGTTTTTTTAATAACTGGGTTTTTATCACTGAAACTTGAAGTGGGAAATGAAATCAGGTAACATCATGCATATCTGATTTCAATAACAACAAAAAATGTAAAAAGTTTTGAAGAAATCAGACAGAAATAAAAGCCATTTTCAGGCTTCCACAACTTATAAAAGCTTATAAAAAAATACATACAGACACACACACACACAAAAACCCCATGAACGTTAGGAAACAAGACAGACTACCACTGTCCTGAATGTGATACAGATATTTACTCCTGGTAAATTAAAAAAGAAATCATCAAACTCTATAGAAGCACCTTGAGTGTGCTTTGTAAGCATTAATAATAACTACCAATGCTATCATGTAAGTAAGAATCTCAGTTTAAGTGAATCCTTTTGGAAATATTGCTTAGGAAGAATATTTCAATAGAAAAGGTGGTGTTCGTTTGAGGCTTGGTGCTGAATCAGCTTACATGTCCTTTTGAATAAATGTTCAGTCTGTGTGCTTGTGCACAAATGTATAACACAGCCCTTCTTTTGCTATCTTCAGTTTAGAATCCAGCAAGTCAACTACAATACAAAAATTAAGATCTCTGAGATTAAAATACCTTAAAAAAAAGGTTTTTAATCTAAGAATTTGTAGAAAATCAGATAGAAATGTAAGAAGTAAAGTGAGAAAGCTAACACCCAGCAGAGAGATATTCTGACTTAATTTCATGTCTCAAAGCACACAGGGTCAAGAAAGAGTGAGACAGAAAACTGCTGGAGGGGAAAGGTAAACAGAAATTTACGGGAAAGTTATTTTCAGGAAATCTTTAGTTCTATGACTGAAAATATTAATTTTTAAACCTTAAAGTCAGCAAAGCAAATAAGCTATTTCTTAATATTTTTCCTTAATTTTTTTAAATATTAGATAAAGTAAATGTTTCCACATTTATTATGTAATTGTAGCTCCTAGCCACACTGACTACTCCTTCCTTTTGATCCTTCTTTAAGTTTAAAATGTCCTTTTTTGATCTTCCTTTATAAACATGATAATTCATTTTTTACAAAAAAAATATTGTAAAACCACATTAGAAGTAGCCTCAGCTGGGGTGTGTAGGGGCGTCTGCTTTTTTAAAATTCATTTTTTAACTTACAGGTATTCTCAGAAAATAGCTTTAGCTGTTTTCCAGGCTGAACTAAAATGAAAGGTGCTGAAAGCAGATGTTTTCCTCCTTGAACCAGAGTTTATTTTTTATATTCTGATTCAGGGCCCTGTAGGGAGAAAACTGCTTTGAACTTCACTTTTATAGCAGTCCTACAAAAATTAATCATTACCTGTGTTTTGTAAACTGAGTAGTGTTATAAACATGTAATATATACAATGTCTTATTTCAAGATAAAACTGGGTCATTTAAAATATATATGTTAGGATGCATGTGTATGTGTGTGTGTTTTAGGAGCCTTGATCCCTTAGATATTTTTCAAAATCTTACCAAAGAACATGTTAATAAAATACAGATTTCTTTTTATGTTTGCATGTTTCCTGACCACTTTAAAGCATATTAAAACAGACACACAGAATTATATTATTCAGATGCAATGAACCTTTTTAATTGCAGCTGTATGACATCAACTCAGCAACATTGATGGCCCCCAAGACCATAAAATTAAACCTAAACAAATGGAAAGAGATAGTTCAAATATGTCAAGCAATAATATGTATAGAATCTACTTGAAGTTTATTCAAACAGTAAACTAAAGCTGAACTGTTGTATACTATTGCTTATATTAGAACAAATCAGAAGAGCACACAAATAGAAATCAGAGTAATTTTATAATATTCCCACTTAGATGTATGTATTTTAGCACAATAACAAATGCAAGACTTCAGTAAAAGATCTAATAACCAAGTATGTCTTACTACTCCAGACAGTGTAGATGAGAACTACATCTTTGATAAAAAAATGTGAAAGTTAGACACAGCATGAAAATGCTTAACGTTGAATTTCTTTTTTTTTCCACAGATTTAAAAATGTTATTTCCCCAGCCTCTATTATTCTCAAAACCTACAGTTGTGAACCATTTGCTTTCTCATTTAAATTAGAACGATCTCTTTTCTTTTCCATTTTTCAGTGGCTCTTCACCACCTTAAAGCATCACTTTATTACAAGATCATGGCTGCATTGGCAAGCAACTTCAGCAACAAGATTGTTTATTGCACTAGGGATGGATGAATTGTAGAGCAGGTTCTGAAGAATTTTATTTCAGAAAATGCATATATGAAGGTAAATATGAAAGTTTCAGGAGACAAGAGTGGAAAGATAATTGCCCAAGTCTGTTCAGTAAAACATTTTTTGACACCTCACTCTGACCATTTATAGAGAAATAATAGATGAAATTATATTAAACTATCAAAATCCAGTTTGGGATAATTTGAATAAGCACACTGGTCAATTCATCATGGCAAAACAACTACAACAAGGGAAAAATGTTATCCTTTATTTCAGGAGATTTCTTCCTTGTAATGATAGATGAGCTTATAAGAATCAATATACTCTGAAGAGTATATTGTCAGAGCTCCAAATGAAACATTGTGTGGTATTATTTACACTGTGCAGAGGCATGGACAATCCTTAGATATTGAAAAACTATTATTAAGTGCAAGAGAGGAAACAGTCAATATTTTTTGAAATTCAGGATCCTAGAAAAAGATTGCATAATGAATGTTTAATAAAGAGATAATTCCAGCAATAGTAAAATGAATTGTGAATAATGGCTTTTGTACCAGCAAACTTTCATGCTGCAACACCATTTACTCTTTCTTATGGCAAATTCAGAGGCAATAACAGAAAACATCCGGATTAGAAATCTGATGTAAGATAGTCTACACCCAAAGTAGCCTTTTCTTGCAGCGACAAAACTTCAGAGAGCCAAATGCCTTTACTAGTTACAGAGTTCTTTTAATTTTCCACCACTAGTATAAGCAATTGCTGTGCGTGTATGCAGTACCATTTCAGCCTGCTGTGACATAAATGCAGGATGCTGAAGTGAAGTGGCATGCTAGAAGATCCCTTCCTACAGTTCAGCCATCTCTGTAGTCTCTAGGGAGATTTTTCTGAACCTCCTAAAGCAAGCTCATGCTCAGATAGAAAGTACTTCTATTCACTTTTTGTTATCACGTACTAAAGTGTCTACAGTTTGTTCCTTCTTGCAAAAGGTTTGCTGAACTTTGATGGTAAAGGCACATTAGGTGGATTTAAGGATACCAGCCAAATTTCACACATCGCTAGTGGATGGTATAAACATAAAAACCCCCTGCTACATTAGACAAGCTCATATTTAATTTCATAATTCACTTTGTGATTTAAAAAATCAGGAGAACATTAACAAATTGCCAGAGAACAAATTGGACCTTCCCTCAGGCATCCCTAAGTTATTTATCAGTCTTTTTGGGAAAAATTGTTGAACATAATTTACTCCATTTAGAAGTTATTTCATGTATTTTTGTTATTTAAGCAGCAAATATTAGATAGAGTTTGCGCTGGTGTAAGCAGAGCCATTTAGAATTTACACTGCATTCCTAGATAAATAAAGGGTTCTTTAGACACTCCTCAAGCCAATATTAAGAAAATATATTTAATTGTAAAGCACAAATATCTTTCTAACTCAGAATCTGGTACAAATTAATGCAAAAGAAAAAAGGGGGGGAGCAACAGATCAGCTGGATATACAAGGTAAAAAAAACAAGCAAGGACACATTGAACAAAAATGTATCATTCAATAGGCAACAGAGTGGAACATCACGCAGGGAGAAAAGACTTTCAGGAAGAAACGCTTTTCAGAAGGAACCCATTATTCAATTAGAAGTGACCACTCATGCAGTAACAGACACCTGGAGTGGAAAATAGTGAGATAAACTCAGCTACTGTATATCAAAGATACAGCATATGCACTGTTTAAGCTAAGATAAAGTATCCTCTATCCCTGAAAGTGAACATGAAATATTGGATTTAATTGTTAGAAAACTTAAGTTCATAATGGAAGCTCAATGTATTGCTTAAGTACCGCATGTCCAGATGTATAAATAACAAAGACAAAATTTTACTGTCTTGTGTTGTGAGAAAAGCCTGAATTGATATTTTGCAGTGAGCTTTTTTTTTTATAAATATACTTAAAAAAGAAATAAAAATTAGTTTCTTTGTTTTGGAAATTTGTTCTATACATAGGGCCAGAAACTACAACACAAAAGTGGAATAAAAAACTAGCTGAAATCACAAAAAAAGTAAGATGATCTCTTTACCCCATTTAGGACTCCAGTACCAAGCACACAAAATACATTGCACCAAAACATACATTCATTTCCTCTGATATTTGCAGGTGAAATGTGTCACTAAAGAAAAGAGACTAGTCATTCTTCTTTTTTTTTCCTTGTTTTTCTATCCTAAGCCTTAATTTGTGTCAGCCCACCTTTAGTTAAATAAAGATGCTGATAACAGGAAAATCTTTCATGCCAGATGCTTTCACGTATTTTCCACTTTTTTTGTGTCAGGTTGATCAGTACCTCCTTTTTTCATGAATTGTTCTGCCCTGTCTTTTTCAAATACTCCATGGTCAGTAAAATCTGCAGAGCCCTAAATCCAGGAAATCAATGGGATTGTTCATATGGGCAATCTCTGAGACATAAACTTAGTACTTGCTTTTCTGGCTTTGTTGTTGTTGTTGTTGTTTTTAAACAGAGCCATTTATACAGAGCAGGGACTGGCAGGAAATAAATCAAGCTGGCAATGGTGTGAAACCTCACTGGACACTGTTACTACATGTGAAGACAAGCAGGAGGTTATGTGTCAGGTTAAAAAAAATTGTCAGAACACAGTAGAACTCCCGTGAGACCTGCTTTTATTCATTAGGAAAAGCAGAGCAAGGGAGATGATACTATCTTCTTCTGATCCTTATTTATTTGTTTTAAGATTACAAAGACTCATTCACCCTTTTAATATTACTGTAAGTTAAACACATTATCTGTGTAAATAATTTTATATTTTGCTCTTTTTTCACATCAAAGGGATCACACTATCTAAACATCGTCTATAGCATTATTTTTCCATAGCGTGATAATTAAAGAATAGGTGATCCATCAAAACAAAAAATCCCAGCTGCAGTCAAAACTTGGAAGCAGTCTCTCTGGAAGACTTTTCAGTGTAAGATTTTCCTAGTCCAAATATGAAATATTCTCAGTCAATCCTTATATCCATAAAAATTGATATACATGTGATAAGTTTGCAATTCTAAAGCCATTACATTCTGATATCATTTCAATACATTATAGTCATAAAAGCCAAGTCAGGAGGTCTATTATTCTGCCAGTGTAGGGGCATTTTTCTAATACTAAATGAATATAAGTACTCCACAAGCTATTTTATTGTAAGACAGGAGCGTGGTTCCATTCTTACTTCTATTTTACACATACTAGGTGTCATTCTATTCTTCATAAGTTCCCTTTATTCCTATTCACTTCAATAGTTCCCTGCTGGACTTTTCTACTTAGGCAAAAAACTTCTTACAGAAAGCTGAAATAATTTTTTCTTTTATATTTATATTGGTGTTAGAAAAAAAATTATTACAGTTCAGTACCTCTTAAATGCATTATAATATTCTGTCAAGAATTCAGTAATTTCACAAAATTAGAATGAAAGAAAAAATGTTACTTTTAAAATGCATAAATACAAATATTCAATAGCTCATTATTAGTCAATTTTGATATAATATATCTAAAGTATAGGTGAAACTAGAAGACAGAGCTAGCCCAAGATAACTCTGTAGCATGGGATGAGCCTAAGCTAAGATCTAACTCTGTAAGTTTTCTTTCAGTATATGCTGTGACTGTGACTGTGTATTTCAGTCTAGGTTGTGCACAATAATAAGAAACTTTCCTGTGGAAATTAATTCACTTAAAGCTCAACTTATCTAAATGGCATTTGAGTAACAATTTGTGAAGGAAGGAAGAAAAGAAGAATTTTCTCCCACATTGGTACTGATAAGCAAAAGCAAGATCAGGAGCTGTTCTCTGGCTTCCTGGCAAGTGGTGTGGCCTTTCCATATCCACGCTGTTTACCATTTGCTCTGAGGGCTCGTCTGAGCTCGGTGTGATCATAGAATCATAGAATCACAAAATGGTTTGTGTTGGAAGGGACCTTCAAAGACCATCTAGCCCAACCCACCTGCTGTGGTCAGGGACACCTTCCACTAGACCAGGTTGCTCAAAGCCCCATCCAACATGACCTTGAACACTTCCAGGGATGGGGCATCCACAACTTCTCTGGGAAACTTGTTCCAGTGCCTCACCACCCGCACAGTGAAAAATTTCTTCCTTATGTCCAATATAAACCTATTCTCTTTCAATGTAAAATCATTGAGCCTTGTCCTGTCGCTACAGGCCTTGCTTGGTAAATAGTCTGTCTCTATCTTCCTTATAAGGCCTCTTTATATACTGAAAGGCCACAATAAGGTCTGCCCAGAGCCTTCTCTTCTCCAGGCTGAACAACCCCAACTCTCTCAGCCTGCCTTCATAGGAAAGGTGTTCCAGCCCTCCAGCCATTTTCGTAGCCCTCCTCTGGGCTCTCTCCAACAGGTCCATGTCTCTCGTACTGGGGACCCCAGAGCTGGATGCAGTACTCCAGGTGAGTTCTCATGTGAGCAGAGGAGAGGACAAGAATCACCTCCCTCGACCTGCTGGCCAGGCTTCTTTTTGTGCAGCCCAGGATACAACTGGCTTTCTGGGCTGCAAGCACACATTGCCGGCTTATGCCTGATTTTCCATCCACCAGTGTCCCCAAGCCCTTCTCGGCAGGGCTGCTCTCAATGAATTCATTCCCCAGCCTGTACTGATATTGGGATTGCCCTGACCCATGTGCAGGACCTTGCACTTGGCCTTGTTGAACCTCATGAGGTTTGCATGGGCCCATTTTTCAAGCCTATCAAGGTCCCTCTGGATGGCATCCCTTCCCTCAACCATATCAACTGCACCTCTCAGCTTGGTGTCATCAGCTTCATGATACACCTGTTGCCCTGAGATACAGTATGTTTGTTCATTTGTTTGTTTTCAGTTTAATGTCTCTAATGTCTCAGTTACATGGCGTTTCCATAGTATGATATGGAGTGTAGGTGTTGCACACCCAGGTTTGTGATTTAATGGCATACCAGAGTGAATGAGATTGCTGAGATAAAGCTGGATTAAGGTGGAGAGAGTCAAACATGATGCAGGTGTCTTCTCCAAACAGCCTGCTGACTATGGTTTCTGCCACATTCTTCTGAACACCTCAAGGGCAATTCTCCCAGAGATGTCTATCTGATATGGGTGAAAACCATGCAAAGGATGTTTTAACAGTTAAGCAATGAATGATCTGTGATGTGGTGCTTGAGCTTCCTCCCTCCCTCTTTTACTCAGCAGTAAAGATTGGGAAGAAGGTGTAATGCCTACTGCTGTCTTTAAAACAGATGAAGGATGAATGCACATCATCTAACTTCAAAAACTTAGATATTTTAAAGACCTTAGCAGGTATCTTCTCTACTCAGCAGAGAAAGCAATCAGTCCCTTCATGACAACTACAAGCAGGAGCATCTTTTGCATCACTAATCACAGAAAAAGATAAGATTAGCCCTCTGGCATCTAATTTTCTTAGATGATGTGACTTAAAAACTTGATCTTTCCCTCTACTATGAATCCTGAACAGAAGCAGTAAAAGGCAATTTTTATTTAATATGCTTATTAACTTTAAAAAGTCAATTAAAAAGTAAGGACTGATAGAAAATAGGTGAAGGAAGAATAGAAAGCAAAGCAAAGCAAAGGAGAAAACAGAGAACACACACAGTGAGAAGACATACTGCTGAGGAGAATAATTTTTCATGTAAGTGGAGAAAAGCTAAAATTTATCAAGTACTCTCATTTCCAGAGACTGATGTTTATAAATGTGAAAAGCCAAAGGACAGCTGATCAGTTTGATAGAGAAATAGTAAAGCAATTTTTGATACACTTTCCTATCATTATGGTTATTTAAAAGATAATCAAGAACATAAACTAAGCATAAGCATATCCACAAGTCTCCATTTCATGCATGTTATTATATAGCAAAATTACCTGTTAAAAGTTAGCCTATATACATTGTGTAATGTGAAACTAAGTCCCAGTTCTGCACTGAGTCACAGACATACAGTGTATATCTCCAAGGCCTTCTTTACTGAAGATCTTTTTAATACAGACTTTCCCTAGGTGGTGCAGGACAGTTGTTACGAAGGAGCCTTCCACGTAATAAAGCATGTCCATCTTTACACAGGAACACTTGGTAAAGTCTGCTAGCGGTGTATAAGGAGAGAATACTGCCTGCAGTATAGCTGGTTGCATTCTCTTGTAATTAGAGAGTCTTATCAAACATTCACCACAAATCATGTTTACTGAGTACAGTAAAGATCTCCCTCCTCAGCTGCAACCTGGTAACTACCTGTTTAAAACAACTCATTTTGCTTGTTATTTTTATGAACCAATAATTTGAGCACTACCATGTATTGCAGCTTACAATTGCAAGCCATTGTCTGATCATGCCTGTGTCAAGAACACGTTGTGATGGATCACAGCAAGGACCCCCCACCTCAGTCAAGTAAGATTCGGTCTCAAAACTGAGTATTATCCACAGGTAAAGCACAGGAAAACTCCCTTGCAGGAGGAATGCAGGTTTCCCCAAGGTGTCTTTTCCACCAGTCTTGCAAGCTCTGTCCTGAAGACACATTTTCTTTCCCCCACCTATTTAGAAGATCCCTGATGTGGTAATTTCAGAAGATTCCCAAAGCAGGTGATCAGCTGGAAGATTTGGCTGAGTCTTTTGAGACAGATAATTTAATATTTGCAATTTGTTGTAGCTGTTCATTGTCATTGATAATACTTATTATTAATATCGCTTTTTAGATTTCTAATACAGTGTTCATATCCCCTAGCTACTAAATGGTGTTTGGGTAAAATATCTCTGCTTACCGTGGCTGAGATAATTACAAAGACAGCTTCTAAATTACTTTTGTCAATTTGCCAAGAACAGATTTTTACTTAAATGATACACTTTACTGCTGTATAGACATTACATTGAACAAGCTAATGAGGGTGGATTTGATATTTTGCTTCAAAAAAAGATTTATCTTGCTGCAGAGCGGGGTCTGGATTCTTTGAGGATTATAATTATGCTCCTTTCATAGTTAGTTGGGTTTTTTTTCCTTCTTAAGAGAAATACTGATAATGATTGAGTTTAGGCATAAAAGTATCAACTATTTATCAATTTGAATATGATTAGCTTTCTCCTCTCTCCTTCTTCAAGAATGGACTTATTTATATTTTTCTATTACCAGATTTCATGCTCATTTGGCATTCGAGAGCAGTTAAAAAATTTACCAGCCTGTCTGCTGCACAGACATACATATTTTGGTGCTTGTGAGTTTGTGGATTTGACTGTGGATGTGAGTAAGTGAAATCAGTTTTGCTTTAAAATAAAAGCACCTTCCCATCCTTTAACATCTTCCACTGAGATTTTCTACAACGTTTCAGTGTTAGTCCCTACATACCTGTCTACAAGTCCATTTCTAACAAAATCAGTTTCTCTTGTCTTCCTCTGTCGCAGCCTTTCTTTGCCTACAGTCCCATATTGTTCTTTACTATAGTGACTGTGTAGGGAAGTGTGCATCATTATGAGTCAGTCCTGGGTGTCTGCATTTTGAATACTATAATAACTGTTTGGATCCCAAATGGTAAGTCTGAACCTATTCCTAGATCAAAAAAGCATCATGTCCCCTCAAAAAGGTGTTTCATGTATTTATAGGGTTACCACCCTAAAGGGTACAGGACTGTGATCATCCTGCCATCAGAGAAGCTCATGAATTGCCACTCAAATTCAAATTTCAAAAGAAGTGCAAAATCAATAAACTCTTTTCCAACCTTCCTATCATGTTAAGTAATGCCTTCTTGAGAAAACCAATCCAGATCAATCAGAAGAGAGAGAGAGATGCGTAGAAAGACTAAAAATTAAGACACATGGACATAGAAAAGTTTTCAGATATCAGGAACGTCAGTACTTTTCACTGGGTCAATAATATCACTTTTGGCCTCTTAAGCAATGCTGAACGCCACCAGCTTATCAAAGCCAAAAATAACACTATGGAAGGCAGGGGATTTGGCAGTATTACAAAAGGCAAGAGGAAATATAAGGGAGGCAAGATAGTGTAGGTGTGAGATTTGGCCTGATTTTGATAAATGCCTTTAAAGGCCCACGAAATTACACACACTGAACATCCCTGCTCTGAACCCTACCCACCCTATAATTCCTTTATAATAATCAAACAAAACATAGCAGTATCTTTTGAAAATCATGATGCTTTTTTCACATTTCTGATTAATACAGGGAAAAAAGATTTTCTGTGATAATGGATGCAGTAAATAATTCCTCTTTCTTTTTCTTATTATGCATTGCTCATCTCTATAGCTCATAATTACTCTGCTGCTGCTAACATGCAAGCTAGGACTACAGAAAAAAACCCACAAAATAAATAGAAGTGCATTTGCTTTTTCTAGACTCTAAAGTCTTAGCCTTATTAAATACTGCATCTGTGTGATTGCAAAAGCTCCTTAAAACTTAAGGAGCTCCTTAAAAGTTTTAGTGTCCTGAATTTCCATAAATACAATGGGTACCGTCAGATAGGTTTCTCTTTCAAATGTCGTCATCAACTGCAGAAAGAGTAGTTTACAGCAAATACCAAAGCACAAGACACAGCAGAGATCAGAAAACACAGTCAAGGATTTAAAGCAATCACTCTGAAAAAAGTTTGTATTTAGAACATTTAGGAATTCACCACACTAGTTTCTGAACTGAACTCTCTGCTGTGCAGCAATAGCTAAGAATTAAATTGGTATTAAACCTACACTAAAAACTTAGGAGCAGTAGTAAACAGCATGCCTGGTAGCAGGCTGGACATGACGGCAGGGAAATAAACCCAAGCATAACCTGGGCACAGATCCCATTTTATGCGAGTAGGCCGCTAAACTGTTGTGGGATCCTACTGGAGAAGGGAAGAGCCCAAAGCATGAAAAGATGTCAAGTATTTCCATGTTAAACAGCTTGCAAGGTCATCCTACACTGTGACCTGCAAAGTGAAATTATACACCATTGTTTTTTTAAATAAATTCTTAAATCCAAGAATGTAGTCTGCAAAATACTTCACTGAGTTTGTCTGATATGTAAGATTTCGTCCAGGAAGATGAAAAGTAAGATTACTCTTTTCTTTCCTGTGAGATGACAAAACAGAAGTCAGAACTTTGGCAGTATATGATAAGGTAGGCAATTCTTTGGAAACCTCAGTGGGATCAGAAGTATGTTCAAGGTCTTCTGATTCCCAATCCAGAGTGAGGTGCAAGTGGCCGTATAGCCATCACTCAGCAGAGTGATGCATAGAGCATTTTGAATATGGACAAAAAAGGAATTAATCATCAGAAATATGTGAAAATTGAACTTCTAATTTTAATTGTTAGCAAGGAAAAATTTTGACAGAAGATTTTTGGACAAAACCAGTCACTGTTGATGTTAATTCCTCTTCTTTATAGGATAACTTTCTATTTTGAATATAATTTTAATCATTTGTAGTTTCTTTTCAAAGTGTTTCTAGAATGTGGTCCTGAGTCACTTACTAAAGCAGAGGTTTCCTCCTATATAATAATAGCCATGTTGGCTTCTTAATTGTATTTTCTGCCTAAAATGACATAATTTAAATAGTCAGGGTTAAAATAGTCAGATCCATCATTAATTATAATGGCATTACTGATTTAGTAGTATGAAAAAAACAAACCCTGAGGCTCAAATGTTTCTTCAAAGTACTCATTCCTGTTCCTCTGCTCTTGTTTTATCTTCTCTGAAATGTCCAGTGCTTATATACCTACATCTGACGCTGCCATGACTGTAGAACCAAGGTTTAACATAAACAACAGAAAACGTCCCTTAAAAGTACTGTGTCTGTCTTGGTTACTTCTCCAGATCTTATTTCAGATACTTAATTCTTCGAAAAGGTCTCTGGGGTCTGCAACATTTTTAATTTTGGTATCAATCCCAATTGCTTTATTTTTTATTAATGAGGCAGTGATAAATTATTCCACAGCAACTGCTTCATAATTCAAAAACATTGTAGAAACGTATTGCCAGAATCTCAATTGCTCTTAACTGTTCCTTTTAGAAAAATCTTTTCCTTTCACATTTTCTTAAAACATGAAGGTTCAGCTACTGCCAGGGAGAACTTGTAGATGTGCAGTCTGTACAATCATTTCCTGCAGTAACTGTATTCAGGTATGAGATAGCAGCAAACTATAGCAGACCCCCCCTACATTTCTTGCAAATACTGATAGTTTTATTGACTTTCTAATGATAAATAGTAATATCAGACCCAAATTAATATTCTGCTTCATACATTCCTCTTACACACTAATACAAGAAGATTGATTAATGAAAGTATTGTTGACTATATTTGTTTAGTAGTGTACTAGTGTCAAAATGTATGGTTAGCTTTTGTGGGATATGGAGGCACTTCACAGGTCTCTCAACTGGCCATAGCCCTCCCATTTCAGTGGTAAGGAAAGGTAAGCATCAGGTCTGAAAGGATGTCCTCCCTGTGCCAAGGCACTGAGTGCCGACCCCAGTCCCTTGGGTGCCTGTGCATCAGCAACGGCTTCAGGGTATATTAGGGATCAAACTGGTGATTTAGAAGCCTAGAGACTGGAGTCTAAGTCCTTGTAGAGTTCAAGTAGGTATGGTGGGAATTGGAGCAGGAGAAGAGAAAAAGCGGAAGAAAGGAACATGCAAGGGGACAATTCAGAACATTCAAGACGTCTCAAGTGAGACTGTGTGAAAGTCACCTAAAAAAAAGGAACTGCCTTTACTACTGATTTTTATTTGAAGACTCTGTATCATAGGTACAAATATGAGGAAGCAAATTGCAAGACTGGTTTGTATATTTGTTTTATATTACCTAAATAAATAAATAAATTAGTAGACAAATGAAGAAATGAAAGCAAATAAGTATGTTATGTCAAATGGAATTATTAGATTTTTTTCACTTGCAGAAGCCAGTCAACATAATATGATAAAACTTAAAAGGTATTATGACTTCTTTGCTATGCTACTATAAAAATAAAATACACCACTGTCTGATAATCTTTCTCTTGAATATGAATCCATCTTGCTATTTTATGACAGAACAGAATTTTCTTTTGTAAAGCAAATATTAACCATTATGATACCCAAAGAAAAAAAATCTACACTGAATTCTAATTTAACATACAGTAACTTCACTGATTTGCAGTTATCAATCTTCTCCTAGCTAAACTGAGGGTTCTGTGTGATCACTGTGGTAAAAAAGAGGCTAAATTCTATTAGTATGATATGTGGAAGTAGAAAAGGAATTGGGGAAGAAAAAAGACTATTTCTTCCTAAAAAGTGTAAAATATATCACTGATGTTTACTTCATCAAAAGCAACATAAAAACTATTGGAAAAAAAAAGTTGGCCACACAAAAATAATGTTTAAAAGATAAGGAGAAACAAATGTATTGTTATCTGGCCTGGTTTGAAACACCAGCATTCATTCACAATTTCCAGAAAACACTAATAAATCACTGTCCATTTAAAAAAGAACTGAGAGGAGAGGCTAAAAGAGAACTAAAAAAATGGGATCAACTGGAGTAAAGACATTTCAGATAGCTACTAAATGCTTTGTAAATTTAAAGAATTTATAATTACTTTCTGTGTTTGCCAAAAGAAATAGATTCTCACTTGGAACCTGTTTAAATGTGAACAAAAATATACTCAAACAGATTCCAGATCTTTTTTCCTCTGTTTTCTTCAACTTCTTCCCCACATTTCTTGAGGTTTTTCTTTGATTTTTTTAAATGAAGACTTTTATATAGAAATTTTGGCTAGCTATAACACAACCTTGATCAGGACTCAAAACTCAGATAGAATCCTTTGTTAAGTGCAGTTACTGTACATTTGAAAAACGGAAATGTTGTATAAAGGAGAGGAATGGGAACAGAGTGAAAAAGACAGGGAAAGAAAACCTGAAGATAATGACTCAATTTGACATTCTGACTGCATGCTGCTAGATGATTTGTGACATTATAATCATAACTGGCTGTCTAACCAAACTGATCCATAAACTCAAGTACAAAGATGCTTTCTTGGCCAGTCAGGTTCCTCCTTTCATATGTCCTTTCTTTAATCTATTGTTAAGCAAAATATTGAGACACAAAATGATAGCAAAGAAGCTGCTAACCCAATTTATAAGACCCTTCTGAATGAAATGCGAAAAACCTGCTTTTGTTATTCTAGTTTTATTTCTCCCTTTTGCTTTTACTAACTGATTTTATAGATGATGACACAAAAGGAAATCATTTAGAATCTGGTTTTCATTACCTCCAGGTTCATGACCTTATAACCTCCTGGCTATAGAGGAGGCTTTTTCATCTGTGTATATTACTCTGACATTTCTTTCTCATATCACTCTTTCTCAAGTGTGCTAAATGGACAGGACAGATAGTGGAGATTTTTTTAATTATCATTCTTGTAATCTCTTTTCAGTTTCTGTCATTCAGTATTAATATAATACATGTCTGGATGGGGTACAGGAAATCTATTTTCGTTGGATAATTTTAAAAGCTCCCCATTTTAGTTCTTCTTTCTGTCAAATTTCACTTGAACTTTAGTTATTGCAACTCTGGGGTTTGTATGTTTGCTATTTTTAAAAATTAAACTCACACTTCCAACTTTCCCCTTGGCAAAGAACCAATATTTAGAATAATCTTTTTGATCAGAGTGTCAGGGAAACCATGAAATTCTAGGTTTGGAGAATTCTCTTCAGCACTTTTATTTGGAGAGTTCATTTTAACATATTCCAGATACTTCAAAGCTTGAAATTTAAATTTTCTCTTCAGCACTTTTTTACTGCCAGAGTATATTAGAAAGAGATAACATCACAGAGTAATAGTACAAGATCTACAATTTAATGTGAGAACAGGTCTGTTGAGAAGGATGTGACAGGTTTGTCTTGTTTCAGATGTTTATTTCAACAGTTCTACATCACATTACATTGTATTCGCTACAGGAAATAAAACAGTTGCATATTGTGAAAATGACAAAATAATATATACCGGAATGAAAAAAATAATTTACTTAGCAAATGAGAAGTGGTATCATTCTTAGGAAACAATAGCACTGGAAAAAACTTAGAGTGAAACAACAGGATATATCTGATTAGGAGAGAACTCAACATGAACATATCCCAAAGGAATTTGTGGAATCTCTGGTTTAAACTAGTTACAAAGATGTAGATACTACATGCATTTACAATAAAGCACATCAACTCGTGGCTACAGCTTCAGGAATCTTGAAAAAAGATATTCCTGTAAAGCTAAATAGTCTATTTAGCAATTATATACTGTTCAGATTTCAAAGAATTTCAACAACCATGGCTTTTGTTATTTCCATGGAAATTGTAGTTGTTCACAGCTTGGAAAATGCTATGTGTGAAACCTAAGAGAATAGTTAACAATAGACATTATTACAATGAAAGTAAGAAACATTAGGGAAAGGAGAAAAAATAATAAAAAAAAAACCATATCATTGAGCCATTTACTGAGAAAATGAATCATAATACATTAAAAAGTCTTTGACATACTTTCTGATAAAATTTAAAATTCTTCTTTCTGTTCATTTCACCAGATTTTTGTATCAAGAGAAAACCAAAAAGACAGACTACTTTAGATTCAAGACTGCTTTAATCTAAAGTTAGAGACAAACTACTCAATATTCAAACAATAGATAAAAGAAACGTAAATGTAACCTGCATTTTCTTGTACATGGCAAAAGCTTTTACCTAATTGTCAGTGCTGTTAGTCTCAAAAAGTTCTGAAAATACACTGTTTCCTCATTCTTCAAATCTGAGTCATAATGGTATTTCTTAAGATCATCAAAGCATATCAGAAGCATTTGCTAGCTCCATCTGTATGAACCACATATTTTTTAAAACCTTTTTAACAGGTATCAGTCCTGTACGTGGATCTAATCCTAAAATGAGGTAATTTCAGATAAGAAATCACACTTTAAAAAGCCACACTGAAGAACTGTAGCTCATTCTGAAAACTTACACCTTATTTTTTGAGCAACACTTCTCCACTGAAATTATTACTTTAGAGATTACCTATAAAAACTGATTCTTACCTTATCAGCAAAATATATTTTTTCAATACTTTGAAATGAAAATAGTTCTGCAGATTGGAACTTTAGATTATCTCTTAGACTAGTAGTTGTTCTAAAGTTATACCTAACAACATACTGCGTTTGTCATCTTGAGTCTTTTAAACAATCTGTCTTCACTGAATCTTGACCACAGTAATTTTGGGGGGAGTTTTGCCATATTTTCCAGTCTGACATTTAAGTTTCTGAAAATCTACATCCATAATACATGGGCTGAATCACTCCTCTATATAGCTACTTTTCTGCACCAAGAACTTGAGCATTAACTGTTAAAAATTGGAAAATTAAAGAAGAAATAAAAAACAATCACGCAAAAAGGCAATGCAAAAAGACCTCTCTTTGACCCTTTCAACTCCTATTAAAGGGTCATATGCCTAATATATAAACACACATTTCTCCTGATAGTTTTAATTTGAAAGAAATGAAGGGAAAATGATCCTCTTTTGTGCACAAAAAAGTACTGATTTGGTAGCATTTTGGTCCTGAAATACTCTCATTTTCTTTCAGTTTCAAAGGTGTTGTCACTGTTGTTTGCTGAAGCATGTGCACAAACTTGCCACAACATCATTTTAATGTTCCCTTATCCATCTATGTTACCTTCTAAAAAGTATCTAACAGCGCAAACTCATCTTAAAACACTCATGTTTTGGTCCCTGTTCCTTCCATTAGTTTTTGGAGCAAGACTAAATTTATAACAAATGTAGGATTCTTATTAATTTTGAAGCAGAGGCACTTTACTCTCGGAGCCAATATTCACACCTCGGTGTGAATCCTGGAAACGCTATGGAGAGGTTCTTAACTAACAAGGATTTGAACAAAAGTCTCCAATTCTTTGTATGGTTCAGATTAAAGACACATCAACTGGAAGACTTTTGAAGGAGTCCTCTTACCATAACCAAGATCTTTATTTTATTTGAGTGTAGAAAAGAACAGTTACTTAATTTTTCAGATAGCTTTACAGGACAAGAGAATGTTCCCTGTTCATGCACTGCTTAAAATTCTGTTCCATGTAAACATGCATTCACAGTTTCATCTTTCCTGAGTAGCACTGAACAAATAGTCTATAAAAGATAATTTTGCATGCATTTGTGATGGGATTATGAGTCAGCCACAAGCTTGTGATAACCATATTCACACTACCGCCTCTTTTTTCTTGATAGAAGCTTGATAAAAGACAATAAAAGGTTTGTAAGCTCTGCAATTAGGTTTTATCAAACCACAGAAAAAAACTGATGTTGAAGAAAATAAATTTGTAAACTTAGATCTCCTGGATGAGACATTAAATAATATACCTGAGAAGTAATTCTACACTCTCCTCCCCCTCCAAGGGGAGGAAATGTCCTCCCCTTGATTCTTTCTTTCCATTCCAGCAACTAACTTTGATTTACAGGGAAGAAAGTTTCCATGTTATCCCCTAGGAGTCCCACAAAAAGTTTCTCCTGTCTGTGGCTCACTAGCTGAAAAACTACTCTGCTCCTTTCAGGAATCTCCCAGCTATATCCATTTTGCAGGCTTTCTTGTTGGCATTTTCAGATCTGTCTGTCTCACATTACACTCCAGAAGCTCTTCTGAGCTAAGTGTTGTGAGTTCTCAAGGAAGGAGAACCTTCCCCTGTACAAAAAATTACTCCTGTTCGAAGTGCATCAGTCACAGTAACATTATCAGGGAACCTTCCTCTTTCCTGCTTGGCTACATCCTTTTAACCAAAAAGCATGTATGCAACAAACTGGGAATGAACAGGCTGGGCAGTTAGACCATCTGTTAGCATCACAGAATAACTGATAACATGCCATTTTTGCTTTTTCTACTTAAGTATTTACATTTTAGGATATTGAATGAGCAGAAATACTTCAGAATGTAACCTAAGTGCTACTACCATTGTGATTCTGCTAAGTAGGAACACAGACCTTATGTACAATTTCATGTTATAGACTTGTCTCTAAACTTAACTGAAGCATAAAAATGTAACGGATCATTACAATACTGGTAGAATTATTTTAGGATGCAACATTGCTATAATTTTGTTTTTTCCTTGTTCAGGCCTTGATTTATTTTCATGGTCAGCTCTGTCTCGTAGTATAGTATGTGGTTAGTTAATGAAAACTGAATCTATGAATCATGTTAACATTTACAAGCTCTGAAAGAGTTTTAAAAAGTTAGCCATCACCAAAAATAATAGGCTTACTGATATACTGTCCCTTAAAAACTCAGGAATTGTTTAAAATAATGAAATTCCTATTATTGAAGCAACTAGGACAAATGTGCAAATAACATCAATTTAGGCATAACATTAATATTGGATTCTCATTTTCTCAAAAAGCTCAGTAATGGTAATAAAAAATCCTGGAAACTATTGTGAAACCAGGAGGTGATAAGAATTTACATTCATAAGATTCTTGAGCTGTATCCAAATTAATAGAAGTCATTCTGGGAAGAAAATATTTTCTAAGGTATACAGACATTAGCAGTGTAACAGTACAGTAAGACTGAAAAAAATGTATTCATCTGATACATTTCTAACAGAGTTTAATAGCTTCTCTACTACTGATATCATTTTAAATGGAAACAATTTTTTCCTTCAGAACAAGCTCAAATACTACACAAAAATAATTTTTCACGTTAAGTTAAAAAAAAAGAAACAACTTCAGGGAAAAAAACCAGGTGCAGAACTCCTTTGCAACAGTCACAGTTGTAGATTATGCAAGGCTGAGACCAGAGAAAAATGGCAATCATTCTATAAAATCTCCAAGTGAGTTTACTAGCTTAAATGAATTCACTAAGAGATCTGACATACTGTTATGGATGGAAAAACCTGACTGAGAAAAGATGGATAAAATTCAGAGAATTAAGATACAACTCATTGTTCTTATTAAAATAATAATAATAAAAAGCCTAGCATCTTTTTTAAGTGTGAGAACGTTCCACCCCTATCATTATGAGCTGATACATAAATATATCCATGAATTTAAATAAGCAACTTGGAAATTTGTTCCCTAGTGAGACTTTCTATGTTGGAATTTGATTAGAATGTGAAATGCCTAAGAACTAATTGCTAAAGGTAGGCAACCCACACATAAAACCCCAATAATAGGCTTTGTGAGTCACTGCCCTGGAGATAGACACTCACTGACATGACCCTTCTTATTTGGGGACTGTTTGCCCGAGAAAAAACTCACTGTACATATGCACATTTATAGCACAGAGAAGATTCTGGCTCTTCTCTGCCCCAGAGTGCCCAAATAACTCAACAGGTTAGGTGGGCATTAAAGAACAGGATATTCCCAAACTCCATGGTGGTTACCTTTGCAGTGGCACATAATTTAGTACCTGCTTTCATACTTTTGGTAGGAGTTTGGGCAAAAGTAACTAAAAGGAAGATGGGATATTGATGTATTAGGTTACATAAAAATTATTTTGTCGCTTTATAAAGGAAGTAACGAAGTAATAAAGACTATGATAATTCTACACATATAGTATACACTACACAAGCAGAGCGTGTAAGTTCTGGCTTCCCCAGTCCAAGAGAGACATCGACTTACTGGAGCAAGTCCAGCAACAGCCCACAAAGATAACTAAGGCTTTGAACAATCTTTCATATGAAGAGAGTCTGAGAGAGCTGGGTCTGTTCAGCCTGGAGAAGAAAGGTCTGAGGGGGGATCTTATCTATGTTCAAGAGAGGTGCAAAGAAGACAGAGCCAGACTCTTCTCAGTGTTATCTAGTAACTGGACGAGAGGCAATGGGCACAGGCTGAAATACAGGAAATTCCTCTTAAACATAAGAAAGAACTTTTTCACTGTGAGGGTGATCAAACACAGGAGCAGGTTTGCCATAGATTTTGTGGCATCCCCATCCCTGGAGATGTTCAAAACCCAGCTGGATACAGCCATGCCTAACCTGCTCTAGCTGACCCTTCTTTGAGCACGAGGGTTGGACCAGATGATCTGCAGAAGTCCTGTGGTTCTGCAATACTGCTTCTTTGTGTATGTACTCTTTCAAACCTCTGTGCATGCTCAAATAATTTTATTACATAGACTCACAGGACCATAGATTAATTTAGGTGGGAAGGATACCTGAAGGACATTTGACTTAACCTCCCCAGTCAGAGCAGGGCCATGCTATGGCTAAACTAAAGTGATTGAGCCACCAGTCCTACAAAAAGCTCTGGAAGAAGATACAGGTAACCAGGATGTCCATTTTCTTCATGTACCCGCACAAATCATTAATTAGAAGATGCTGTTGTCAGACTATGTGACTGATTCAGTTTTGTACAACATACAAGGAGACATATGAAGTTTCAAAATTATCAGCTTCCTAGATATAGATATTCTTAAAAATCAGAGCTGGTTCTTGCCTACTGTGACTTTAGCTCTTACCAAATAAGTAAGACAGTCTGTGGGCTGATAAAGAACCAAAATTTGCTTTAATCTATCTTCTTTCTTAAGTCATTGAATTATCAGAAATTACTTAGTTGAACGGATAGAAGAATCAAAATACATCTGAATATAAAAAAAAAAAAGTTTCTGAAATGAGTTTCTTCCAGAAACTCTTTCCTATAAAATACAGTGAAATATATCAAAAGCAGTGGGTATCAAGGATCTCAGTACTTTTTAACAATTTATTATATGAAAAGTTTGTAAAGTTAGATTTTTCATTTTTACATCTCAAATAAAGAATAAACATTTACAGTACAGGTTTATAAACACAACCTTACCACGGATTGATAGTATTTGGGTTTTTTTCTTATATTACTCTTCGATTGGCCGTTATGAAGATTTGTGTTGTAGCAAGGTTAGAAGATTGCTGCATCTCAAAGCTCAGCATGAATTTCAATTTTAGATTATTTTATATACCTGTAGCTTAGTAAAGTAATTTTGCCAAAGATTGCTTGAAATAACATGTATGATTTTCTCCTGCTTTATATGGAGCATTGTTTTTCTCCCATTTATATGGGTAGCCTAAAAAAAAAAAAAATATTGCTGTATAACAAATGGAATAACTTTATCTTTTTACTGTGTTATTCACCTTGTTCTTCATATTTCTCTGTAGTCCCTGGGGCTTTATGCCCCAGTGAGGGCCTGAGGCTGATAAGAGGGGGTTACTTTGACTAAGCAAAACAATTAAGCCCCTAATCAAGTAATGAACTTTCTGTCAATCACCTTTTCATACTGCGGGTGACACTTGCCTGACACTGTCAGTTCCAGCTGACACAGATTCCATGTTATACATAAACGTCTTGACTTTATGATCAGATACAAAGCTATGAGTCCACCAACTCCTACATGTAAAAATATTTTTTCTGCCTAAGCTTGATCATTAACATACCTATGTTAATGGTTTCAGAACTGAAGTTGATGTGCACTGTGTAAACTGTTACTGTAAAGCCAGATCCTAGGCTAGTGTGTTGTATTCTGATGGCTTTTGAGGAAAATGGCATCCGTTCAAGGTATTCCTTAGACCCACTCTCAGTGAGACTAAGTATTCATCAGCTCCAAAATTTCTTTGGCTTAAACAATTCTACTGTGTTGTATAGGGAATATTTCTAGGGAAATACTCATCATGTGAAATATATTTCCATTCTATTTTCTGGCAAAAATTCTTTTCACAATTGCCTAAATGAGTACCATGAATTTCATCATGGACAAAGTTTTGTTTGTTTTGCGTTTCTGACCTGCTAAATTATATTATATCAAATTATGGCAAATTACAGGGAATCACATCATGTTACATAGTTAACATTGTAAGTCAATTCAACTTGACACAATATGACAAAGTAATGCACTATATCAGTTCTATAACCACATTCTTTAAGTAATGAAGTAATATTTCAGCATACCAACCAGAGCACCTACTTATTATTAAATATCCATCATCTGCTCCAACAACAGCATGTGGAGTAATTGGGATAAGTATCTACAGGAAGAGGATATTTTTGTTGTCTTCTCTGGTAGTTGATTAAACAGTACCATGCTAGCATTCTTTCCACATTATACAAACTCATTTCATTAAAATACTCACTATACACATCAACAGTCTGGGAACAGTACATACCTCAGTTGATAAATATACGTGTTACTAAAACATGCAACTTGGTTTTTAAGCAGCACTGGTCTTCATTAAATCCATGAGTTAACCTACTGCTTCAGTGATCAAACTCCTATTGAATAAGAAATATTCATGAAAGATTGTGGTATGAACAGAGTGTTTTCAGGGCAAGAAACTTAAAGTGAATTTTGCTCAATAAAAATATACCGGTCAATTACAGTAGTAATCCGTATAGTAAACCTGGCAGGAGTGACCAGAATACTAGTCCCCGTCTCCATACAGCAAATACAGCACTAAGCAAGCTGCAGGTCACAGCACCTCCCAGTTTGGTATCATCAGCAAACTTTCTAATGCATTCAACTACTGCACCCAGATCATTGATAAATATAGTGAACAGAACTGGCCCTAGAACTGAACCTGAGGAACATTGTTGGTGTCCACTG
>NW_010972587.1:10074020-10140609 GCF_000737465.1 Haliaeetus leucocephalus
TCTTCAGCCTCTCCTCTCCCAGTTTATACTTGTGCCCAGACTTACTCTGTCCCAGGTGCAGAATCCGGCATTTGGACTTGTTAAATTCCATCCCATTAATCATAGCCCAATGCTCCAATCTATCTAGATCCCTCTGCAAGGCCTCTTGTACCTCAACAGCACCTCCCAGTTTGGTATCATCAGCAAACTTTCTAATGCATTCAACTACTGCACCCAGATCATTGATAAATATAGTGAACAGAACTGGCCCTAGAACTGAACCTGAGGAACATTGTTGGTGTCCACTGGTGACATCGTACTTCTACAGAGTAGCTAGGAGTCATTAAGTCGAAATAAGACAAAAAAGGAACAAACGGCTTGATTTTCTGACTTAAAATCCTAGTTCTAACTGCAGCGAAGAATTCTTTTTTAAGAAAAGAAAATAAATAATGTTGCCTAGGATCCCCAAAACAATTTTAGATAGATAAAAAGAAAGCAGATTTTATAAGCTTTTTAAGCAATATATTATTTATTTCAGCAAGAAGTGCAAAGTCATGTACCTGGGTGTCCTGGTTTCGGCTGGGATAGAGTTAATTTTCTTCCTCTGATATAGTGCTGTGTTTTGGGCTCAGGATGAGAAGAATGTTGATAACACACTGACATTTTCTGTTGTTGCTAAGTAATGTTTAGACTAAGTCAAGGATTTTTCAGCTTCTCATGCCCAGCCAGCAAGAAGGCTGGAGGGGCACAAGGAGTCAGCCAGGGCAGCTGACCCAAACTGGCCAACTGAGTATTCCATACCATGTGACGTCATGCCCAGTATATAAACTGGGGGGAGTTGGGCAGGGAGGGCTTGCTGCTCAGGAACTAACTGGGCATCGTCAGTCAGTGGGTGGTGAGCAATTTCATTGTGCATCACTTGTTTTGTATAGTCCAATCCTTTTACTATTATTATTGTCATTTTAGTATTGTTAGTACTATCATTATTAGTTTCTTCTTTTTTGTTCTATTAAACTGTTTTTATCTCAACCCATGAGTTTTACTTTTTTTTTTTTTCTGATTCCCTCCCCCATTCCACTGGGTGTGGGGGGAAGTGAGTGAGTGGCTGCATGGTGCTTAGTTGCTGGCTGGGCTTAAATCATGGCACTGGGGAAGAACAACCCCATGCAATGATACATGCTAGGAGCCACCCAGCTGGAAAGCAGCTTGGTAGAAAAGGACCAGGGAGTCTTGGTGGACACCAAGTTGACCATGAGCCAGTAAGGTGCCTTTGCTGCAAAGGTGGCTCCCGGGTTAAGCGTTGCCAGCAGGTTGAGGGAGGTGATCCCTCCCCTCTACTCAGCACTGGTAAGGCCACATCTAGAATACTTTGTCCAGTTCTAGCCTCCCCAGTACAAGAGAGACACCAACAAACTGGAGAGAGTCCAGTGAAGGGCTACAAAGATGATGAAGGGACTGGAGCATATCTCCTGTGAGCATCTCTCCCATGAGAAAAGCCTGAGAGAGCTGGAACTGTTTAGCCTGGAGAAGAGAAGCCTCAGGGGGATCTTATCAATGTGTACAAATACCTGAAGGGATGGTGCAAAGATGATGAAGCCCAGCTCTTTTCAGTGGTGCCCAGTGACAGGACCAGAGGCAACGAGCACTAACTCAAGCACAGGAGGTTCCCTCTGAACATGAGGAAATACTTTTTTACTGTGAGGGTGACGGAGCACTGGCACAGGCTGCCCAGAGCGGTTGTGGAGTCTCCATCCCTGGAGATATTCAGAAGCCGACAGGACATGGTGCTGGACAACTGTCTGTAGGTGACCCTGCTTGAGCAGGTTGGTTGGACCAGATGACCTCCAGAGGTCCCTTCCCACCTCAACCATTCTGTGATTCTATTTTACTGTATTAGGTAGGAGTTCCACTCAAGAATTATGCTTTGTCTGAATACATGGAAAAAAAGATGGTCCTGATCAAGCTGAAGATTAAGATGTAGCAACACACACAGTAAAAACTTGGAAACACTTAAAGCATCGCCCATTTCAAGATTTACCAGATACTTAGCACAGCATGACCAGTCCCTTTAATCTTCCGCATTGCAGTGTCAGCCAGAAACAAAGAAGAAATAAACCCCCAGACTTTGAAGCAAGGGGGGACAAAGGACTGATAGACCGAAAACTACAAAAAGCAAGCAAAGAAACAAAAAAGTTTTTGGAAAACAACTTGCATCAAGAGAAAACCAAAAGAAAAATCTTAAAAATTCACTACTGAGTATGTAAGCATATTTTCCCATTTTTATAAAAGTGATCAGGTTTGGGTCTTGTTTAACTAGATCTGATAAACTATACAGGTGGGTCTTAGTGATCCTTACTGACTTAGCACTTTGGCTAGTGTTGCAGCAGGTGTTTTGATGGCAAGGGAAACTCCAAAGCTCTAAGTGATTTCAATCTCCCTGTTTGGCTGCCAGGCTGCTTTTCCCCAGGGAGGCACACACCAGAGCAATAAGACCTTCTCTGAAAGTGAGCAGAGATCTCGTTTTTCCTCCACTGACACTTTTTGACAGGAGTAAGGGAGACATACAAAGAGCACAAGGCAGTTTTAAGGTGAGGTTAAATGTTATGGATGTTGTAATCTAACAGTTTACTGCAGCAAAAAGGAGGAAACCCTTCCTTCTACCCCATTCCTCTAACAGCCTCAGTCTCCTTGGTCTTTTGCTGATGTGATTCACATCCCAGATTCATCAGGTCCTTAGCTGACATGATTCAAATTACTAAATTATTGGAAAATTATGCATTTTTTCTGCTGAGTTAACTTTCTATCAGGCTTATGCTTAGAGTGACTCATGAAAGGGTTTGGCAAGCGCCGGTGTCAAAGCTGCTGAAAAGCCTCTCCAGAAGAGGGAAGGACATAGCATGACATCCCCTCAGTGTTGGCAAGATGCTAAAGTGGCTCAGCTGTTGCATCATACTCATGTACACCCTCAATTCCTACAAGGAACAATAGTAAAACATATTATATGATGTTTAACATAGATTACAGCAAGAAGGAGAATATCAGCTTGTACATAGGAGGGAGTGGAGAAGGACTGAATCAACGGCTGAGCAAGGAAAGCCAGATACAGGAATGATATTTCAGTGGTTTCAAAGAGCTAAAAATCATCCCTAAGTTTCAGAGACTGCACTACATTAATTGCAACAGATCTATTAATGATCTTGGGAATACAGAACACAGACCAAAATATTTTTCTTAGAGTATCTAAATATTTTGGGAGTCTGACTGGTTTTTTTATCTGTTCAGTTTGGCAGTGTTTGTTTTCTTCATGACTTCACAAGCAGAGGATAGATAAAATAGCTTATTAACCCCTTTCACTCCTACTCTGTATATGAACAAACAGCTGGAGAAAGCATACTGGTCCCCACATTTCTTCAAAAATAACAGCCTTATAAAGTAGAACCTCTTAAATTTGAGTTTCTCTCACTTTTGTCATACAGTACAAGAAAAGCTCAACCTGCCAAATGAAAGTTGAGCAAAAAGGATAAAAGGAAATGCTGGAGAAAGGAGGTAAAGCTTAACTAGAGACAGTTAACTCCTCCTTGATTCAGAGTGTACTTTGATTTTATAGAGAACTCTTCCATCATTACTTATACAGTAATGTTCTACAGGTTTGAAAACACAAATTAGAAATGCTTCTTCATTCATGTGAAAATATGCATGCTTGCCAAGGTTTCTTAATGTTAATTGCTACTGAAAAAGTAGTCAAATTAGAACTTGAGTTTTTTTTTAAAATAGACGTGTGTGTAACGACAACACATCTTAGAAGTGTATCCCAGGTAATAACCATATAACATACATATATTTCATACCGTTAAAATAATGATTATTTGGGGCATCAAGGAATTCTTTAAAATTCTTTGAAACAGAATTTGTTCATCTGCCTTAAATTCTGATGAAGCAGCTTTCAAAATTTGAGAAGCTGTGGACAGTTGAAAAGTGTTGCTAGTCTTCAGCAGCAGCTGGAAGAGCAAAGCAGAAGCAGTTTTATGTCCAAACAAATAATCTACATTTCAAAGCCTTATTAATAGACACAGTTTAAGACAGGAACTTCACACTGATTGGCGTGTAGGGGCAAACAGGGATACTTAAACATACTGAGACTGATTCCACTCTCATTTATTCTGTTGGCTTCAGTGCAGTGACTTCCAGCAGTGCAAGAAAGAGGTAAACTGGATATTAAATGACATTCAGAACAATATATATTACTATAATTTCTTCAGGAATGTTATTTATCTCTCTATGTGAGACAGCAATTTTAATGACTGCATTAAGATAGAAAAGCAACACTGAAGCTCCGCAAACAAACCACATTTTTAATTGCACCTGAAAAAGCCTACTGCAGGGAACCCCATGTATTTATTGGCAAGAAGAAGAGACCAACCCTGGATGTTTCAGAATAACTTCCACCCTCAGCAATATACAAAAGAAAGAAAAAAAAAAAAAAGAAAATATTAAGGGTATAACATTCTTATTTTTTGAGGCATATTTACTTTCTACTGCATAGAAAAGAGGAAGAAGACTAAAATCTACAACAAAAACTTTAGTTAAAATAATCCTTGAACCATATGCTGACAAGTGTTTAAGTATTCTTCCTCTAAAATTAGGGCTTTCCAGAAAGGCAATAGGGGTAGTTATTACAGGTTTTCAAATGTGATTTCATAGCATTTCGGGTGTGGGAAATGAGGCAGGGGACACCACCAAAAAAACCCAAATCTTTGGAAGCTTTTCAAAACAAAATGCTTTGCTCAAAATATATCAAACTAAGGTCAGTCATAGAACAAAGGAATTCAGATCCACTTTTAGAAAATTATATTAAAAATACATAATCTGAAAGATATTTCCCTGAAGCCAATATTAATTCATTTAATCATGGACTTTTCGATATTTTTGTGAGCTATGTACCTTTCAACAGGAACACCAGCTACTTTGGACTGTAAATTTTGTCTATTAGGAGGATATAAGTAATCAGAATTGTATTATTACTTGATCTGAATCCTCTTAAGAGATGGGGACAGAGTAAGGCAGGAGAAGGGAAACCTGGTACTTATTTATCTTTTTTTTTTCATGAAAATATTAACAAATATCTACTCAGTTGCTTAAATATCAGTGTCTACTAAAATTTCAGATATTCTGCATAACTGAAATAAGGGGCTGAAAGATACAACACAAGACTTATGTGAGGCCTTGGACTTGTACCTGTAGCTAGGCAGGGTATCCCACGGTTTAAGAAGCTGGATAACAGTTGGAGAATGTGCTGAAGCATTTCAACCAAAATAAGACAGCTTTGCAAACATGAACTAGCTTTATATGTTCTTTCCACCCCTATTTCTTGATATGCTTTACAATAATCAGCTATGATTCTCAGGGGAAACCATCTTTTCACTCTTGCTCACTCAAAATTGTGAAATTATGTGTGTGAAAACACAGATTTGCCATATGTCATTAGACCTACTTAAGTCTTAACAGAATTATTACATAATCAAATGTGTTGTGTAGCTAATGGGCTGTGTAAAAGATACACTTGAAACAAAAGAGTACACTTCATAAATGTTGTAAATACTGACAAGTCGGTCCTAAAACCTAGAAAGACATAAAAAGGGAAGAAGCAAATAAGGTCATAGCACATCCTCATGTTAGAAATATCCAGGTTTTGCCTGAAAACATTCATTCTTGTTTTGCAAATCCTACCATTACCCAGGCCCCTAGGCTCTTCTTTTTCTAAGCACTTTTTCCAGTAGTTACCTGTTAGAGTTCAAAGAACAGATAATGCCAAACAGTCATGAATTTTTTTTTTCCAAAAAAGTCCATAAGAGATGTTATTTATACCCATGATATAGAATTAGGATAGTTACCCCAATATAAAGCAAGTAAGAAGGAAGAAGACTATAACAGAGTAAGAAGGTGCCTTTTTTGCACCACGTTCCACATAATATCTGTACCTTCTAGAGGCTCACTCTGGAAGAATAAACTCCAGCCTCAAACAGCTGTTAAATAAGCACAAGGTAAAACCAAGAGCATTGCAGAAAAAGGCCAAAACTGATCTTCTGATTTTATGATTTTATAGCACACAGTAGAACAGAAAGGAGTGGAACCTAAGAAGATAACAAGGAAGGAATACAGTCAACACTTAAGCTTACTTACTCAAGCAAAGTGGAGCACAGGAGGTAAGTGGCTAAGGACTGCTGAAGAACATAAACAAGACAGGTCAGTTTGCTGTACTGCTGTAAATTTCTGTGGAAAACTAAATTTCTTTTCCTTCCTCTTTTTTTAGGAAATTGTTAACATAGGAAACAAGAAAGAATAGCAAACTAAAAGTGGAACAGGAGTACCAGCAGAACCAGGCCAGGCAGAAGACTACACTTTAAAGAGGTTGGACTTAACACCATAACAAACAATTTGTGCTTGAGTTTTCTTCCTTCCCAGAACAGTTTCATCTGTTTATGCTATACCACATTTTGTAATACAGTTATTTACACAAACGACCTAAAAGGATTTCAGAAGGCAGCAGAAAGTTCCAGATGAAAATGGCATAACATGTGGTCACACCATAGATCTCTATCAAGAGAAGGGGGCATAGCTATTACTCCACAGCATGGTAGATAAAAAGAAAAATAGCAATGTGAAGGTAAAGCTAGAACATAAAGATATTAATCTTCATTTATTTCCTATTATTTAATATTACCCTCCCATTTAAATCTTTTTTTAATGTGTTTTGTTTCATCTTACATGGAAGAAAAGATAATCAAAGATATTGTTATGTTGCTATTGGTTACTCCCCAATGCCATATATCAGAAACAATTATATTTAATTAGGTAGTGTTTTAAGTAACCCAACATTTAAAAGGAAACATACGATTGGACCGAAAGGAGACAAATGGAATCTGATCTGGAAAAGTTAGGTTTTCATACAAGCAGCCTATAATAAGAAATGCCCATATACCATCTTGGGCTGTGACATCCGTAAGTGATTGCACAAAATGCTGAAATATCCACATGTATCCAGAAGTATTTTAAGAGGGCTCTATATATTTAAACAAGAAGCTTGGGAGTTTGGGAAAAACACAGTTAGTGTGCATACTTCATTTAAAAAATAGCTTGCTGATGCTAGGAGCCTCTAGGGAGAGTTTAATGAAAGCCTCTTTGCCTCAGTCTTTCTGAGGTCCATAGGAAAGGAAGTACTTTAACAGAGTTCATTGGAAATGGGACAGAATCAATCTCTCTTCTTTTTCCTTCAGCCTTTGCAAGGCTCTAGAGGAAAGGAACTTTCAGGTGTTGCATACAGGAGCAACATATACTGCTGTAATTTATTATTAATACCTTGAAAATATTATATTCCATAAATAGAGGAAGTTAAACACACTGGAAAATGCTCTTATCTCAGACTTACCATTTTTAACCCTTATGAGTTTTTGCCCCTATCTTTGTCACCTATTACTATCTTATTGCTTTCCTTCAATAGTACATTAAAAAGTATGACAAACATCTGTCACTTGTGACTAAATATCCAGTTCAGCATATCCACTGCACTATCAAGTACACCATACACAAGCTCATTTATCATTTACTCGTGGTAACATGACAGCAGCCCAGCAAGTGCACTGGACAAGAAGTTGCAGGTAAGATTTTTTTTTTCTTCTTTTTTTCAGGGCTTAACTCTTGCTTAGCCCTGCATGTGTCTTTTCGTGTTCAAGTCTCAGAGCTTGTACTCAGGTAGAGTGCCAACTCAGGAATGAAACAAGGCCAGGACTTTAACCTGAATGTGGCAGTGCTTTTTCCATATCTGCAGCAACTCCCGCGCTTGGAATAGTTCAAAAATGTCTGACTGCTTCTGCAATTTAGAGATCTTTCATTTTTAGGTCAGCCTGCCTCACAAGCTACAGACACGCAGTAAGCATTCCAGATTACGAGACAGATGCTGTAACTCCTATTTAAACACAAAAGTTTAAAAGGCAAGAAATTCTTCTTTACAGATTTTGTTTTTAAACCCCCTGTTGTGGTATATAATCCTTATGCTTTACTAAGAAGCTCCTGGAGTCTGGCAGTACAGATGCAACAACAGGCTTCTGTTACATATCTAACATCAGAGATTTTCAGAATTAAAAATCCTAAGTTCCCATGTGAAAGGGAGGAACATCATAGCAAACAAGAGAATATCTAACTCCACAATTAATTTGTAGTACTTTAAGGGGAGTTCTGCCCATACCCACATTTGGAAAATATTTTGCAAAATAAATACTCACCTATAACAAATTTAAAATGAGAAGTATGATTTTGCTCTTCATTATTGTTTCAGAAAAACAACATTCTCTGGACAGTCAGAATCAACTTGTGGCAATGTTATATGCAGCACAATGGATTTTTGCTTTTTTTGGTTAAAGGTTAGGGGTTGTTTTTTGCTTGGGGGGGGGATTGCTGACAAAGCACTTGGCAGTAGGTACAACACATCTACAGTAAGTAGATCAGAGTATTTTACCTGCAAACATGCTGCAATAAAGTGCCATCATTCAATCAATACAGATTACTTAGTTAACATTTTTCTTAATGTATCTGGATTACTAGTTCATTAGATCATTACCTGATAAATAGTGGGAGTAATGAATTGAGAGAGTAACTACATACCTTCAGGAAGAACCTGCCCGATAACAATAATCCATTAGAAAAACTGGCAGTATCCTCTGATCTATTGCCCGCAAAGCTATGACTTGATGGAGAGTTTCATTCCCTCTGCTCAGCACTCCAGAAGAAAATCAGCACAATTTAAATATTTCTCAGGATGTGACAGCTCTCTAGATCCCTGGTTGCATTCTGTTCCCAGGGGTTGACAATCTGGTGTTCCAGTGTGCATAGAGCAGTGAAGATGAATTGAAAAAGCTTGAGATAAATTAGGGATGGCTAAGTTAAAATTGTCTCTGCTCCCGAGTCTCTCATCTGCAGTCTGCAAGCCTATTTTGCTGTGAAAAAGCTAGATGGCAGGCTGCCTCAGTGAGTTCTTCTTAAGCGACAGGGAGCATTTTCAATGAAGAAAAATTCTCCCATTATCTAAGCTAATGTGACTGTAGCTAAATGTAGTCTTAAAAGTGTCTACGAGCATGAAATTCATTCTCACTGTTGCTTTCTTTCAAGCCACAGGTTAAAAAAGAAAAGAAAAAAAAAGAAAGAAAAAATATAGCACCACCCTAGATTTTTCTATGTGAAGGAAATACTCAAACTTTTTAAGCTGATAAATGGCAGCACATTTCATGATATAGCTGTGCCCAACAGTCTAAGTAGGGGAAATTTTTAGCTTCCCAAACTTTATCTTCTTATACTCAAAATATTCTTCCACTACCTGTTCTTTATGTTTTGCTTTTAATGGTCATAATTTCCTTGCAGTTATCTTCATTTTGAATGTTCCAGGGGATAAAGTGGCAGTATTTTCCCCTTGTTGACAAAAAATGGCGTGACACCTAAATTCTGAACAATTAATATGTTTAGCCTTAGTAGATAATAATCCAAAAAAAAAGTGATTGATGTTTTGCCATGTTGCTAAAAAGTTTTGTTAAAAAAAAAAAAAAATTGTAACAAGTTGTTGATCTTTAATTATGAACCACTTTTCTGATTGCACTAGTTTACGAAGAAGATATAGAACCAAAGTTTTCTAGATATTAGTTTAGTGCCAAAGCTGTTTGACAAAGTCACTAATTTTAAGCTGTTATGTAAAAGGTTGTTATATAGATACCTGAAGCGCAGGAGGTTATCATTACACATAGTAGATGGAAGTTTAATATTTTATCCTCTCAAACTTTGCATGCAATTAAAAAAAAAAAAAGGAATAATTTCAAAGAGCGAGTGTCAGTCATGCTCCCTAGTAAACAGGCATTTTTACAAATCCTTTCTTCAGTTTCAACTGATCTAGCTTTCTTAAATCCCAGGTATCTACCACCAATAACTTTCTCAGATTTGAATTCTCAGTATCATGGAAATTCAGTCCCCCACCCTAAACTGTATATATATAAATATATATATATATATAGCCTTAGTTCTAGAGCATCCTGAGAATGATAAGTAAGTATACCACCCAGAAATAGATACAGACCATGCTTTTATCAAACAGGCATGAAGAGAGTCTGAAAATCTTTGGGACATGACTGCTAGGGTCTGTTTTGTTCCCCACGCCCCTGAGGTAAAACATGCACTCACCATAACAGAACTCTACCAGGTGAAGTGAAAAGACATGATCAACATGAACTGATTTCCTTGGGGATTATGTCACTAAAGCCACCAGCCCCACAGAGCCTCTGCGTTCCATGCTGAAGACATTAAATTCAACCTAAAACTTTTGAACAGAAGCTCCTTTGGCTTTTGTCCCAACAACCACCCCTTGAAGCATATGCAAGCACTTGATGAGAGGCGATTGTTCAGTAAATGCAATATACATAAATGTAGCTCAGAACACCATGCATTTCTAGAGGGATGTCTTGGGTTCAGCTGGGATAGAGTTAATTTTCACAGGAAGCTGGGACGCAGCACAGCCAGGACAGGGGACCCGAGCTAGCCAAGAGGGTATTCCATACCATGTGATGTCATGCTCAGTATATAACTGGGGAGCGGGCTGGGGTGGAATCGCAGCAGGGGAAGGGGTGAAGCGTTGGGTTCTGGCTGGTGAGCGATTGCATTGTGCAGCACTTGTGTTTTATATCCTTTTATTAGTACTATTGTTATTATTGTTTCTTCTCTCCTTGTGTTGTCCTAGTAAATTGTCCTTATCTCAACCCATGAGGTTCTACCATTTTTTCTTTTTTTTCCTTCTGATTGTCCTCCACATCCCACCAGGGCAGTAGGGGGAGGAATGACCAAGCAGCTGCCTGGTGCTTTGTTACCGGCTGGGCCTAAACCATGACAAGGGATTAAAAAGTTCCCCATGCTGCCTTGCTCTAGGATTATTTCTGGTGTTGTGACGCTCACACTTCTTAGGTCGGACTGGATGTGCTGCAGTCCTAGCCATTAATATTTGTATATTTTCTGTGTAAACAGATCATGATATAACAATTAAAAAGAAATTAAAAAAAACCCAAAAGTATGAACAAACTCTCAACTTGGAGAGAATTTTTGAAGCAATTTTGCAAATCAGAGAGAAAACATGGGTAAGTATATGAATTTTGATTGGCTGAATTTAACATTCACTAGTAACCAATTTAGTTACATCATGTAAAACACAGTTTATCCTGCAAGGATATTTTTGTAATGAGCATGTTGTTTAGAAGAGATTCATGGTTAGTGAAAGAAAAAATTTAAATTCAGTTCTGGGTCTTATGACAACCTTTTTTATTTGTGTCAGCTTTTTTCATTTGTTTAAAGGTTTTGCCAGCAGGTTGAGGGAGGTGATCCCTCCCCTCTACTCAGCACTGGTAAGGTCACATCTGGAGTGCTTTGTCCAGTTCTGGGCTCCTCAGTACAGAAGACACATGGGCATACTGGAGAAAGTCCAATGAAGTTGACGAAGGGACCGGAGCATCTCTCCTATGAAGAGAGTCTGAGAGAACTGGCACTGTTTAGCCTACAGAAAAGAAGGCTCAAGGGGATCCTATCAATGTGTACAAATACCTGAAGGGATGGTGCAAAGATGATGAAACCCAGCTCTTTTCAGTGGTGCCCACTGACAGGACCAGAGGCAATGGGCACAAACTGAAACACAGGAGGTTCCCTCCAAACATCAGGAAACACTTTTTTACTGTGAGGGTGACGGAGCACTGGCACAGGCTGCCCAGAGCGGTTGTGGAGTCTCCATCCCTGGAGATATTCAGAAGCCGACAGGACGTGGTGCTGGACAACCAGTTCTAGGTGATTCTGCTTGAGCTGGGCAGTTGGACCAGATGACCTCCAGAGGTCCCTTCCCACCTCAACCATTCTGTGATTTTCACTTTTGTTTAGGAACCACCAAAATCCTCAGTTCATGGTGCCAGGGATTTTTTCTGTTAAAATGGTTCCTAATTTTGTTAAAGATTTTGTTAGCCTTTATTGTCCAAAACATCTTTCTTAAATGAGGTTAGATTATTAGGTTCCTCTTCTCTTCTACTCACACAAGTACAGCATCTGCTGCTGAAACTAAAGAAACTACCTGGAAAAAATACTGACCAAGAACTCACTATGCAAAAGCCTGGCTGTAAAGTTTCCAAAGTCATCCTTCTTCACAGTAAGGTAAGGCTTGATAGAAGACTCTTTAGAGCTGAAAGCCACCTGCTAGCCTTAAAGACAGGGTTGGTTTGTGTGCTATTTATAAATTTTAGAATAAGCATCCCTCATGTCTCCTCTCTCTCAGCAGCTACTGCTTCATGTAACTACCAGTGACAAACTGCTGTTTTTCATAGAGCCTCAGTTACTTGGGTCAAACAGCTACATCAGTGTCTCAGCTTCTATTCATGAAAATCTACTAGCCTGAACAAATTTTTTAAAAATTCATTATTTCTAGTGGTATAATTATTTTACAAGGTATGATTTGGTCATGTTTAGTGGTTTGAATCAGTAACATTAACATGCCAGTTTCTAGGAGGTTTCTTGTTGGATTTTGGGATGGGACATGGAAGGAAATGGAGAAGCAATTTAGCCAACAAAACAAAGTAATCCAAAACGTCTTAGTAAAATTCTCAGCTTTGACCACATATTCAACTCAGTGTTGTCTTCCTAAACAACAGGCAGAGAGAGAAAGAAGGTGAACTTCAGTACTAACAATTGTTTTTTTCCAGGGAAAGAGGTTTAATAGTCCCTGAAGATTATTAGGGATTAGGCCCCAGCCACACTACAAAGTTTAGTCACTCGGTTTACAGAGTTTTAGAACAAGACATAGATTCACAAGAAATTCTCAGACATTACCAGGAGAAAAAAATGAATAGGGCTTTTTTTTTTTTTTTTTTTCCTTTCCAAGTTTTCTACTGGTACAGTTTAATATCTTTTTGGAATTAAACGGACAGTCCTAGATGTTCAGGTTGGAAGCAGAGTTGACACTGTTGGCATAACACACTAGATATTTCTGGTATGCTGTAATCCAGTTATGAAAACATGTTTAAAAGCATCAAAAGACAGCAGCAGCATTACGGGCAGAGGCTGGAAAAGGTGATCGTGGAGTGGCACACATGGTAACTCTGTGATGTGATACCTACAGAAAAGAAGTTGTAATTGTTTTAAGAATACTTTGACCTGGGTATACCTTAGAAGGTTAGGAAAGTTAATTTCTAGAAGCCAAAGTTATACAGTGGGCCTATTTAGTTTTTAAACTTAAACAGCAGTGTGATTCCAGAGCTACCAGGCAGATATCTAAAGAATATTAAAAAAACCCTCTCTATAATAGGATACACTAAAGAAATTATATTTGGCTAAATCTTCAGAACTACAATTCTCCTCCAACTGGTAATTCTCAATGAGGAAAAGAACTCAATTTAGATAAAGGTTTGTCTTTTCTATTTCCCTGTCATTCTTCACTGGAGACAAAATAGTAGTTAATGAATTCAGAATATTTTCTCCACGCTTTACCCTGCCTGCCTTGCATTAGATTTTAGTAGCAGAGAAGAACTTCTAATGGGGAGCCCCAATGGGAGTGGAGATATGCAATTCGAAGATGAAAACTTCAGAGTCAGAAAGTGAGATTTTTTTACTACTCTGTATTTTGTATACATGTATATAATAACTTTGAAAAAACCACAATGTGTATGCATATAAACATTTAGTAATCTTTTTGAAGTAGCTTTTTCATTATTGTGGATTGAACTCTTGCATATAGCTACTTCATATTTAGGCTAGTGTCAGCTGAAAGGCTCTCTTCAAACTTTAGTCTGGCACTTTATATGGTTCCTGGAAAAGGAGTTGAGAATTAGTGAGGAGAAGAAGGATGGAAATGTATGTTCCGAATATGCTGGTGTTCATTCTCTTTTTTGATTATTGTTAAAATTCCTGCTTTCAAGCCTTCTTCACTGTGCCTTTTAGAAAAGCAACAGTTCTCAGACTGAAATGAACATTATTAAACAGTGAGATTTTTTTTCCCCCTCCCCAAAATAAGCAGGTAGATAGATGTCTGGTTCTCTTTCCTTACTACATTTGTACACTAACGGAAGACAATACAACAATTATATCCCAAAGACCATTGTCGTGGTTTAAGCCAAGCTGGCACCGAAGCACCACGAGGCCACTTGCTCACTCCTCCTCCCCAGTGGGATGGGGAGGAGAAAATATAATGAAAGGCTCATGGATCGAGACAAGGACAGGGAGGGATCACTCACCAATTATGGTCACGGGCAAAACAGACTTAACTTGGGGAAAAAAAACCAAATCAGTTTAATTTCTTCCCAATGAAATCAGAGCAGGATAATGAGAAATAAAACTGAATCTTAAAACACCTTCCTCCCACACCTCCCTTCTTCCCAGGCTTAACTCCACTCCCGATTTTCTCTACCTCCTCTCCTCCAGTGGCACAGGGGTACGGGGAACAGGGGTTGCCCTCAGTTCATCACATGTTGTCTCTGCTGCTGCTTCCTCCTCAGGGGAGGACTCCTCACTCTTCCTCTGCTCCGGCGTGGGGTCCCTCCCACAGGAGCCAGTCCTCCACAAACTTTTCCAGTGTGACTCCTTCCCACAGGCTGCGGTTCTTCACAAACTGCTCCAGCGTGGGTCCCTTCCACGGGCTGCAGTTCCTCACAAACTCCCCCGGCGTGGGTCCTTTCCACGGGCCGATCTTCAGTCCCAGCCTGCTCCAGCGCGGGCTTTCCCATGGAGTGGCGGCCATCTTGGGGGGCCTTCCGCTCCCCGCTCCCCTCCATGGGCTGGGGGGGACAGCCTGCCGCCTCACGGCGGGCTGCGGGGGCATCCCCTCCTCCCCGCCTTCCTCACTGACCTCGGTACCCGCAGAGGGGTTCCTCTCACACTCCGATCCCCTCACTCACTGGGGGTTCCCCCTCTTCACTCCGCTCTCCCCGAGGCGCTGCCGCCGTCGCCGAGGGGCTCGGCCTGGGCCAGCGGCGGGTCCGGCTGGAGCCGGGGAAGCTTCCAGCAGCTTCTGACAGGAGCCGGCCCTGCGGACCCTCAGCCCATACCAAAACCCGCCACACAAACCTAGTACAACCATTTAAGAATGTAGATGGCCACAGATGAGTAAAAGATGTGAGAAAAAATCAACATAATCCAAGAATTCTTAATTTGAAGTTCTGCATGAGGATGTGTTTCCCCTAACTCTGCCTGACACAGAGTTAGCAATCGTCTGACAACTGGAGACACAATTTCCTTGCTTCCATCTTAGGCTCAGAGCTTGTCACATGATCTCTTTTACAGGCTACATGTTCTTCTTATTAGCCTATGTACAGTTTAAATACTTCATGGACAGGTATATGCATGGAAGAACACACGCAAGCACTCTTGTACTTGCTATAAGAGAAGTTGACTACACCTATTATCACCAAGATGTGAAAACTGGAAAGATAAGATCTGTAAAAGGTAACAGTTCACTGAGGGGTCCTGACATCACACACTATGTATTTTCCATGGTATCTAGATTTGTTCCACATACTTAATATGCAACTGGAGTGCATTATGTGTACTCCTAGGGCTAGTCTTTTTTGTGGTTTTTTTTGGTTTGGTTTCAACCAAAAGGAAATGAGATCATACTCTCTGACACCACTCAATGAAGAAACACAGACACTGGGAGGACATAGGGTGTTTGCTCCAAAAATAGTAATGCGCATGCCCCTGTACTGAACCTGACAAAGATAAAAATGAGAACTGAAAGAGGAGTTATGATCTGTTATAATTCAAATAGTTAAAACTCTACCTATGTTAAAACAAAAAACCAAAACCACCAAAAAGGTGCCTCCCTCTTTTATTCAACTCTGCTGCCACTGTTGGTTTTTTTCCCAGGTTTCTTGCTACTTGGAGTTTTGTAGTCACTTGATTTTAAAGCATTTTTTTTATAGTGAAAGATGTACCTGCCTGTGGCACCGGGGGGTGGACTAGGTGATCTTTAAAAGTCTCTTCCAACCCAAACCATTCTATAATTCTATGATTCCATACTTCAATTTTCATAAACATTTCCAAGCTGTTTGTTTTGGGGGGGTTTGGGTTTGGGTTGGGTTGGTTTTTTTTTTCTTTTTTTTTTTGGCTTCTGTTTCTTCAGATAATTCCATTTAAACCTGCAAACATCACACATTTTAAAAAAAAAAGTCAATAATACATTTTAGTGGTCGATAAACCACACAACAAAACCACAACTTGATTTTGTCTTCAAAGAAATTAAATACTTGTGTTACAAAATAAATAGAATCTTACTGATTAAGAGATCCTATTTCAGTTTAATTATAGGTGCCTTAAATTATTCAACAAGAAATCTCCCAACAGTTTGCATGTGATACACAACACATTTCTTTTTCTGGCTTCCATTGTCCTCTTTTCTCCACTGGCTAGACTGTAAGGAGGCACATGTGCTCCTAAAATTTCAACAATCAATGTTGAAAGATCCTTCAAATTTCCTGCTTTCAACCTTTTAGCTACATATTTGTTTCCTTCAGCTCTCATTTGCATTATAGTGAATAGGGTCTTACTTTGAACGCATATATCACCTTTCATCTCAAAAGCTCAAGGCAAGTTTAATGTGCCTCTCTTGAAACCCATAAAACTTGTGTTACACAGCCTGAAATCTCAGCAGCTGTATGTGAATTGCAAGCAACAGATTAGGGTACTAGAGGAAAATAAAGCAAAACAAAACCCCTGTTACATAATTCCAGCCAAGTGGAGCAGGGCTTTTAGACACTACTACAACACAAATAAATAGTTAACTAAAGAAATAATATCCTAAGAAATAAGGAAGAAGAAACATGGAATATAAACACCATGCACCCTGTGGGAATACACGGCAGAATTCAGAGCACGTTCAAGCATGTCCAAACCTTTTAGTTTGTTCAGAAAGCTTGTGCTTAGCTCTGAGGTACTGTTGAGTGGTTTTGCCATGATAACACCTGATAAACCTGCCCTGAACATCCTGATTTTAAATAAATAAATAAATAAAAATAATAAAGAAGAAAAAGATCATAGGCTGCTATTTGCTCTATTGAAATTGAATAATTGCCTTTAACCTTAAGATTACCTTACAAATAAGATATCGGGGGGGAAAAATCTCCTTTTATCTTATTTTACAACTTAACATTTTATAAGGAGATTATTTAAGGAGAATGTAGGGAAAACGATAGGGAGGTTCACATCTTGTTTCCAGTTCTCCCATCAAAAGAGAAGAATGAAAAAAAGGATGATACATTACACATAAAAATAGACCTTTTTAGACTTTTATTCAAAACTTCAGGGTATTATTCTTCAAGTTTCATTTTACATATAGAACATAGACAGATATGAATCTTAAAAAATAAGAAAAAAGAAAGTACATCTTGGTAAAACAGCTCTTATTGTGAATTTATAGTAAATTTATCTAGAAAATAACAATCCTGGGACATGAGAGACTATCTCCCTCTAATGAAAATAGTGGTCAGGTGACCAGATATCCTTGGATGCTTGGATGTATCCACTGCTGAGAACTGTCTAATAATTGTCTCACAGTCAAGAATTCAGGGGTACGAAACCTGATTTCTTCTGTAAATGTGTCTCCTATTATACACATTTTTCAATAGATTACATTATGAAAAGGGGTGGTGGTGGTGGCTGTATTTCAAAAGAAATCTGGCCAAATATAAACCATGCCTAGCATGTCTAACATTCAACACAGTTCCCCTTCTTCTGTGAACACAGTTCCCCACTTTTTGTGTACCTGGATTTGATTTTGAAACATGTTTCAGAGACAGGCATTTCACAGACAAAGTGCCGTCCTGCATTCATACAGAACACGTGAATTGTCAATAGACCTATAATTTAAGACAAATCAGAATAAATGAAAAAAAAGCAAAACAAACTTTATTTCTGTTTCCTTGTCTTCATTAAAAACCCAACTTCATAGAGTCACAAAAGCACAGCCTTTTTTGCACTTGTCATGCCAAAAGAAATTGTCACTTGTTCCAGTAATGAAAGTGAAGGTGCATTAGTGAACCTTATTTAATACACTAATGCATTCTCATTTTAGAGATCTCTATGGGCATAACCAACTGTGTTGCACAAAGGTACAGTGATGGATACGCTCCTAGCATGAAGAATAGATGCATGTTTGGAAAATGAAGAAACTTTTCAATGCAACCAATTTATTTGCAGTCAGATAAAAAAACTTCATATATGACTGTATAGCTGAGAATATTCCCTTGGTATGCCACACAAGAATTTCAGTCCAAAGGGACAGGCAAAAAAACCCCAAACAAAACCACTACAATTGACTATATGATCCCATCATTCATTTTTCTAAACTTGCACAAAACAAGATTAATGGCTACAAGGAGATCAGTTTAGGCTTCAAAAAAGTTCGGACTTCCTATTGCATAAAATGGGGGTTTCAGTCTGAAATATAATAAAGTAAGATCCCTAAAATCATCTCTGTATTGGAATAACAACCAGTTTAAACTCAGCCTTTGACTCCTACATTGTGGTTTTTTTAATACTGCTGAATACATTAATTGATAAGGGAAAAACAAACAAAACAAACAAAAAAATCAGTGGTATTCCTTAAAATGAGTATGTGTGTTCCAAGATGTTACTGGAAAAAGGGAATCACAGTGGATGTGATCCAACAGGATCCACACGCAATAGGGAACATAACATTTTTCTTTAGTAGAAATTTTAAATGTAATCTGATTGACTTTTTTTTTTCCTAAGAATTGTGGCACACAGACTAAAATGAGTGTCTAAAAAACTAGGCAGACCTAAAGTAAATCTTAGTGATACATCTGTTATTGTCAATTCATAGCGGAGTTCTTTCTTGTGGTAACACACTATGTAATTTAAATAAATGAGGTCATCAAGTCCTTTGATGTATCACTAAGTACATTGGATTTCAAACAGTAATAATTTAGGCAGGTCTGTTGTCCTTATTCATGCAGGAAATCAAACTAGATTATTCCAGTTGTACTTTGTGGATTTTAGAAAATAACCAACGAATCACTTAGCGATCAGTCTCCCTCTGAGACTGGCACATCTTCTCTGTTTAAAACAGTTGCTAAGACCTCCTTTACTCATCCTGACAGTTAATGACATGACTGCTGCTGTACCTATATACCTTTCATTTTGATACATTAATTTGCATAAAGAGCAGGCCATTCACCATTGTGATACCATCAGAAAGTCTCCCAAATGTCTAAGTCAGGTAAGTTTTAATTATCTGTTGTGCTGTACTAAGTCACCATCTGAAAAAGACATTGCTTCACTTTAGAAAACTCAGACTTAAAAAGCCTTCTGTAGATTTAATTGCAGTTTTGACATACTGTTTACACTTTTGTGGACACACTTTCCAAAGAATCCAGTGACTGCATTTAAAACAGTTTAAAATACATATGGTCTACCTCAGTATAAAAAGAGTTTACTGATGAGAAACTCCCTCCCTCTTTAGGAGTTAGAATGAAAAATAATTTCTGCCTAATCATTGATTTTAAACTTTCATTGTACTTCACCCACCCCCCTCCCAAAAAAAAAGAAGTTTTGAAAGCTGTCAGTTTGACTATATAATTTTTTGTCCCCAACAACAACATTTTTAAGTGCCAAATTTAACTTTAATGGAATTCTCTTTAAAGAATGTGGGGGAACATGAGAGAAGGAGAATAACAACAAAATGCACATATACTCCAATGAAACATACACATATACTCATTTAAATGCAGCATAGAGCAAAGTTTATTTTACTCTCCCAGTGCTGTTTCTAGTATGAAATAAATTAATATGGCAGTTTCCTTCTCACTGGTGAACACAAAATTGGTTCTTTCACAAATAAATTGCCTGTATATTTAAAAAGGAACTAATTCCTCACACACAGATTTTGTTCGTACTTCCGCAGTGTTTTGGGTTTGTGTGGTGTGGGGTTTTTTTTGGTACTGGCTGAGGGTCCGCCGGGCCGGCTCCTGTCAGAAGCTGCTGGAAGCTTCCCCGGCTCCAGCCCGACCCGCCGCTGGGCCAGGCCGAGCCCCTCAGCGACGGCGGCAGCGCCTCGGGGAGAACAGAGTTAAGAAGGGGGAAAAAAACCCGCACAAGAGCAGAAGAAGAGTGAGAATATGTGAGAGAAACAACCCTGCAGACCCCCAGGTCAGTGCAGAAGGAGGAGGAGGAGGTGCTCCAGGCCCTGGAGCCGAGATTCCCCTGCAGCCTCTGGGGAAGACCACGGTGAGGCAGGCTGTGCCCCTCAAGCAGCCCACGAAGGGCCCTGGTGGAGCAGATCTCCACCTGCAGCCCAGGGAGGACCCCACACCGGAGCAGGGAAATGGATGCCCCCCAGGATGGCCGGGACGCCGTGGGAAAGCCCGCACTGGAGCAGTCTGTGCCTGAAGGACTGCAGCCCGTGGAAGGGACCCACGCTGGAGAAGTTTGTGGAGGACCATCTCTTGTGGGAGGGACCCCACACTGGCGCAGGCAAAGAGTGTGTCTTCCCCCTGAGGAGGAAGGAGTGGCAGAGACAACGCGTGACGAGCTGATGGCAACCCCCGTTCCCCGTCCCCCTGCACTGCTCGTGGGGGAGGAGAGAGAGAAAATCGAGACTGTAGTTGAGCCTGGGAAGAAGGGAGGCGTGGGGAGAAGGTGTTTTTAAGATTTGGTTTGATTTCTCATTATCCTGCTCTGATTTCATTGGTAAGAAATTAAATTGATTTGGGTTTTTTTCTCCAAGTCGAGTCTGTTTTGCCTGTGACCATAATTGGCGAGTGATCCCTCTCGGTCCTTGTCTCGATCCATGAGCCTTTTGTTATCTTTTTTCCCCCTCAATCCCACAGGGAGTAAGAGTGAGTGAGCATCTTCATGGTGCTTTGCTGCCAGTTGGGCTTAAACCATGACAGTTGTCCACCTGTTTCTGGAATTATCTACACTGCCTGCATTTTGTGATGTTTCTGATCAGATATGGTCACTACCATGCAGATCTTCTCTCTCACTGCCCTGCCCCCCCCCCAAAAAAATTAAAAATCACAGGTTTATTGATGAGCTATTTTGATATTATGCTTTTGAACTTTTTTTAGAACTTTTTAAACAAATTATTTTTAAGGAAACAACTGTAAGCACTGTGACAGCAACTTCCCTTTAGCTGTGTGCAGCATTTTCATCAGCATCTTGCTGCAGATCAGCTTTAATAACCATTGGAGCAGCTGTATGGGTAAGATGAATTCAGCTTCTAACCAAAAAAGTGGCATGAGGAACATGAAGAAATGAACCTGTCTCACTTGGTCAAAAGGTCATCTCACGTTTACTGTGGCCTGTTCCTTGCCACATTCTATTCATCTAGATCAAGGAATGGTTCAACTTGTGTCTTATATGAGTTCAGCAGAGCACCACTGTTACCTTCACAGTACCCAGCAAAAATTTGCCCTGGAATTCCTCCTGGTGCAAAAGTTTGTCCACATCCCCATTTTGTAGTGATCAATGAAATGACATCTCATGGACATCCCATTCAACTGGATATGATGGCATGCTGGTAAATGAGAGAGAGCATCCTCACTGACCTTTCCTGAGGAATAGCACCTGCAGCTGATCCCATCTGCAAGCTACTTGCTGAAACTGGAAATGAAAGTGCCTCTTCACACTTCTTGAGGACAATGGGCTCTCTGTACGCCGTAATACTCACAGCTATGCAGAGACTGGGAAAGTCACCATCAAGGATATGCTACTGATACACACCTTCAGTGCCCAACAAGCTGCATGACTTCATGCTGCTTGGAAAGTGAGGCAAAAGGAGAGAAGCATTTCTGTAACCAAAATGCTCTCAGCTAATAGATTTGCTTTCTAACTAAAGGCAAGGCATCCCATCCTGTGCTTGCTGTTGTCCGTGGGGCTGCTGTTGAGAACTGGGCAAAGGTCTTCCTGATATCTATATTCCCTTTCAAGGACCTTTTGCAAGGTCCAGGGTGCAGATCCTGAAGCAGTGCCAGAGACTTCGGTCTCTTCCAAACTCTTCCACATGGCATTCTCAGACCCCAGCCCAGTGGTAGGCTTAATGTTGTGCTCCCTCTCAGAGATCTTCCCATGTTCTCCAAAGTACATCTGCCCTGAGGTCTAACTATTGCTTCGTCTTCAAAACAACAGCTTTCACCTTTCTGAACCATATGTAACATGTGAAGGCATTAGCAACGTAAGAAGCAAAACTGAATAAAGGTTCAGTGTAAGTCATGCTTTTTCTCTTCAACACATATCTTCTGTGTCCTATGGGCAGCTGCTTTATTTGCCAGTAGACAAATGGCAACAGCAGCATGTCTAACTCTCTCTATTCATTTTACATGTATTTTCTCTTCCTTCCTTTCTTTCAGGCACCTTCCTTTTCCCTCATTTATTCCTTGAGTCTCCACGTGGATGATTTCTAGTATGATTTTGAAGGTCTGTACAGAATGCATAGATGAAAGCAACTAACATTAAGCAACTTAATCTGAAGAAGTTTGACCATCCACTTTTAAACCAGAAAAGAAACTATCCTTCTTTTTCAACTCTGGAGTACCTTGTTATCAGCATTTAAAAAAAAAAAAAAAAAAAAAAAAAAAGTTTTTAATGTAATATTTTATTCTTATGATAGTCTATTTTAAATATTTAAGGATAAATATACTATATTTACCATAAATTTCAATGAAGTTACATATGTGATTATATTCATTTTATTAGCTCTCATTATTCTGAAACATTTCATGTAACGCAATAAGACAGAGCAAGTGGAGTCATTCTATTCTTGATGCATTTAATAGCTTAGATTATTATTATATTAAAGCAACTTTTTTTCCCCACTTAGTTACAGTTAATATAGCATGCTTTGTGTGGGAGATCTTCTCTTCTACTTCTTTCACCTGAGTGCTAATGTATCTGATGTATCAATGCCATTAAAGCTGTTAATCATCTTCCAGCCCACATCAGATTTCTTAACTAAATTTATTCACTTAATAACACATTCCAGGTAATATCGTGAGACTGTGTCCCCAAAATAAATAGGAATTTAAAACATTTTAGACTAAATATTTTCTTGGAGATAGATATAAGCATACATTCATGCACTTGAATACTTTGCAAATGACTGCTTTGGGCAGTACAGAACTACAATAAGTATCTGAGATTAAATAGCCTTTTAATTTTGTTACTCAGGTTCAAATGCATCTGATTGGATCATGTGCAATCACAGAGATAAAAAAAATTTCTACAAATGCTTTCTCCATTCCACAGACTTCCTTAAAAATAACTGCATATTCAAATTTTTTAACTAGATAATTTTCATTTAAAAACATCTCTTGTTGCTCACACACTTTTCAGCAGAAGGAAATTTACAGTGCAGTGGTACCTTAGAATTAACTTATAAATTAAATAAAATGCCTTGAGATTTAAAGTGCAAATAGAATACTCCTGTTAACCAACAATTGTCAGGTGCTTCATTTCAACTTGAAGCATAGTGAACAACAGAATTTACACTGAATTCTACTGACCACAGAGAAATTCTTTCTTATTCTTCCTTTTCTTTTTACTAAAACTTTGCTCCTACTTTCAGTCGCTTGGCAAAAACTTCTAGGGGGAAAAAAGCACCTTGGAGCATGTATTTTTGGCTGTAACTCAATCCACAAAATATTTGACTTTCCATTACTAGCATACACATGTAGGTCATTACATTTAGAAATGGATTTTTCAAAGAGAAAAAAATGAAATAGGTTTTCAGCTGACACTGAATTTCACATAATCAATTTTTTTTGTCAGCCCATATGCTACATTTTATTGACTCAAAAGAAGATTGTACAGCATATTTAAGCTATGATACAAACTGTATTCCATTTGATTAAGAGCTATTAGAAATATTTACTGTAGGTTGGTACTTATTCCTTATTCTAAGAAAACAAGGTAAGGATTTTAGCTGGAAAAAAAAAAGAAATAACTAACTCAAATGTGAGTTGGGTTCAGTATTCATGGTGTGATAAAATGCAAGTTCATTTTTACAGTAATTATTATATTGTTTGTGACTTAGCTTACTGTATTCATTAGTGTTGGTTTTTTTTTCCTTTACAAATAATAAAGACAATTATATCAGCAGTATAAGGTTTTCCATGTAATAACCAAAAAAACACATTATTTTTTTGAAAGTACTTTAGATATGTATGTACTATGAAGAATATTCAAAAAACATTTTGCCATTTTGGACAACTACATTTCCTGCACATTCCACATCATGTAAGTTCTACCAGTGCATTAACTAAACTTAGCATTTGCTGTACTATGAGTACATGATTTAAAATAATTATAGAATAAGAAAATAGGCACCTGACTGATGGATGTGGCATTCTTCTACTCTTTTTATCTTGTCAGGCTTATTTGGGGGCTGTACAGAAAGGTCAAAACATTTCTGAAAGACTGTGTTCTCACCTAATGTATAAGTCTTTTTGAAAATATTGCTAATTAACACATTTGTTAGTTATGTATGACTATTTTATGTTGTGCAGAATCCAGCCAGACCTTCATCATTTACGCAAAAGCACAGAAGTGCTTTTTAAATCCTTTGTTCCACTATGCTGTTAGCTGCACTGAAGACACTTAAGACAGCTCTGAGAACTGGCATAAAAAAGTTCATTCAAATAAATGTCTCCCAAAATTTCCAGATTCAGAAAACAATTTCACTGCTATCTGACCTTTCAGGATAGAGATCTTGCCTATGGCTAATTTATTAGATAGTTAAATGGTTCTAATTAATTATGTACTCAAGGAAAGAATGTGTGCCTAGAGTGAAAAGGAACCACTTAACCCAGATATTTCTTTTGTGCTCTTGGCAAGTCCCAAATCAAGAAGAGGGAAGAAGAAAAGAAATGTTTCATCCACCCATTCAAGTTGCAGATGACAACTAGGTATACCATGACTGTAAGAATTCATATAACTTTGGTACTTCCAGCATTTGCTGAGATTACTGAGGCCTATACAATCTCTTTTCACAAGTAATCTGCTTTGCTAAATTTTTCTAGCATTTGAGAAAAACATAAAGCAATGCCTCCCCCCCAATTTTGACATCAAACCTGCTTCTGAATATAAGGCTAATGTCATTCATAATAGTAGCAAAACAGTACTTCAGCCTGAACTTTTACTTAAACATAAACCATTAGATATATTTATGAAGCAGGCTTAAAAGGGAGGAGAAAAGTGAGTTGGGAAGAACATTGGAGATATCTTTTAAAAATCCCTAAGCTTTAACTCTTTCTAGTAGATTTTTAAGCAATAACATTTCAGTGGTATTCTATTATTAAGTGCTATACCTGAATAGTCAGAATGGAAATAAATAAGTAAATAAACTCCTTATCTTAATGTTATTCTCTTTTTTTTGCTTTTATGTTTAGAATATTTTACTCAATTACAAATGAAAAAGGATTTTCTTTCTGGATGGGAAACAAACACATTGTAAATACAAACTGTTCAGATGGATGGTCTCTATTTTAGGTCTTTGCTCTGTACAATGTATTGCACAATATGTTCCTGTGAAAAGGTGCAACACAGATCAACAGTTTACCATACCCTTGCTGCTCACATAGATCAGAGATTACTCAGTTTGGGATGTTTCCAGAACACAAAAGGAAGTGGGGAAAAAAAAAGAACGAGATGTAGCCAGAAGAGATCAGGGGATCCTGAGAAGAGCAGTGAACAGGTACACAGCCAGACTTCACAGGAGACTGAAAAGACTTTTCTTGGATATCCAGGGATACCTGCGTGGAATTTGTTGCAACCCCAAAAGTCAGTGAAGGTTGCTGGATGAAAAGCAAGACCGGAGGAAAAGAGCAGTACTAGAAGTACACAGGCGTCCAAAGGACCAATGAACAACTAATTACTGTGTCTATAACTATTTTAGAAGTTCCCAACTGTGTAGCAATAACTGAAGGTGGCTTTAGTGACTGAGAAGGTAACACCTGTGACACTGTAATTACACAAGTACTTACATATATTTTGCTTGGGATCTGACTCAAACTTCTGCTTGAAGATGTAAGCAGAATATACAGCAGGGTCAATAAAAAACAACAACAAGAAGAAGTTATTCTAGGGTTGAAGCATCATGTGGCAACACACACTACAATGAATAGTTTGTCTTCTTTTCCCTGTCAACATGTATGGTCCTTTGCTCTGAAATTTTTTTTTAATATACATTTCCTCTTCTCATTATATCTCATAGCTACTGCAGTTCCATCACATCTTCAATAACAAGAGGTCTGATGCTAACTAAAAATTGGATCTAATTAATCAGGATCTATAAACCACTAATTGTTTTATACCTGCTCTGAGCCGAGGAAGATAATGTGATTCAGGTAGTCTTTGGCAGCCACCTGAAATCCTGTTTATACAAGCAAACTCACTACTGCTGTCAACAGGGAAATACTGCTAGTAAAGTCATTTTATTTAGAAAATTCAGCCATAGCTACATACTTTCTATTGGGAAGCAAGAGCAAATGAAGGTTTAGCACAAGTTTTGTTGATTTATTCAACAGTTGCTATAAAGCATGTCAGTTAAGCTAACTGCTCCTTAGCTCTGCCCGTTTCTGGTTTATTACTCTGCTCTGTCCTTGCAATATATGTTTAAGAAGAAAACAAATTACTACTAGTGACAGAAAATAACAGTAAGTAACCACCCATTCTTCATTTCCTGTAGTTCCTTACAGCACTAAACCAGGGTAGGCACATACCCCTATGTATATGACTAACCTTATATTTGTCAAAGCTCTGAAATGATGCCAGGGCATGCATCCACATCTATATTATGCTAAGCTACTAAAGGCAGCACTGAAGTGCAGGTTTTTGAAACACATTTCCTAATAAGATGTTCAAGTGTCATGCAAATTCAAGACCTGAATGTGGAAATATTTATGGATGATTAAATTGCCGTGTACAAGGAGCTTTATAGACATCAAGAAATTATATATGTTGAACATATATATAACTATGTGCAAAGCTGATCATCATTTTTCCCTGACTGCAAAAATTATTAGGTACTACATATATGTTTTTTCTGAGGGACTACTTATTCCCATAAAGCAGAGATAAAGTAAGAGAAAACTGAGGAGATAGAAGTGACAAACATTCTTGCCCAGTAGTCATTTTATCATATCGCAATTCCACAATATTACCTACACCACAGACCCTTCAATGAGCTATAGTAGAATCAATATCATATACTCTGTTTATTTTCACTTAAGTGAGAGACCATTTATCAGCGACTGGAAGATCAGCTGACAGAACAGTAAGCATACTTTAAAGGCTTCTATGTTTGAGTTATCACTGGAATTAGCCAAGGTTTTCAGATACTACCTGTTCCTCACAAGTACTTTATGCTTCTATTTCTTCCTCCACTATATTTTATTTTCCCTTTATTAGGTAGATTTTTTTCTCTCTTCAGTTTTTCATTATTTCTCATAGTTTCTGCAAGTCATAGGACTATTTAGCACAGGAAACAACATCAGTATAATTGCCCAAGTAGGCAGGAAGGTTTTAATCCTGCCTGGTTTTCTGCAGACAAACTGACCAGATCTTTGGGGATTTGAACAAAGGGGAAGGAACATCAGTCTTTGGGGAATACTGTTACACTGCATGATGTCTTATATAGAAAAAAATTGAGAGAGGTATTCACAGAAAGCCCACTTTGAGAGTGCTAATCTAATTAGGCTATAATATACCACTAAAAATAATTTGTTTGTGCTACTAAAACTCTGGGGAAATCTGGCTCAGCAATAAAGCCCAGCTGTTGCTATTCACTATGTTTTGATTTTGGAGTTCTTGCAGTTGAGATAATGTTAAAGGGATGCAGCTGTGAACTGCTCTGACTAGCAACAGTTTGCACCTGGGGTGAAGTAAAAGTGAGCTGAGCTGCTACTGTTTTCTCTTTCCATTATTTTTACTTGTACTCTCATATGCAAAAAGCTACTACATGGTTATTAACGCTAATCCCAAATACGAAAAGTTAGTACGAGAAAAGGTTCTTCCAAGTTCTCCAGTTGGCTGTACAAGATAGTTTCATATAGAACTTGTTCTAACATGTGGGATTCTACCTATTCTACCTTTAAATGAACTCCACTGTGAGAGTTATTTGAAGAATCACAGTGGAATAAGCATAGAGATTTTTAGACATTTCCTTGTAAAGTCTTGCATTACTGATTTCCCATGTTTTGCAAACATCAGCAACTAAGACTAAAACCTCTGTCTAGTAGCAGGAAGATCTAATATGAAACTCTACAAGCTAGTATTTTATATTAATTTCAGTGTTAATATATCTCAGTATTGCAGACTTTGCCACCTGCAAGAGATATAACTAATTAAGACTGTAACTTATTTAAATTAGTGAGTCAGAAATAAAGCAGTTTTTCATCCTATTTCTCCCACCAGAAACTTCTACAATGTAGATCTTAGCAAAATGAGAACAGTTATTAAATAGCAATGCCACTTAGGCATTGGACACATTAATCAACCTTTCCCCTAATTAAAAAAGATTCTGCCTCCTTCTACCAACGGAGATATTCTCAGACCGCAACTACAAATTTTATTATTCTGCTACTGCTTTTCACAAAAGAATATTGTGATAAGAACCTTGCGCAGCCTTAAAATTACATATGTTCCAACAAGTCACAGAAGTTTAATTAACTGCCATTTTATTAATCAGACGTACACCATCATAATCAGTGTCAGACTGCCAAAAAGCAGAAAGAAATACATTTGGTGAATCTGGACTGTGGACTTTCAATAAGAAGATAGAAAAGTAAAAAAGGAACATGCAAGAAAACAAACCCCAACACCCCCCCAAAAACAAACAACAACAAACCAACCATCCAAACCAAAACAAACCAAAACAAACATCCTCAACATCAGGCACCGATTTTCACTAATTAGTCATTCTGTCCAAACACCACCCCCAAATCTCAGAGAGAAGAGAGTGAAAACCTGCCAGCTTACCCAAAGGAAGCAAATATATCCTCCACACCACTGACAAAAGCTTTCATATTTCACAAGGACTGAAGTGGTAGGATGAAATGGGCATGGAGGATATTGCTCTTTTGTGTATGTGTTTGTTTTGTAAAATGTGAGTAGTTCATTAAGATTGTTTACCTGTGGAACTACTTATCTAGTTTGAAGAACTGATGTCCGCTTCCTCCTCAGGCAAGTTAAAACCCTACAAAAGTAAGGTACTGCTAGTGTAAGACCACTGGGCAGAGGATAAGTAGAGCTGTGGAAGGAGTTTGGTTTTTAGCTGTTTGGTAACACAAAATAAGTCAATCATAATTAATTCTAGTCTTTAAGTGGGAACCATATGGGGGTTTTGTTTGGTTTTTTTGGTTTTTGTTGTTGTTCTTGGGTTTTGTTTTGGTTTTTTTCCCAGTAGTATAGCCTCTTTTTAAATTGAATTCTATAAATTAGGCAGTTTGGGAGAAAATAAAGCAAGTAAATTTTTTTTTACATTTAAGGGGAATATAAATCATTACTTAACTATTAATAGTTTAATTTTATTAGCCCACATTTCATTTACTGAGAAATTTAAAGTTATAGCTCTTATTTAAAATAAAACAACCAAAAAAGAAGGCAAATAAGATTATTCAAACAGTTCTCAGTCATGTGAGATGATTCATTACCATTAGATTCAGTGGCCTGGATTTTACCTAGTAGCAAGTTCTTTCCAAATCCATTCTCAGATCCCTTCCCTGCTTCAGTTCTCCTTTGTAAATCAGGCAGCCAGCCTGCCAGCTAATACATCAATGGATGTCCCACTAATGTGAATTTTTTCAGAAACTTTTTCTTCAAGGACACATTTGTTGTTCAAACAATCTAAAATTAATCAAACTGGGTAAACTGTAGAGTACCACCTGGCTCAAGCTGGAGTTTCTTTCTCCAGGACCTGCTGCTCCTGCTTCTGTCATCTATAGCAATGTGTACTCTGCCAACTTTTTCAGTTGACTGGTGCGGTAATCCTTTTTTTATGTTTTGCCTTCAGATATAATACAGCCAATACAGAATGGCACGCTAACGTAGGAGAAATCACAGGCAAAAAGTAAAAGCTGTGGCCCTTCTGTACACTGGGATAAAGATACAGAATAAATATATATAGTGAATGAATTGGGATCCTCCATAACATCTCAGAACAGGCCTTGCCCCTTTTCTGTTGATATCTTTCCTCTGAATGGCTCTGCATACATCTTGTTTGATTCCTGCTGCTCCCTACCTTAGTTCAGGAGCCTGACATTCTTTTCAGTGGCAAGGGATTAGGTTAAAATGGTGGTATCAAAATCTAATATTATGTTCAAGTAACATATTGATGAAGATGCACTAGTTTAATGGTTAGACCATTCACTGAGGAAGCAAATTCTCCCAGAAAACTGAGTTGGTCTTGTTACAGTTAGATTTGTTTTGGGTTGTGGGTTGTGGTGGAGTTTGGGGGGGGTGTGTGTGTTTGGGTTTTGTTCAGAATTAAATGAACAGCATTTTGTGTTTACTTTTGAAACACAGATGACCTTTGGGTTTTGTCATGGACTCATTAAAAGCCAATGGGGAAGGGCAAAGAAAGACTGTAACTTGCATTTTGAAAGAAGAATATTTTCAAACTTTGGAGGTTTGGGTCTATGAAATCCACTGAGCTCTGAGGCAGTATATTTTTCTCCTGGAAATAGGGAGAGGAGGATTTAAGACACGCCTTCTCTGAAGCATTCTTAAACTCCTCTGAAGTGGCTTTCCTAACACTGCCCCTCATCCTGGGCCACCGTGCTTGATTATCTACTTGTTGGGATGGACCTTTCCTGAGCTTGGAGGAGGTGAATATCAACCACCTCTTCTGGATCCCTCTTCTTTCCAGGGCTGTATGCCATGGGATCTTTTCAAGCAGATCTCTACTTTTTTTCATCAAAATTTTCTTTTAATTGTATAGTTGATCCACTATTTCAGGACAGTGGATTCTACTTAGATAAAGCATGTAAAACTCATATGACTTTACAGTAATAATAATAATAATAAATTGTTCTTGTTATTATTGTTGCTGTTGTTATTAATTTGGTGGGCAAGACCCTTGTGGTTATTTTTTTCATTTCAGACTGAATTTCACTCAAAATGGATCCAATCAACAAAATATTATTTCTGTTCTCTACTTATCCTCTGATACAACTGTTTATAATACATGTTTTCAATTCTATGAATAAAAGTAGAGTACCTCTTCCAGTTCTAGGTCTTTCAATATCCCATTACTCAAATACACACACACACAAATGTGAACTTAAAACCAATAATACCTTTACAGACTGCATACCACAGAAAAACTCTTAGTGAAAGCAGTAAACTAAAATTTCATTCCGATGGGCGTTTCAGAAGGGAGACAAGCCGGAGAGAACAGCACTTCAAAATGGAATACTGCAGCATAAGGGAGCACTGTCTATAGCAGAGTTGATAATCAGCAAGGCAGAGAACTACACTTTATCACATAGCGCAGGCTGCATGGCAGCAAAAGATAGTGCTTTGGTGCCAGATAGAGGCAGCACAGTGAGCTTGGCAACACAGGAGAGCACTTTTTGTAATGATGCAGACAAGCAAAGTGGCAGCCTCCTTGCTTCCACGCAGAATTGATTAAAAAGCTCTGTTCTTGAAATAAACAGTGATCTGATTTATTTTTTTTTAAGTCAGCTGCATACAGAGGTTCTGTTTTGACTGTATGTTTTTGTAGGCTGTCATCTGGGGTTCTGTTTTGTTGTTGTGTTAATTAAAAGCTGCCAAAAAATACAGGGCTGTAAAATACACCAATGTATCTATAATACATTTATTTTTCAAAAAATATCCTCAGAACTCCAGAATTTCTATCTCACCAAAATATTCATAAAATTTAAACTTTCAACTTGGTAAGTTTTTATCCTGGTCTAATACTTATTCGTCCTCAGTATGACCTACTTTTTGCACATATGTTAATACCTTTTGAACTAAAATGCAAAAAGCAGCATACAAGAGATGGAAATGACAGGCAACAAAAGAGAAGTATAGAAGCATTTCTCAGATACTTAGGAAGAAATTCAAGAACAAAGCCCAGCTGGAGCTAAACCTAGAAAGGGACATTAGAGATAAGAAAAAAAAGGATCCTACAGTTAAACTAATTGTAACAAGAAGTTCAGGGTAAAGGTGGGTTTGCTAATGGGTTGGGGAACCAACAAGTGAGAATTGACATGAAGAAGGCTTGAACAACTCAGTGCCTTCATGTCTTGATCTTCATAGACATTGCCTACTCTCAGACCTCTGTGTGTAACAGCATAGTCTGGGAAGGAATGAGACAGCTAACAGCTCGGAGCAAGACCTCAAAAGTACCTAGAGAAACTGGATATGTTTAAATCCATCAGCTTGAACAGCATCAGCATTTCATCAGCTGTTTCTGCTTGAAGGTGCTGAAAGAGTTGGTGGATCATGATTGTAAGGCTACTGCATGTCTTCTGTGGAAAAGGGTGACAACCAGAGGAGGTGTCCATGACTGGACAAAAACTTCATGTTATGCCCATCATTAAGACAAACAAGAAGGAGAACCTGGATAGCTATGGTTTGGTCAGTCTCTTCTCAGTCCTTGGAAGGGAGCATGTCCATTTGGAATACATTGCCAGGCATGTACAGGACAAGAGAGCAACCAGGAACAGTCAACATAGATTTACCAATGGCAAATCGGGCTGGATGAACTGATTGCCTTTTACAACAAAATGACTGTTTATAAGGATAAAGCAGAGGGCTAGAAGTTCTATACCTTAACCTCTTTAAGCCTTTTGATGCTTTGTCCCACAATATTCTCATTTGTAAGATAAGGAATATGGACTAGAAGAATTAACTGTTAGGTGGGTTCATAATTAGCTGGACTGGGCTCAAAAGCTATTGGTCAATACTTCAATACCTGGCTGGTGGCCTACAATAAATGGAGGATACCCCAGGATCCTTATTTTTCAACATTCTCATCAACAATTTAGATGATAATGTAGAGTGTACTACCAACAAACTTACAGATAGCTGTTTCTCTAAAACAAAGGCCACCCTCTGATCCCCTTTGTGTTGACATAAAGCTTTCTTTGCAACTCTGGTCAGTCACAACCTGCATCATTCTCTGAGCTTCATGGGCACATCAACCTTGCCCATCTCTACTGAGCCTTCTTTCATTGTAAGGGTTTATTAGTAGTCATAAACCCTTCAAGCCTTTTTTCTGGTTTTGATTTGTTTTATGGAAGCTTAAAATTAAATTTCATGGGCATAGGCTAAAAACAGTGACTAACATTGCCAGTGGAAAAACCCTTGGAATATGTGTCTCAAGCATGTTTTTTAATTATTTTTATTATTATTTTGCTTCTCTCTTGCATGCTTTTATGTGGCTTAATCATATTTTAATTTGCTCATTTTCCTTACATTTTGAGTCTGAGGTCAAAAGGTATCCTAACTGTTCATTACAGAAGAATTACAGATTTTTCAGAAGAACTTAACAGTCTATTAAATTAACAATTAATTTCCACAACTTTTGGAAGAGTTGTCTTTGCTCTTACTACACTAAACACAAAATTCTTGCTCAGTGAATTCAGGTTTTCATCGTGAATGTTGTTTATATGCCTTCAGTTGTGAGAACTACAAAATCTAGCTTTGTTTTGCTAGCCAAATTGTTTCTGATTCATCAATTGATGAACTGATGCTGACAAACCCAACCTCTGTCAAAGCCTAAATATGTTTTTGTTTAAAGTTTCTTTCTAAGGAAAATAGAATATAGCTTAAAAGCAAAGGTAGAAGATATATTTTATCTAGACTGGGAGGGTATAACAGATGCTACTTTCATATAACAGCTATTTTTTTGCACTACTTCTTTCATTATTTACCCTATTGCTTTCTCCTCTGCTTGCAATCTGAATTCCATATTGTGGACCCTAGCAAACACCCCTCACTTCTCTTCAATACTGCAAATACTGAAAAAAATGTTAATCTTTCTTAAAGGCTCTGCTAAAACTTTAGTGTAAAACATACAGTATTTTTTTATAGAACAGCATTTTTCCTGAAAACTTAGAAGAAAAAAAAAATTGAAATCTGAAATGTGCTTTTATTTTACACAGTGTTATTTTGCTAACACAATCATTACATTAGCATCCTTTTACTTGCAAACTCTAAGGTCATTACTGGCAAAGTGTAAGGTCATATTGTATGTCTAGTGGCATCAAGTCACACATTAATCCTGCTAATTAATTTACATATCAACTGAATAAAGGCTTTTGCAGCTGTAGTCTAAACCTTACTGTACAATTAGTAGTCTGGAGCTGTGAAATTGTACTGCTTCTATTGAATAGGCACATAACTAAAACTGTCAATAATGCAAGATTACATGACTTTAATTAGATTGTAGTTTGAAAGTAAATGTAATTACAACTGAATTTTTATAAAGGTATAATTTCTTATACACAGTTCCAAAATATCATATTCATAAAAGTTCATCTGTCAGATGAAAGACCATAAGATTTCATTATTAAGGAAGACGTCATTACAGGTAGAGAAAAAAATGAAGGATTCTGGTTAAATTTCCAGGCCATTTTAAATTCCATGTCTTTAAACTGCATTATTTTTTTTAAAAAGAGAACATGAGTTATTTTCAACTATTGTGGGATCAAATAGCTGAAATAAATAACGTCCTTAACCTGAGACAATTGTCTATTCCCCTTTCCCAAACAAAATTTATGTAGCAGGCAAATGTGGGTAGAGGGAATTTCACTGAGTGCTGATTTGTGAATATTTCCTGTTCCATGCAAAGAGGAAGGAAAAAAACTCAGTCTAAAAGAAGAGAAGCAGTGAAACAAACCACAAGCACCATCAGCTCAGGGAATGGCAACATCTGAAAGAACATGTGGACTAAGTGCTCTGAAAAACGCTTTGGCACTAGGACAGTCCTGCTGTTTCTTCTCCACTTCCTGTTGTGTTTATAGAAATAGCATTTTGTACCATCTTTGTAAACAGGATTGCATCAAAGGAACACCATGTTTGATTTTTCCTCCTAGTGGAAACAATCCATAATTCCCAAAATGTGGTAAAGTGCTGGAGGCAGAAGGGAACACTTCATTCTGTTCAGTTTGATTTGCCTGTTAAGTGAAGGGAAAAACACAGCAAAGTATCTGAGACAAAGATGGGGTGGGTTTGCGTTAAAGCTGGTCGTACAGCATAAAGGTGTCGCTACTCTGTGAGCGGGATGTACAGCTCTTGCTGAAGGGATGAGGGATCATTCCACACAAGGAAGAAACATCCACCAACTTAGCTGAGAGTTGTTAGAAAACTTCTAGAAAATATCATTAACGCCCTTGTACACAAGGAGCCAGAAAATAACTTTAAGGGGACTGTTAGGCATGATCACTAGTGACAAGTTTCAGAAAGGCAGAAACACCAGTTTGTATGTGATTCATATGTGCTAGTTTTCCGTACAAGAGTAGAAGGAATATGCAAAGACTGTCACTATATTTATATAAGTTGTATATAAATATAACGATATAAGCCAGCAGTGTGCCCAGGTGGCCAAGAAGGCCAATGGCATCCTGGCTTGTATCAGAAATAGTGTGGCTGGGAGGAGCAGGGAGGTGATTGTCCCCTGTACTCAGCACTGGTGAGGCTGCACCTGGAATATGGTGTTCAGTTTTGGGCCCCTCACTACAAGAAAGACATTGAGGTGCTGGAGCGTGTCCAGAGAAGGGCAACGAAGCTGGTGAAGGGTCTAGAGCACAAGTCTGATGAGGAGCGGCTGAGGGAACTGGGGCTGTGTAGTCTGGAGAAAAGGTGGCTGAGGGGAGACCTTATCGTTCTCTACAACTACCTGAAAGGAGGGTGTAGTGAGGTGGGTGCTGGTCTCTTCTCCCCAGTAACAAGTGACGGGACAAGAGGAAACAGCCTCAAGTTGCACCAGGGGAGGTTTAGATTGGGTATTAGGAAAAATTTTTTTTACCAAAAGGGTTATCAAGCTCTGGAACAGTAATGGCTGTTTTAATATGGTGTCAAAGGAAATTCCTGGGAAGGAACAGCATTCCTTCGTTGCCAAAAATGAGAGTAGGACTCTGACAATCTGTTCTGCGTGTCTTCACTGACACAGGAATCTTCAGCAAATCATTTGATTTCAGATTGCTACTTAATGATAGGCACCATTATTAAAATTATTTCAATTCATCATGTGCGTTATGGGTAATTAATTTCATATTCAAAATCGGTAGAATGCTTTCAAATCATTGAATAAACAAGAGTACAAGGAAACCAAGTGTAATTATTTAGTTTTACTTTATTTACCATGAAAACTGCCAGCTTCAGAAACTGTAATGATAAGGATATTCATTTATATTATAGGAAATTAATACATGCATTGCCAGGACATTCCAGGAAAAAAAGAATTGAGATACATTACATGACTCTGACCTGTTTTTTCATACATTTATGTTCCTAAGCCATCCCATTTTTACTGCAGAAAGCTGGCAACTATGACCACAAATGCCTTCTACTCCTTATGGCAGCAACAATGATAGCACACTTGTTCAATAACATAGATGGTATAGTGGGGCATTGTAACATAAACTTGAATGGGCAGAAGTTTCCTCTGTGTCTATCACACGCAAGAGATAAAAATGCTAACCATTTCTACCTTCAAAATAATACCTACCGTATGTTTTCTATTTACTGCATTGTATCATTTTATTACTAAGGTGGCTAAATATAATAAACACCTTGCGATCAAGATGAGGTTTTATGAACAACTTAAAATATATTCTTCACATATTTTTTTAGTACACAATGCCAATCCTCCAGTGCATTCTCTCCCTTCTGCCAGGCTCTGAATCGAGTCGCTTTTTTTTCCCATGAACTTGCAATTGTCCGATTTCTCCTTCATTATTAGAGAGTATTGTTACTAAGCATAAGAGTTCTAGCAGTTTCTCTAAATGTTCTGCAGTATATAATTTAAATCACAGTCTTCTTGGAAATTATTTGCCACAAAATGCATCATAATCTAAGAACACTAGTTTGAGGTCCTCAAAGGTACTGCAGAAAGCACAAAGTAATTCACAAAGGTATAGACTAAGAAAGCACAATTGTTTAGAAAAACAATGTGAAATGGTAAGCATAGGATAAATTCTCCAAGGTGAGAGGATCATTATTTGCATTCTGTAAGACTAGATCTACTCCCAGCGCACATTTGAATTTTACTAATTCATCACTGTGTAAAAATTTTTCTGAAGGGAAAACAGAAAAGATCACCAAGATGAAATGAACATACAGTACTGATTTCAAATTAGACAACAAGCAAAAACATAGAGATTAAAGGTTTAATTTCAACTTCCTTTGGACTGGATGGATAACAAGTAAAATAGTTGGCATTGGCCACAGCAAGAAGTTGGACATCCAACAAAAGCGTCTTGCCAAAGAAAGGCTAGACTCATCCACAGCAGATATGGGGAGCAGCTGATAAAGTAACAGATTATGAGATTTATGGTTTTCAAGTATCTATCTCTAATTTTATTTTGACCTGAATTCAAGTGTTTAATCTGTAATTTACCTGCATAAATTAAGTTATTGTCTTCTCCAAGTAACAAGTCTGATCTTAAACTCAGTGGGAACAATCGACTGAACACTTCTTCCAAAATTGTGACCTTGTCTTTAAGGATGGACTGGAAAAATCAACTATCAGTATGTTATGAGTGGTCTCAATAACATGAAGCAGGGCATGTGTTTTCTGTCTAACTGCAGAAGACACTTCCCAAATTTTCCTAATTCCAGTATGATAGTTTTGCCTTGTTGCTTCTGCTGAAATGTAGTTTCATCAGTTATGAAGCACTCTCCATTTGTTCATCTCCACTTGTTTAACTGTTGACCACATTTACTTTTTCTTTTCTTCTTTCACCACCTAATTCCTGTAAAACACTTGCCTTTGACCATATTCAATTTCATGCCAACACCTGGAAAAAAGTCACAACCTCTTCAGAATTAAATGAAAAACGATATGTACTCTGCACTGTGGCAACACTACTGGCTGCTAATCAGGAAATCTCACTGTGTTGTAATAATCTCCAATAGGTTGTGGAGTTAAAGGTCAATAAAGTCGGGTTCTTCTTGAAAAGTCCGTATTTATAACTTTTCCATTACACCAATGGACAATCACTAAAGAATGAACAGTACCAAAGGATGCTATGTTGTCTTGCTTAACAAGATCAGGCAGGAAACCTGACCTTTATCCACTGCTAGAATTCAAGCTCACTGAAGAAAGACATTACTGCAAACTATGTTCTTGTTTAACTGAGATAAATCCAAAACAATTCTACTGATTGTAAAACATCTCTGCATTTTAAATAATGCAGCTAGGTTTAAAATCCATTAATGTGTTAGTCATCTCACTCACTCTACTGATGAACAACCAGTGGCAAAATCAGAATGAGGCAAAATAAGATTATTTATCTTAGGGTCATAGGTGTCACATCTGTGTCTGTAGACACACAGTCTGTACAGTTCTTTCTCGAAGTAGTGAAGGTTTTTTTATGACAGGAAAAAAAAATCTCACATACCTGTAAGTCCCTGCTGGAAATGCAACTGGACTTCACAGAAGGGCTTTCTTTGTTCCACATTCCTCTTCCGTACAATAACTTGAAGTCTCATAGTGCAGAGTGAATTTTGAACAGTTACATCTTTCTCTGCATTTTTTAAAGGATAATGTTCACTCAATAGCACAACACCAGAAGTACATAATTATAAAGGGTGAAAGAAGCTGCATTCAAATTACCCATGAGTCTAAATGCTTGGCTCTGTATAATTACTTTCAAATTATTTCTGTCAAACACACGTTATAGTTGAGTTAGTAATTTATATTTTAAAAAGAAAATTAACAAAATCAAGGAAGAACTTATTCAGAATTTTTAATAAGAAGAGCTTGTTCTTCAACAAAAAGTATCAGGTTTTTAAACTACTTAGTACTTAGCCAACTAAGTTCTGTGTGTGTGCTGGGAAACAGATTTGCACGTTAAAGGCTACAACTACAGCATTCAGTATGGACAATATGATGATCCAACATATACAGTTTAAGATAACAGCATGCTTGTATGCAAGACTTTTGCATATTTTAAATCAATTTTTCATTTCTATGAATTGGTAACATTTACTGCTCTCATATCCAGCAGTGAGTGAGAGCTCTTGAAATCATAATATTGTGTTGTAAACCACATTGTGTTCCATGTAATTGTTGTGTTGATGGTTAGGACAGCAGACAAGGGAAAAGAAAAGATAACTTCTGTCTTCTTCACTGCATTTGTGTTTATGATCACCAAGATCAGCTGTTCTGTGAACTTCAAATCAATTTGAAAGCAAAGAGGCAACGACCCAATGGTAAAGATGCACAGCAGGGCATCTGGAAGCTCCAGGGTGGATTATCATCTCCTTCTGATTTACCAACCCTTAAAAAAGTCACTTTGGCTCACTTTTCTACCAAAACCAAATCTGTACATCAGTGAATTGAACAGACGACAGGATAGACAGATCTGAAGACAAACAGCAAGTAGTAGATGATATGTTACTGTATAAATAAGTTATCCCACAGAGTGGTGATAGAAACTTCATATGTTATACAAACCATAAAAATACAAATAAAACCATTTATATCATACCACATAATTGCTTTCTGCTTATAAACCACATTTTACAGAAAAATAAAAACCTTCAGAATTATTAAAGTGTTAAATTTTTATTGGTTCATTTTCCAAATTCTTGTTGTTGTTAACATTCTTCATCCTGTAATGCTAGATTCTCTGAGACCTAAAATACAGTCCTCAGTTCTAAGTCCATTGATTGTGGAAGACTCAACTGAAAAGACCAGTGAGATGCTTTAACAGTTATAATGTCAGAGCACTGTGGATAAAAGTGTTCGCCTCTAACGGTACTTACGATGTGCACTTCATATTGTAAGGAAAGATTTCAGGCTTTTTATTTATATAAAGCTCCCATTTCCAAACTTAGTGAAATGCAGAGATCACCTCTAACGTCATCTACAGTGGGGTGGAATGTAATGGAAACTGGCCTAACTTAAACCTTATCATAGCTGAAAGTCTCCATTGGATTATCTTGTGCTAGAAGGGAAAAAAAAAATCCTGGGTGGGGAGTTTGCATGTTTTGGATGGGTTTGAACAGTACAGCTATTTCAGCTGTGTGGTTGGCTGCGTGGTGAGTCTGTGTCAGGTGTGTGTGTGTGGCAGACCACTGAACGTACAGCTCCACTTCATGCCACCGTTATCTTTGTCCCTTAAAGTATCCACACACAGACACCAGAAGGTTCTCCACATATGAGATGTAGCATTCCTTATGTCCATAGCAAAATCCTTTGGCCAAGACGCTGAGATATTGTAAATCCGAACTTGTTGACCAAGCTGGAAATACATTTTGGAAAATGGAATCTTCTTTAAGATCACTAGAGTCTGTTTTTAAGGTTAAATCACACAAACGCTAAGAGTCAGCCAGTGCTTTTCCAGGCACCTCCCGGTGAATGTTCATATTCTGCTCCGTACAGCAAAATTGGCTACGAATCCAGAATTATTTAGAATTACAGTGTATGCTGCCAAATACACATGAAAAAGTTCACAATATTTGACAATAAGGGGCTAGGCTAGAGTAGTTAGGCAAACCAAGGATTTTAGATCCCAATAGCTGTTGCCTCCTTTGCTGATGTATTGGAGAGAACAGCTTTAGCATGTAGCACAGGATTGTCACAGGAGTGGCAGGGGGAAATATTTTGGGCTGTGATGTCTATCAGTAATTGAGTTGATACAATCTTTAGTATTGTTGATAAAATACTTATGCACAGGAATGTTTTTCTCTAGGAAACAGTTTTAAGCTTGCAAAGAAAAAAGTGGGGAGAAACAAATAAAAGCAGCTTTTTACAGCTGAGTATATTCCGATGAAAATGTTGCATATTCCATTTTGATAAAAATTAGTATAAAATCAGAAGTGCCACAAAAATGTTACCTAATGCTATGTGTTTCTCCACTAAATATGTCTGGTTTCATTCCACTAAGGACAGCTATTTTAGAGCTGACAAGAATGTTGTTTTGATCTGTTTCCCTGGAGACTATTTTTCTGTAATTAATTAAAATGAAGAAATAAATTCCAATCCATAGCATCATCAGAGACCTGTGTGGGTGCTGGTATTCACCCACTTGGTATTTTCTAAAGGAATAAAACATATATTAGAGACATCTTTATAGATGATAAATAGTTGTTAAGCGTAGAACTTTGATTCTGAGTAAGAATCCATTTGATTTGAACACATCACATAAAAATTAGTCTAAAGCAAAAGTGGTATGGATTCATAATTTGATCTAAATTGATCTAAATATCATAAAACTAGCTTTTACATTAGAAACAAACCATTTTATTACTTGCTGCAAAATTCCTAAATACCAGTCAGCTTACACTAAACTGTTCAGAATGTGTTTTCAAGACATTGAAGTTAATATTTATTTCTTAAGCTTAATTGGCACAAAATACTAAAATACATGTATCTTGACACTTCAGAACTACATGTTTTAGCAACAATTTGGTTGTTAAGTTATAGTAACATATCCTTCCTGGGGGAAAGGGAAACCAGCAGGAGATTGGACTTAGCTGCAACAAAAATTAATTTTTTCAGCTTCAGTGGAACACTGTTTTGGATGACATGACTGTTTAGCGTTAACTGGTTTAAGTGTGAAAGTTATAATATAAATTCTGACACATTTAAATGGAAAAGAGACAGCATTGTAATTAAGCCTTACAATAGTGGTGTGGTGAGGTGTGAAAGAAGGAGGCTTATTCAGCACCCAGGATAAATTATTGTAAATCCATAGTAGGTGTATGTCAAAAATTAATTCAAAGTACACCATAGAAGATTTTTTCTACTTCTAAAACTCATGACAGTTCAAATTTTACTGCTGACTGCTGTGTTCAGGAATTAGGCTGTGGAAAAGGGATGCTAATGAAACTGTTTGTAACTGGAAGTCTTCAATATGCATTATCCATACGAATTCTATATGCTCTGAGTGCTGGAGAGAGTATAATTTGTCTCACTGCATCCTTTCTTTCATTTTGTTGTACCTCCATCTTTGTATTCTCAATCCGTATTAAGTGTATAAATCAGAGAAGTAAAAACCAATTCTCAATGTCTTTGTAAAGACTAAGACAATAATACTAACATTTTTATCAATAGAAGGAATTCAGAAAATATCTATAAAACATATACTTTAAAAAAAATAATCCTGCTATAAGCCAGCAACTTGCTTTCCTCTTTAAACATTTGGCTATGTATAGCCAATTCTTGTAAATCTCAAGTAGCATTCAGAAATGGAGAAAAATCATTTGAATCTAGTAAAAAATCCTGTAATACTGCTTAGCCGAAATAATCATCTAGATGAGATGACTGCATATGCAATCTCCAGCACAAAAGTTTGTGTTTGATTCTGTAAATACATCATCTAAAAGCATGTTCCTAAAGGAACTATCAGAATTGAGTGTCCCCAAGTAGAACATGAAAGTCTGGAATATTCAAGTGTGGACACCTCATCACAACTCATTGGATTGGGTGCAACTCATTAACTGGATTAAGTGAAATATGTTGCAGAAATTCTAAACAGACTCACTGTCTACAAATGAAAGGCAAGAATACAAACATTGTTCTCATTAAATACTTAAACAAAAGATTCTACGTAAGGACCAGTAAATTAACAACTTTGTGAACTGAGGTAGTTGCTAGGAGAAGCTTTCATAAACTTTCTCAGCCTGGTACATAGTACACCAGAACTCATAACAGTGCAATTGCTGACTTGTAAAATGTTTCTTACAAATCTATTTAAAACCCAATTACTAGAAAACAATTTATGCTTATAGCCAGACAGGATATGCAGGAGCACTCAAGTGGATACATGATTATTTTATTAAATAAATAAAAAAATTTAACTCCTAGCAAATTAGGTGTTTAAGTTTTGAAACTTTGAGAATATTATACTGAGATGACCACAGAAGAGAAACCTCTACTCTGCAGCCTACTAGAACTTCAAAACTGCAGTCTACTTTGTGGCCTGAACATACAGTCACCAAGCAAGTGAAATAAATTCTCTCTAAACTAAACCTGCTTTCTTAATAGTCAGCTTTCCTTCTGTATAATTTAACTGTGTGGGGGTCTGGTGAAGAAAGAACAAAGTCTGAAAAGTGTTTTTGGAAAACTTCCCACTATTCAATTTCAGAACTGTCCCCGACTTTTGGTTGCTTAATATTCTTTAAAACAGTAAATTCAGAAGGGATTATGAAAATAGGATAAAGTAAACTGTAAATCCAAGAAATTAAATAGTTTTATGAGAAAGAATGCAGATTTTATCTTTTAAACAAAGAATGCTCCATTTCTTGTTTTGTTGTGAAAAGATAAAGGTGATCTACCAAGTCCATATAATGCTCTTGTGATAATTTTATAAAACATTCTTGATTTGAGAGGATTATCTATGGAGGCTGGCCTGAGAACACATTTTGAAAGCAAATGCTAATATGCATGCTTATCAGTACTAAGCCTGAGAAGGTTTTCTGTTACTTTCTTTGTTTAACCTTTAGAAAAAAATGCACACAAAAATTAGGTCTAATAACTCTGCTTGGCATTAGAAAATTGCTTTTAAGTATCCTCACATATAAGTTAGCTATTACTGAATCAGAGACTGTGATGACTTTTTCTGTTAATTATGGAAGAAAAGCAGAAGACAGTTGGGTGAGGTTAGGACATCTCAACTATTAGATAGAAAAGATTTTGTTTAATAAGGAAGCCAACGTAACTCTATAATTATGATAATGTGGTAAATGCTGATAATTTGACTTAATGGAATTCAGTAATTTAAATAACCTATAAGAACCAGATACCTAACATGTTAACAAGCTCCAAATATGGAAATGATTCCAAATGACTATAAACAAGAGAGTACAAGGATACAAAAGGCAGGCACAGGCGGGTGGTGCACATTAACAAACGCTTGACTTTCTGTTGTCATAGAACTGATATCTTATAGTTACCTCTGGAGCTGTTCAGTGAAACAAAACTACCGGAACTAACAGATGTTTGGTCCTATCTTATCTAAATCTTATCTGACCACTGACACCAGTTCCACAGACAAATTACCTGCTTATCTACTGTGGACAGATCTCGAATCCTTTTGTCATGTTAGCAAACACAGTGGTGGTAATCTTAATGTTTTCTTATAAAGCCTTTGACCTGAATGTAGAACAAACCCATTGTCCTGGTTAAACCACAACACCCACGCAGGCCAGATTTCCCTGAAGTTTAAAACACTGATGTGAAGGAGCAGGAATTGCCATTTGCAACTACTTAGTGTGACATTAACCCCCTTTCTATCCTCCTCTCACCTCAGCCATGACAGCCAGCCATCAGCCCTATCCCCCAGCAGGAGACCACAGGCACACCTATTGATTACAAGATGATCCAGCTGATCGGTACTTTTAAGACAGTTGTCTGAGACATAAAACTAATTTGGTCAGACATTCATGAATGTACCTGGAAGCCGCGAGCTCTCTGAACTTTCTGTATTGTAAATGCAGTGTCTTCTATTTTTCAGTGTACTTGATGAGTTATCTTCACATTTTTTTTTTATTCTATGCTCTTCCTTTTGAAAAATCTAAGAAAGAAAAAATGGAATTACCTGGCAGACCTTGCACTGGTAAAATTAAAGAGTTTGGTTTCCTGAGATATCACGCTGAACGCCTGTGACATAGTTTCTGTGGGATCAAAGTATCAGGAGGCAAATCCTTTCGTCTGAAACTATACAAGACTTTTTTTCTAATGCTATGAATGCTAATAGGATCTAAAATACTTGTTGAAATAAACTCTCATGAAAGGAATCTCTGTAGAGAAACAGAAAAGGTGACTAGAGGCAAGGTATATTTTGGAATTGAACAAAATGTTCTTTTCTATGGCTTTTCTGTCATTGTTAATGTTTTTCCAGTCTTCTAGAAATAGTGAATAGTTTCCAGAAAGGATAAGGGAAATGTAAAAATCCTTTGAGATGTGTCAGAGTCACTTACACAAGCATCAAGCTGATGATTTTGATGGAGATGGCAACTGCTTAGAAATTTTGGTCACCGTTTAAAAGGATCTCTTTCTGTGATTCTGTTAGTTTTTAGATGGATCTGAGCAAGTGTCAGTGTGGTAAAATGAAGAGTAATAAGTGGTCTGTTCTTATGAAAAGCTCTCTTTTTCTTAAATGAGTGTAAATTCTTCATAAATACAAAGATCATTTACCCATATTTCAATAAGTATAAAAATAACAGTTTCATTTAAAAGAAAAAAAAAATCTTATTTTGAACATTTTTGGCAGCTCAGAGTAGTACAAAAGGCTTCTTTTTATTTTTTGTATGGTTTGTTTCAAAGAATAAAATGAAGAGGGAGAAAAACCTATGCAGGTCAGGTGAAGCTGAAACAGAATGTTTTTACTCTTTTATAAATCTTTCCCCATTTCAGGGATTATCTAAACTTATGGCAGCTTTCCACCCCCCCCCCCCACCCCCCCCCATCCATACAGATTATCACAGTTTTATAAATGTAAAGAAAGGAAATGGGTGACAGGTATAGCTGGGATTTGTGAACAATGAAATACAGAATTTCTGAGATGAAACTGTTTTTCCAATTTCATATTCAGAAAAGTTCAGGTTATGATAGTGATAGGCATATACTTGCAGCATACAAGTTGTGTTGAACACTAACTATACATAGTAATAGAATCATTACTAGCAAGTTTAATAAAGTTTTTCTTTCCTGCAGCTGTTAATTTAAACTCTGCTTAAAATCCATTCCTCACAATTTTTCATGGAGTAATATTTTCTGAGAAGTTGGATTTCATTAACAGAAATTACAAGAATAATTTCAATGTTCCTGGTTGCATTAGGAGCCCATTAAATGTGTAAATATGGTCAAACTCATGAGCAGACTACAAACACTATTTAGAAGAACACTGGAATAATTAATGCAAATGTGCTGGTGTTCTGCTTAGTTTAATAGAACTATTACAAGGTTCTTATTAAAAGTTAATATTAAGCTTAGAATGTATATACTCGGCATTACACAAATCTTAATGTCTGATACTCATCTTTAAAAGTGAAAAGGGTCAGAGCCTCAGCTGATGCAAATGGGCATAGCTGCATTCACTTTCAGTCACTCCTTCCACTGGTATGTGAAATTTTTTGTCTACATTTTGCACCTCACATTTTTCTGTCAATGGAATTTCAGAATCCAAGAGGTTTTGCTAGTATCACATTTTCCTTCTTACTTAAAGTAAGATCTCAGATCTCAGAGAGAGCTTCACTTTGATGTTGTTCCTGGTAAAACAATCTCCTAGAATATAATCCAAAATGCACTAAATCGATGCAAAGCCACTCAACAATGTAGACAGACTTTGAATGAAATCCTCAGTATACTTGATGATGTTCACTGAAATATGTTGAGGTAAAACACAACATCTTTTAAGAGTTAATAACTAGTTTGCTTTTTCCTGAGGACAATATTTATGTTTATTTTGTGATTATTACACTTATTTAGCTCAAGTGAGCCAAGGTCCCACAACCCCCCATAAAGACAGTCACTGCTTAGGGAAGTTTATGGTAAGGACAGAACCAAACATAATCCTCTCAAAGTCCGGTTTAGTGCCCTAAAAACAAGATCATCCTTTCTCTATTACCAGGCACTGTCACTTTGAAGCAATCCCCTTAAGATCTTAATGACCTTAGTTAGATTTAAAATTGTCAAATACCTTCTCATCATCTAAATCTCTAAAGACTCAGTTTACACTTAGAGTGGGAAGGTGGGAGAGTTTTTGGAGGGTTATATTTCTTTTAATGTGCACCAACTCTTAAGTCATATTTTCGAGTCATCCACAAAACATTCAACTATTTTTATACCAGTATTCCTTCATTTAAGTTTAATGTAAAACTTCATTCTTTTCTGTTGATAAACTTGGGAAGTGGATGCAGATTGCGTTGTAACAAAAAATGTCCTTGTTCAGAAGGTAAACACCATCCATTAAAACTTCAACACATACTGATGTCTCAAATCCGTGGAATTGCTCTTTGCAGTTTCTTCTTTTCCTGGGGAGAAACTCATGTAATATCAAATAGCATCACCTAAAGTTTTTGAAATCCACATAGTACATTAAGGCACATTAGTGTTCTGTAATTCCTGTAGCCTTACCACACTAAATGTCTTCTCTTTAATACTAAGCTTATTTTTGCTTTTGACATCTAGTTTTTATTTCAACTGATTTCCTACGATAAGTTGTGCAGCATCTACTGTCTTTATTTAATTCAATGATAATCTATGATTATCATTACTGTTACTGTAAGTCGGCACTTCAGAAACTAAGACTCAATTTTGGAGTTTTAGAAAGCAGGTACTCTTTATTGCAGTGCTGGATGCATGGGGGATCGTTCCGCCTATCGTGCATACCAATTCTTTCAACAGTTGAGATTATATGCAAAATGAATATACATATTCATGGTGTTTCCTGGAAATAATTAACATATTCATCTGAATTCCGGGAACTCATTAATATATGTAAATGTCCTTGGCATAGGCACACTCGAGGTCTTTGGTGGTCTTCAGGGGTCCTCTGGTGGTCTTCGATAGTCTTCCTCACTTGTCTGCTAGTGCACCCTCTTCTAGTGATTCTGCGCAGTGGGACACTTTACATGTTTTGATACAACTTATCCTAAAGAATGTCCATTAGTAACTCTACTATCTATTTTTTCTTGATTTACATTCTTTTGTCACAAACCATATTGACACTCTAAGCTAAGTTATCTGAAAAGGGCCTAAGGTTTTTACCTTCTCACAGAATTTGCAAGGTTGGCCAGAAGTAATTTTCTCTGGTATCTTACACGTTTTGCAACATACAGGATTTCTTATCCACCACTAGTCAGTATAACAAAGCCACTGTGTCCTTTTCTTGTATCAATACCTTACTTGGCTTTTACATTAAGGTAATATAATATAATACCTACTCGTCAGGGATATAATTATATTTTCAATAATTCTTTGCTTTTTGCTTTATGGTTTTGTTTTATGTGTTAGGAAGAACAATCCTGATTGACCCATAATGTTGAGACAAATGATACGCAAACTAAAAGGAACCTTCTGAAAAGCAAGCTTTAAACCTAGTTGTTTGGGGCAGTTTACAAGCCATTAAGAATTGAAGATCAGTGCATGTTATAGTTCTTAATCAACATACTTAAAAATAGTTAATAGAATGTGTATTCTATGTCATCTATGCCATGTTCCTTATTGTCATCGCTTAATTGTCCTAAAGTTCCGTAATAAACTACTCAGAGATCTTTAAAACAATTCCAATTTCTGGTCTCTTCTTTCACATGCCAAAAGTTATTTTCTGAGAGAAGTCACATAGTTTGTATGACTGATTTTTATCCCTGTCTTTTAAAGGCTAATAATTCATATAATCACACAAAGGTAGCCTTTGCCTACTAAAGGTGTTATCTGCATTTTATAAACCTAAGCCTAGATGTCAGTGCATCATTAACCGTTTCTTTTGTTGCTTCGTAGTGCTGACTTGTAATCTTCCCCAAATAAATATAGAGAGTTGAAGTTGGTATTTATGATGACCATTTGATTGAAGCAGTAAAACAAATCAACCAAATAACATTTTTTTCAGTTACATCAGAGGAAAAAATATATAAACAAAAGACAGACTGTGCTCGGGGAACAATCTGCACTTGAGGAACAAGTTGTTGGGTTTTTTTAATCTTTGACATATGAAATATTGATATGTCTACCTTAATGGAGATGGGAAGAAATGCTAGCGTATGTAAAAATGAAGAATACTAGTAAAGTCTAAGCATTAAATCCTTTAAAAATAGTTTTGTTTGAAGTATCTCACTTTTTTTCTCAGCCTAATTAGGTGAGATGAATCATTTATCATCATTGATTGTATCAACAATGCTTTCAAAATGATGGAATACCAGGACTAGAACAGCTTGGGGAACATGTATCATCATCTCACCATTCTGATTGAACATTAAAAAGTGAATAAAAGAATAGTAGAAATTAAAGTTTAGATCCCCAAGGTTTATACCCTTATACAAGGGGAATTAAAGTTTCTATTTTCTTCTACAGGGTTGCAGAACTTTCTTATGTATAGAATGTGTGTTGTTGTGAAATGCCTTTATAACTTATACCCTTCTGGGGATTAAAAATTAGATGATAGGCAAGTTAAAATGTTGATACCAGTATAATATTTTAAGTACTTAGAGAACAATGTTTAATGATCATAACAAAAAATATTCTGTGAATTGACTTACATGGATTGTACTGCCAAGTTCACATCAAAACTAACCAGTACTGCCTATCCACAAGTACACCCTACTTACTCCATATCTATTAAAATGTGGGAGAATTATTTAAAAAACAATGGTTAGCTGTTCGCATGCTTTCATATAGACTTGAATGAGTCACAGATAAGACCAAACCTTTTAAGACTGTGAGACCTTTCTGAGTTGGTTGTGACCACTGTTTAGATACCGCTCTTTTCCAGTGATATAGAGTCAGTCTTGGAGATCATTACAGAGAGAAACCCAGTTCTTCCAGTACCAGTGGAGTTTGTGGTCTCATGCAAGAAGCTATTATTTTTTCTTGACTGTCATGAAGTTTAATAATGTGGTTTTCCTTTTTGCTGATACCATTAAGGGGAACGCTGTGATCATGGTACCTGTCTGTACTGACTGCACTGTCTCCATTAACACAGATGAGAAAATTCAGAAATAATATTAGAATATCTCTCAGTGATCATGTGTGCACAGCAGTTTTAAAAGCCACATAGACATTTTCTTATACACCATTTCACTATGAAGTTGTAAAAACCCCATCATGTTTTGGAAAGCAAACTTCATGCCAGTGAATATTATATAATTTGCACAAAACATTTAGTTTAGGTGGTGCTTTATATTTCAGAAAACTCAAAAATAAACACAAAAATGCAAAAACAAACATTTTATTAGAAAAGGGATGGGTTTTTTTGTTAAAAGGTAAGATTTTCCTAGTTTTTAAGTAAGAATTGCTCAGAGCGTAGTTTTGACATAAAATAGACCAAGAAAATCTTCAATGCTTCTGTGTATTGTATTTGCTCTATTTGCATCACAGCTGCACACTGCTTTATGCCTCTGCAGGAAGCTTCATGTAGTGGCAGTGCTTGAAAGGTTAATGGCATTTACTGCATTACTAATCTATTCTTTAAACCACTGATTAGCATTGAAATTGATTCCCAGCTTCTCGTGGCTGAAACGACATTAATCTAGTCTCTGCTATTAAAAATGTTACACCTTTCTCATGTTACCAGGTGATAACACATCATTAATTTGATGGCTTCCATTGTTCTGTCCTTCGCTGGAACACCTACAAATGTGAGCAGTGAGCAAAAATATAATGTATTCACTCAGAAAGAAAAATTACAGTAGATTATCATTAAGTGCATTTGAAATGTGAAGGAAGGACAACTATTTTTTGTAACTGTCAGGTACCCAAAAGTACGGATACAGGCATGAAGTTGTGGTCAGACAGATACAACATTATTATCATTATAAAACTTGCAAATGCAATCTACTGTGACAGTGTTGAAAAGTGGGTGGACAGTATCCAATTTTCAACTACTACTGCCCTATCTCCATATGGCATTCAAATTGCAAACAAACTGATAATTTAGTGGTTTATCCATCAGACCAAACCCAGATGCACAACTCCACAATGTGTAATGCAAGAAAACATTGAACATCAAAGAACATATACTCTTCAAAGCTGCTATTAGTTTCCAAACACCAAGCCCAACCTTGCCATTACACTAGTGGATCAGATACCCCAAGAGTGACATCTCTTTGGGTACGTAAACTCCTGTGGTTCAGCTGCCTTGTCCAGAATCCTACTCTCATTATCAAATTAAATGGATTGTAAAGTCAGAACCTATTTTAGCAGGATGGTTTGTTCCTGCTAATCCTAATAGATATCAAAAGTAGAAACCTTACATAGCAATTTATGCATGAATCTACAGCCTCCTTTCAAGCTGTAGAAAATATTTTAGAAAATAATCTATCCTTGATGGAAAGATAGGAGGTGATAAACAACACACTATCCTTTACAAATATTCACACCTGGCTTATGAATTTTCTGGCATCAGGTTATAATCAGAAATTATTATAGAATGACGAGGAAATGAAATTCACACTATCATGAAAAAAATTCTGGTCTGGGTTTTTTTCACTCTAGTAAGCCAGCTGAAAAAAAGGCTGATGTTGTCAGTGATGTCACTGAGAATGCATTCTAAATCTTCATCTCAAATTCAAGTGCTTTGCTAAGACAGGTATGTGTTCACCTTGAAAATAAAATAAGAAATTACTAGAATGGCAGCTTTTGTAAACACTGTGTTGTTTTATGACAGTATTTCTGACACACTGAAGGATAAAAAAATGACAAGATATAACATATTGAAATCTCAACATAAGCAAAATTGTAGAAAAATAATAAAAGCATCTATAAGACTTGTCTGTATGTTATAAAACATGGATGAGGTTTGCAGAAAAGACACAAAGAAAGTGAGTTGCAGGAACAAAAGAGTTCTAGAAACCTCTAAATAACGACTATGTTTTTAAAAAGAAGAAAAACACATCACAATTAAAAGTGCTGAGCTATTAAACTGAAAAAGAAAACTACTAAAAGTTTTAAGAATATATAGAATATATATAGAGAGGCAGGACTAAGCAAAGTCTGCAATTTAAAATCTGACATAACACAAATGTCATCAAAGGAGAAAGAAGAAAAAGGCTCTTAGGAACTACTGTCCCAGAAAGGTGCTGTTCTTCTAAACAAAATCATACAAGTGTAATGCAACTGAATATGAAAAACCCCAGCAGAAGAAGTACCAGGTTAGTTTTACTTTTGAAGGATGAAGTAAAAATGCCCATGAGGGCATTAAGATTGTAGGTCACTACAAAGTGTGTACAAACACATTAGGCATCACGCTGCACTCCATAAAAAGACAAATTTCCACAAGTTATGTTGAAAATATGTATGCACAGAGTGGAGAAATACATTGAAATTGGTTGAGAGACAAACAGCGAAAGGTGAATCTGAGACATGAATCTGTAAGTATCAGTATTACCTTTTTTATAGACTAAAAATTTTCTCCTGTAAATATTAAGAGTGAAGGAGAATGGGAGAAAAGTGCCAAATAATCTCTGTAAAAGACCTAACTATTTCTATCATTAAAGGTTAAAAATAAAGAAAGCTAACACAATATAGTTAGAGAATCAGTGTATGTGTAGCATTGTGATTTTGCATTGAATGAAGTGACAAATAAAAATTTCCAAAGGAAAAAAAATGGAATGCTTTGTTAAATAGCGGTTAATACAGACAATTATGCTGGTGAAGAATGTATAATTAGTCATACAGGGCTGGATTACTGATCTGTCTAGTCCAGTTATTTGTCTCCATCAAGAGTCTGTGCCAGCTGTATCAGGAGAGCGTGTGAAAAATATTCTGGAAGATGCTTATAAAAGAACTCACCTAAAGACAGTTTCCGTTCATTGGAAGGTCACCAATAGTTAGAACTACGAGATTAAAAAATACATTTTTTCTATGTTCATTACGTTGGATGCTATGTATGTTTAGATAGTCTGGATTATCTTTATGTGCACATATATAACTGATCCCTTTTTTAAGTCAAATTTCAAAAATTGTTAGGCACATATTAATGAAATAATGTATTTTCCATAAGCAAGTTTTGGTGCTTAATCAACTAATTATGTATTGTTTTCTTTTGCTAGCTCTAAAATTGCTGTGTTTCAATTCAGTTCATCTTCTTTTCCTGTTTTCTACATAAGGTGAGATAAAAGTTTCCAATCTACCTCTTGGTGATAGAATTGCAATTTACTGTGTACCTTTTGAAAATCATTCCCAATATTTTCAGTCCTTTTTACAAGGTTTGTTTTTTGTTAGTTTTGGGGTTTGGGTTTGTTTTGGGGTTTTTTTTCCCCAAATTTTTTTTGAGTATTTGGAGCCCACTTCACTGAACTTCTTCAATTACTAAATTTCTGAAAAGCTTTTCATGTGAAAATATGCTGGGGAAAAAAAATACAAATTCCATAGCCAGATCATACTAAGTCACATTCCTCAACTGAATAGATATAAATTCTAATTCAAGTGGGAAATATTGGACTCCATTTCTATCAAATACTTACATTAAAACAAAATTAAAATTATACAGAAATCAAAATGAGTAAAAGATCAATGATAAAAATATTAAAATTATATGTTAAAAATTCTGCAAATTAAAGATGAGATAGCTGCTAAGTTTACCCAAAACCTTGCCATTGCCAGAGAACAGAAAACTCAAATCCTTGAGATGGGAAAGATGAACAATGAACCATGTGTAAGGTGAAATAATAGTATATGGTAGAAATATACTGCTTTAATAACACATTTTAATTGCATAGAATTAATGTTAAATCCAGAGGTACATTTGGAGCTATAAAATAAATAATAAAAGGCAGTATCTTAGCTATTTAGATTTCTGATTTCCCCTGTCTTTCCATTTCCATGGAAGGAAGACAAATAGACAAGCAGACAAACAAATAAAATTTCTTAGCACATAGTGGCTGAGAAGTCAGAGAAAGCAATGACCTGTTTCTAAGTAGCTGAGGAAGAGGTTATATCTCAGGGGGCTTTTGCTAAGAGAATTAAAATTAGGCAGATGTTTTCCATTCTCACCTACAGCTGAGGTGTTACAGTAGTATTATGTCATCACAAATCTACAGCTGAAACAGTAACTATGCATTGTTTCTTCTCGTTTTTTAATGACTGCAAAGAGCAGAATAAAATAAATTCAATGCTCCTGGCCATATTATTTTCTGCTCTTAATAATCTGGTACTAGAAGTATAAAATGTTGTTTTCTAATCTATATATTTGTAGTAAGGATTAAAATGCATCCAGCTTTGTTAGATTGCATAATGAAAGATACAGAATTTATACAGAATTAAAAAAAAATCACAGCCAATTATTAGACGAAATCAGAACTCCAAATGAATATGATTGTGATTTATTTTGGGGGGCAAAAACATTTTCTAGAATAATCCAATTGTGTAATTTTTATTGAACATGAACTACTTAAAACCAAGCACTTTTATTGAAACACAGCTCAAAACGTTAGAACAAGCACATGAAAACTGTCTTTTACAGTTGTCCTAGTTTCATCTGGGATAGAGTTAATTTTCTTTCTAGTAGCTGGTATAGTGCTATGTTTTGGATTCAATAGGAGAAGAATGTTGATAACACACTGACGTTTTCAGTTGTTGCTAAGGAATGATTAGACTAAGTCAAGGATTTTTCAGCTTCTCATGCCCAGCCAGCAAGAAGGCTGGAGGGGCACAAGGAGTTGGGAGGGGACAAAACCAGGACAGCTGACCCAAACTGGCCAATGGGGTATTCCATACCATGCGACATCATGCCCAGTATATAAACTGGGGTAGTTGGTCAGGGGGTGGTGGACTGCTGCTTGGGAATGGACTAGGCATTGGTCAGTGAGTGGTGAGCAATTGCATTGTGCATCACTTGTTTTGTGTATTCTAATTCTTTTATTATTAATATTGTAGTTTATTATTATTATTATTATTATTTCATTATTTTCTTCCTTTCTGTCCTATTAAACTGTCCTTATCTCAACCCACGAGTTTTACTTTTTTCCCTGACTCTCTCCCCCATCCCACTGGGTGGGGGAGTGAGTGAGCAGCTGTGAGGTGCTTAGCTGCTGCCTGGGGTTAAACTACGACAACAGTCTTGGATGTAAATTTATCATCTGTTTTGGTAGTTTGAGGCCTCAAAGTTCATATCTGCAAAGTTCAGGATAATATTGTTTTATGCTAAGTAATCAACACCTGTAGCGATCATACTCAATTCATACTCATCCTCAATTCCCTTTAAGAAACTTTACCTTTTCTGACTTGCTAGATAGACTCTTTAATGCTGCTAATCTAACAAATACATGTAACTTTACCATATTCTAGAGTTCTCAACAACAGCAGTTTGAATATTAAAATAGTCAGTTTTGAAGCAATAAGAAATTCAAACTGCTCCAGCAGGAGAAAGATTGATTACTATAAAAACCTGACAAAATCTTATAAAAGGTACTGTTCCTTTCTCTTATTTCACATATTGGTGGTGGTAAGGGGAGTTTGACTGACTAATGTGTTTTGCGACTGGCTTAAGACCTATTCATAACATTACTGGAGCAAATAATTAAAAATAAAGAAGGTCGCTTTTTCTCCCTGCAAGCAGATTTCATAATATGTATATTATGGCAGCTCTGAGCCATAAATGTCAAGAATTTAATGATTTGTTTAAGCTCTATAAAGTAATTCTAAGAAAAGGATTAATGTATCAATGTGGTAGTGATGCAACATCCTATTTTCAAATATCTTGCCATTGGAACTTTATTCAAAACTTGTGTTCTCTGGGTCGATGAACTATGAAATCTCTGGAGTTGAGACAGCTCTCAACAGAATCTAGAACAGCCCACACTTGGAACAAGATGCCACAGGATGCAGAATACACTATGAAGTTTCTAGAGGTAGTCAAAAGGAAATGGGACATATTTTAATCTCCGAACTCTGTGGTTTTACATGTCTTAATTATAAACACAGGGTACTTTCGTGTACTTGGAAACTTATTTAACTCGCATCCTCTTTTTGTTTGTTTTAGTTTTTTTTGTTTGTTCAAGCCATAGGTCTTCCTTTCCATTTTACTATTCTTCCTTCTACTAAAACACTGTAGAGATTTAAGTGCCCACAAGCATAAGAAACCTGAATACAATTCCCTCCGCATCATGGAACCTGAAATGTAAAGACAGAGCTATTCCATATTAAAAAAAAAAAAAAAAAAAAAAAAAGATAGCGGGAAATCTTTTACCCAGCTGGAAATCAGCTTGGCAAAAGAAGGCCTGGGGGTTCTGGTAGACACCAAGTTGATCATGAGCCAGTAACGTGCCCTTGTGTCAAAGAAGGTTAATGATATTCTGGGCTGCACTAGGCAAAGTCTTGCCAACAGGTCAAGGGAGGGGATCCTTTCCCTCTACTCAGCACTGCTGAGGCCAGTTCTGGGCTCCGCAGTACAAAAGAGACACAGACATACTGGAAAGAGTCCAACAAATGGCCATGAAGATTGATCAAGGGACTGCACCATCACTCCTATGTGGAAGTGAGGGAAGGCTGAGAGAGCTGGGGCCATTTAGCCTGGAGAAGTCTCAGGGGGATCTTATCAATGGATATCAACAGCTGAAGGGAAGGTGCAAAGAGGACAAAACCAGGCTCTTTTAGCAGTGTCCAGTGACAGGACAAGAGATGATGGGCATAGACTGAAACACAGGAGGTTCCACCTGAACATCAGGAAACGCTTTTTTACTGTGAGGGTGACTGAGCACTGGCACAAGTTGGACAAGGAGATCGTGGAGTCTCCTTGGAGATATTAAAAAAACATATCTAGACATGGTCCTGGGCAATTGGCTGTAGGTGGCCCTGCTTGAGCAGGTGGGTTGGAGCAGGTGACGTTCAGAGGTCTCTTCCAACCTCAACCATTCTGAGTTTCTGTGGTGTAGGGTGCTCAAATTTAGCACAGCCTGGTGAATACAGTACTCTTGGATGAGTTAAGCTTTAATTGCCTTCTGGCAAGAGAAATTTGAAAAGATTCTCACATTAGTATATTACATAAAGGGGAGAGGAGCATCCCTACAAGTTTGAAAGACATCTGATAGTGCAGTTACAGGGCCAGTCAATAGTACTCTGGAAAGACTGCCAAGTTCATCCACTTAAGAACAGCTGAAGGTGTTAAGAACACCCTAATACGCATAAAAATAGATTGGAAATAATGGCCCGTCTCCCTAATTATTAACTAAGATACTTGTGGGCATGTGCAGAAGCAGAATTTTCAGCACCTAGGGAGCCACTGAAAGAAAGGCACAGAGGCATGAAGGGGGCACTTTTCTAAATTAAAAATCCCCATACAGTCTCTCCTTAGACCTTGGCATAAATAAAAAAGAAAAGAAAGGAATGAGCACTGAGCATTCCACACCAGGTACTGTTCAGTCACACGAGGAATGTTTTTATTTCTGTCATTATTAGAATGGCTTAACAACATCTGGCACAAATTCTGATGTTGCATAACAACATGGTGGATAGCATTTCCTGCTAAGCGTTGATTGCCATAACAGCATAAAATACAAGGCAATTCTTAATGTTGTATTAAATAACAGCAGTGTTAATACAAGTATCTTTAACAATAAAACCTAAATTGTTTAACCACTTTATTGATCAACAAAATAGTATTTCTGTAATGTAAGAGATGTAACTCCACGTTTTTTCTCAATAAAATAAATAACCTTACTGTGTACTGGACTCGGTCAGAGATTATCAAAGAGTACAGCTGCTGAGAGAGAAATAAAATAGATTTTCTACCTAAGGGCTGTTTCATTATGCCAGACAACACTTTGTATTGATCCTTCTCTATTTATTTCTAATTTTGTTGTCCCTGATTGAGCTGAGCTCTAAATTCTGTGATGGCTTACATGCTGTTAGGATGCAGCATTGTTACATGAAGTGCAAGGTAGCAATGTTCTCATTTTAAGCTCTAATTTAGTCTGATTTGCAACAAATTAGGATTTCTAAAGTAGGATTTTAGTACAGAGAGACCATTTGTTTTCTATAATACCTGTAGAAATCTCTGTACTGAGAAGTCAGTGAAGTATTTTTGTTAGTTTTGCAAGGGTCTTGGGAATTGCCTAATAATTTTTTTTTAAAATTGACACTTCATATTTAAACTTCTCATTTTTTATGACAATGCAAAAATTATTTCACATCATTTCATCATTTCAATAGGTCAGAGAAAACAGAAAAGAGTTAAGCAGGTTTTTTGTTAGGCTTTTCTTGATTTAAAATATATGCTGATTTATATGAAATTGGTTTACCAGACTATTTTGGTTCCTACTTTTGTAGATCACAACTCCATTGCCTTCCAAGTAATGATCATTTAAGATAAGAGCAGGAGTGGAAAAGCTGGTTCCTGGTCAGTAGAGACAAACTGGCAAAAGATCAAATTGCATGATAATTCTATGGAGTGTTTCAAGAAAGTGTCCAAAAAGGAAAAATAGGATATATTGCTAATTGTAAAGAGCTGTATTTTCCCATTAATATCACCAGCCTTACACCCTTTCTTGGCAAAATACATCCCTGATGTACTTATGCAATATATTTGGCTACATAAATGAAAGAAAATAAATTGCAAGCATTTGTTAATGTGCTATGAATTTTTAAAAGGAAAAATGAAAAGCTAAGGAGGGAAAAAGATGTGTGTAAAGTATATAATCTCCAATCTAACCTCACTCTTTTCATTACAGATGACACAGATGATCACTCTGGGACTCAGAGTCTGCTAGCTAGCATTTTATGAAGGTAGTTGGCTTCTTTGAACATTTCATCCAAACTGAGAGAAATAATACATGCTTCTCAGGAGGGGAAAAAAACCCAGCAGAAAGCATCCTCCAGGATCTATGTTAAACATTTAACAAATTTTACAGTAATATATTTACACCCTTCCATACATCTGCATAAAGGCTTTCTCTTCTGGGAGATGTATTATAAAGAGAAGGGAAGTGAGTCTAGTTTTTTAAATTAGTTTTAACTAGTTTTTAAATGTGGAGTTTATATTTTCATGCTTCTAACAATATTTGCCAATTGTGATCTCAATATCTTCAATCCCATAAAGATAATGCTGGAAGAATGTAGTCTCTTAGTAGACAAAAGTCTACAGAGAAAGGCTTTTCTGTTATCCCTCTCTTGGCATAGTTTCATTGTGGATGACTAAGTTGCTTTTGCAAAAGAGGTAAGTCACATTATAAAAATTATTATTTTGCTTTATGTACATTTGTTATCTTTACACTGGTCAGAAATGTAAATTTTTTTTACAGTTATAAGTGACCAACCAGTAAAACTCTGAACTGTAGATTTGGCACAGATTTGGCTACCTTTTGTGTAGCCCAGTTAGCTATGCTTAGAAGAAAAACTCTTCTACTATCATGCATGAAAGTGGGTAAGGGGCAATTTATCTTCCTAGCTGCTCACATTTTACGCTACCTTCTGCTGAAAGTTTAGACAGGGAGCTAATTCAGTTCTGCACATCCGTGCCCATGGGAAGCAGGGTGCCCGCAGCTCAGAGAAGAGCTGTCTGAAGCGCCCTGAACGCAGCATGAGCACAGGCTGGCTGTTAACGCTGACTGCCTTTGAGGAACTGGTACCAAGGTTTCTCTGTGAAACCTCATGTCCCAAGCTGATAAGTATGTGTCTGTGGCCTGTTATAAGATGTAACGGGCATCAAAATTACCACTGTCCCTTTTGTCTTAATTTCTGCCCTTTGAAAAGGATTTCCATTCAATATTCAAAATGCATCGACTGGCAAATTTAAACAAAATGGCAAGCACAGATGTGCAGATATATTCTGTGTCTTTACAGTCATTACGAGGAGCTGCGAGGTGGAGCCATGGTTCAAGTGTTAGGGAGAAAGGGTGGCGTTTTTCATGACAGCACATCTTAAAAAGTCATATTAATGTGATTAACAGTACACACATACTCAAGCAGCGAGGTTTTATATTAAAAAAATCTGGAGGTCAGTTACATCTGATTTAGATTTACTCTGGAAATAAGCAACTCGCAGTACAGGAATCATTACCGTGATATCCCAGAATGAATTACATAAAAACAAAATTCTTTTTTCTTATTTAAACCAATTAACAGCAACAAATTTAGCTGTGAAAATCTATCCATTACCATGCAGGGAAAAAAATGTATAGGTTCCTCCATATACATTCAGCTGTAGTGAATGGAGACTTTTTTTTTACAAAATCTTTACTCTGACCTTAATTGGAATCTATCTTTGACCTTAAAACAACAACAACAGCAAGAATAGTAATAAACTTAAGTTCATTGAAACTGATAAAAATTAAAAGCCAAAAATAATTCTAATGAAACACTTTCTTAGGCTTTGTGTTTGACATTACAATGCAGGCTGAAATGCACTAAATCCTTCCTCTGAAGAGGGGTATAATTTCAGGCATGAATTTTCATTTGGACACAAAGCTATCTCTGTTAACACCTTGAAGACATATGTGACTCTTTTAAAATTCTCTCTTAAAAAAAAAAAATTAAAAAAATCCAGAATTTGATTGTTGAGAATAAAACTAAGGTCATAATGGTCTTTTGCATAAAACCATTTGGTTATTTGGTCTGGAATATAGCATGAAACATTGGTCATCCCTTCATCAAAATGGGCATTATTAAAGAATTCAAAAAGTGCAGACATGAAACTGAAAGGAATTGGGAATATTTGCTTAAAAAGGAAACAAATAATACACAAAAATTAAATCACAGACAGTAAATAAGCTGTTCCCCCCCCCCCCTTAGAACTGAAAAAGATGATTTGCACTAAAAAGAATGAAAAGTTCAGTTTGTCAAAGAAAATACTCTTTCATACAGCTTGGTACTTAGCCATGGATATCATATCTACAGGTAATTTTGATGTTCAAAATAATAATGCTGTTAAAAATATTAATTTCTTTATGAACATGAAGGGTGTGGGGTTTGTTTTTGTTGTTGTTTTGTTGTTTGTTGCTTTTGTGTTGGTTTTTTTTTAATTCTGCAAACAGTTGCTTATTTCAGAAAGGATACTTAAGCCTCCTTTAATTCCCCCAGTTCTTGAGAAAGAAATGCATGTATTGTATATTGCTTTTGATATAAGTACAACAATTAATTTCATAAATGTTGAAATGTATCACATTAACACTATTCAGAAAATAACAGGATTTTGTTGAAATTATAAGTGTTTGTCAAAGTTTTATCATTGTTTGTTCAATATTTTACAAACCAGTGATCCTGATGCAATGATGGTGTCTTGTTTGTTCACGTTTTTGCTACTGTTATGAAAAAAAAAAGAAGAAATTACTCAAAAAGCTGGCGTCACAAAAGCTGCTGACAGCACTAAATATGATAATGAGTGATCATATTTCCCAGTCTTTCCCAGGGTTGTTAACTCCTTTGTTATTAATCCATGAAACTTAATTTCTCAGAGGTATCATCAAGATAACTCCACAGTTCAAGTGGATTGCTCAAGAGTTTGTGCAGTTTATGAATTCCACTCATTTACTTAAAACTGATTGCATGAGCTGAAACAGTCTTTAGGTTGAATAAATACACCATCCAGTTGAATTTTCATTGGCAAAAGCAGATGGGACTTGATGTTCTTGTAACTTTGACCTAAGAGTAACATTTAAATGGATCCTCAGGAAGTAGAAATCTACAACAAAAACATACCAGCGTTCTAGTAGTCTGAAAATACTGACCTTGTGAAAAAATAAAATGACATGCAGAATAATCACAGCTGCTACGTTTTTTATGGATTATGTTTCTTCTTATGATGGGTCCTTAGAATTCAAAGAAAATTACCTTTGTTAGGCTTAGAGTATGAAGTACCTCTTTAAACTAATGAATCAAAAATTGGCTTTAAAGAATTTCAAACACTGGCTTTTCTTGCTCTGCCATGCACCACAATAAAATCCTAAAGTGTTTTCTTTTAATGCCATATTTTGAAAGAAAAAAAATTAAAAAATGTATACTTAATTTTGTCTAATTATCTAGCTTGGTTAGTTGAATACCAAGATGTGTGACATCAAGGTTCCTCTTCTTCTTTTTGTCATAACTTTGAAGCGCATTCAGTTACACAGCACCATTCAAGTACGACATTCTGAAAAAAATTCCGGACTGCACAAAGACACAAATAGGAGCCTAGGAGTGAATCCTAGAATCCTAGAAGAATTATGAAAAGTGTCAGCATTTCCAAGTTATGAGTGTCCAGCTGCCCTTGGGTTAGAAGAGTTTATCCTACAATTTTGGTTTGGTTTGGCTTAACGGAGGCACTGTGTTTCATCTCTTCCCCAGAACGAGTGAGAGTAGCCCAGACTCTGAGCACAGCTCTTCGGGATGTATTCCGCACCTTTTAGACTCAATTCAGCTTAAGCTTTGGTTTGTATATTGACTATCAAATTCAGCAATTTCATTCATTATAGGTTTCGTAAAAGAAAAGAAGCATACAATATCTAAGAACTGGCTATTGGAGAAATAGGCTAGTCAGACTATGATTTGCAGCATATCACTGAAACAAGGAACAGCCATTTGATAACAGCAGACAAGAAACAGAAAAAATGAAGAGATATATATATATACATTCCTCTTCCTGTTCCATTTTCTACTCTTCCTGTACTTCTCTTTTTTACCTTTGCCACTCTTAACCCTGTGATTTGCATACCTGTTTAATTTTCATGCCATTGTGTAACTAAGGAAAGGAAGCCCATCTTTACTTTGCCACAGTTTGAAAACCAAATGCTGTTCTTGCATATGGAGATGAGGAGGGCTGGTGCTAGTAAAATATTTTGAAGGCATCACAAAATTGTTGAGACAAGGGTGCAATTAGACTAGTACTGATCTCTTCTTGTGGAATTCATGGCTCATGACAACTATACAGACCTGTGAACCTGTGACTGGACATATGTTCTATAAAACAGTCTATTAACGATGAGATACTGTATTGTACCACCTGTTTTCATGTTACTCCGCAGCTGTTAATGTATTTAGGTTACCTTGGGGAAGATGAGGTATGTTAGCCGACTCCAGTCTTTGCATTCTATGAAAGAGTAAAACCCATTTTACATACAGACTGAAATCCATACTCTAATGATGTTAATAGGAATTTTGCCATAGGCGTTAGTGGGCCAGGTTTTCACTCTGGTACGCTTCAGCCCAGTACACACCACAAGGTACACTTCCAGCATAACTGTGTCACCTTTCTGCTGGTGAAATGATCTTCCCACATTTGATTTCTTCACAGGTTCATAAAGTGACATATTAAGTCTTCCAACTTTTCCTTTCCTTTTCCCTTCCTAATTTCATCTTTCCATGCAAATATATGTAATACACAAATAGATAAAGCCTATAGATCCCCTTTTTCTAAAATACTTGATTTTGACTATTGCTAACAACAAGGACATGATTGCAATTGCAAATAGATAAGCCCTTCCCCCCCCGCGATTCCACTGAAAACAACCTGTGTTTTAAACCTGTGTTTAGAATATAGAACAGCAAAGTTTTCCAAAAGCATCAAGCCAGCCTCTGTTTATTAGTGTGTAAATGGCAATGAAATCAATCATAGAACAGGGCCACTGTAACTCTGAACCAGACTACAAGTAATTAGACTCTTTTTCTGAATTGAGTTGATGCATATAAATGATATGGCTTATTTTTCAAACTCACATTTTTTTAAGGAATTCATCTAAGAAATTCAGATACATCTAAAAATCTTAGACATGGAAGACAAATACCGCTTTCTTCTTTGCATGTATTACCTAGAATGTATTGTCTCCTCTTCTCTGATCAGGGTTGGAAATGGAAAGAAATTGTCAAAATCTTCCCTCCCAATAAAGAAGTTAAAATTTAGGGGTGATTTACAATCTACTTTTGCATATGTAGATGTAGAAAGGAGATTTCTAAGACCATGCAACTTTTTAATCTAGGAAAAAGGACATTACAAAAATAATGTATGAAATTTACACTGGAAAAATTTACTCAGTTTAATAATAATGTGCCAGCTTTTAAAGAGTGAGAGTGATCATAATGGAATAATTTACCAAGAAATGCAATGAATTCTCTGTTACTTCAAGTCTTGAGAGAAATTAAATATTGTTTGAAAGAACATGCTCATTTTCTGCAGGGAATATGAACTTTAATCATTTTTTCTTCAACTGGAATTCCTTGTCACTTCATGCAATAGGTGAAACCAAATTATCATAAAAATTCTGGTTTATTTCTAAATCTGGGAAAGATCCCACAAATAAAATTATTCTAGTGATAAACTGCTACTTTCCATAAGGATTTACATTCCAGTAAATTCTGTACATATAACTACAGTACTTATGCACAAACCCCAGATATACTAGAACAGTATCTTTTTCAAGGATACTAACAGCAGCTTCCTAACAACACATTCTTTGATCAAATATGTATCTATTTTGTACATTTTATTGTGTAGCAAGTTATAGTATTAAATATTCATATTCTTCATTGTCTTTGACACATTTATTAGAGAAAAAATCCTGTTGCCCTCTAGGACAGTGTTTCCTCATGGAAGAAAACTCATGTAATACAGGCAAACTTCTATTCAACTGTCTGAAATTTTACTATTTTTATTATCTATGAACCCTAAATTCCTTCTACTTTGCTATCTTGCCTGTAGTTTTCAGCTAAAGATTTCTTGGAAAATTTGTAAGAAGCTTTCATTCTGCTCCACTTCTTATGAGCATAAAGGGATTAAAAAAAGAAAAAAAACCCAAGCAATTTAAATATGCAACATTTGAAACTGCTTCTCTGAGTGAAAGGGAAAATTCTGAAGAACACTTCACTAGTCACTTCTGTCTCCATGTGCATCTCATTGAGAAATTAAGAGGTCGAAAGTTAATTAGTCAAAAAGAACTGAAGTTACTGAATTTGATGACTATCTGTGACCTGTATTCACATACCTTGACCATGCCATTTTTGTCCAGTGTATAAAAAGATGTACAAACTTGTGCATTCCTCCAAGTACAAATAGAAGCTGATGTAAGAACACAAGATAATTTAAAGAGCATAGACCCAAGGAAAGAAGAGGGTCGCTTTCATGTTTTAGTAAATGAAGATAGCCTTGCTATCAGTGATGAGACAATATTCTTACTATGCAAAATTCAGCTATTCTTGAACTCAATGTCCTATTCATCATTTCTGTGTTTCACTTACACATGCAAGCTGTCTTTTAAAGAATAATAAATGAGCTCTTTCGCCAATATAAATCTGCACAGCTTCATTGGCATCCATAAAAGAATATGAGGAATGTCATAGGAATTTCAGCACTTAGTATATTCTTTAGTATTGACAAGAAGGTGATGCTCACTTAATAGAGAAATAATATCCATAGAGCTGGAATTTATGAAGGATTTAATTGTAAATCCAAGGAAGTTTTCTAATATTAAGCTTTTCTCACAAGACGACTAACAAAACCCCAAGAGTATTGAATGTGTCATTTTTTTTCAGAAATAAAATACCATTTTTATTAAAATGAAATATTTCTAGTGAATTATTTTGTACCACATTTTTCATAGTGCATTTTTGGTGTTTGTTTCATAACTTTTGTTTGTTTTTCTTTTATAAAGATATTTTAATGCCCTGTATCAGTAACATGCTCAGTGATATGACTAGAATCTGGGTCAAACTATAAATAAAGTGAATGCTTTTAAAGAAATTCAAATGACTGTAGCTGAATTAGGCATGTGGGAGGTATTAGAGATTGCATAACCTTCCATAGTCAACAGGGACAAACTCCAACTCCAGTGCCAAACTTTGTATACGTGGGTTTCATTTTAAGGCTACTTATATAATACTATTCTATTTATTCCACTACCTATTGAGTAAAAGAGGAAAGAGTACTCTTGTTGAGAATTTAGGGACTACCTATAAGAAACACTGAAATTCTGAATTATATCCCAATTCCATAGTGATATCTATAAATATATTCAATGTTACCTCACAGGTTATTTCTACTGTAAGTGTAAATTTTGTAGCTTTCTCAAATATCTGTGGATGGAAGCTGCTGCTAAATCATGACATTTGAGAAAATGACCACTTAGAGATTTGTAAATAGGCCATAAAGGTTTTGTGCCAGGGATAGTATATTTTAGAATTTTTCTTATAAAAGCTCCAAATTATTACTGTCTTTACGTGTCAGCTTATATCTATATGTATTCAAAGATAACCAGAAACAAAGATACATACACATATCTATGTATGTATTTGAAATCTATGTTGGAAGAGTAACTGGTGTCATCTGCCTGGACTTGTCCAAAGCATTTGACACTGTACAGCATGTCATCCTTGTCTCTACATTGGAGACTCATGGATTTGATGGATGGACAACTCAGGGAATAAGGAATTGGCCAGATAGTTGCACTTAAAGAGTTGTGGTCAATGGCTCGATATCCAAGTGGAGAACAGCAACGAGTGGCATTCCTCACCAGTTGGTATTGGGACCGGCGCTGTTTAATATCTTTGTCAGTGACTCGGGCAGTAGGATTGAGTGCACCCTCAGCAAGTTTGCGAATGACACCAAGCTGTGTGGTGTGGTCTACGTGCTGGAAGGAAGGGATGCCATCCAGAGGGACTTTGACAATCTTGAGAGGTGGGCTCGTGTGAACCTTATGAAGGTCAACAAGGCCATGTGCAAGGTCCTGCACATGGGCTGGGGCAATCCCAAGCACAAATACAGTCTGGGCGGAGAATGGATTGAGAGCACCCCTGCAGAGGAGGACTTGG